>NW_027465857.1:2408652-2709734 GCF_049634645.1 Pelodiscus sinensis | reverse complement strand
ATTCACAGGTGGATGCCTCCCCGGCCTCGGACGACACAGGCGAGCGGCTCTGTGGGGTGCCTCGGGGGTCCCAGGTCCTGGGCAGGCTGCCGGCATGCTCCTGGCTCTCGGAGCCCTCCTCCTCCTCCTCCGTCTCCTGGAGCGGTCCCTCTGCCCCGGGGTCTATCACGTCCCGGGGGGCAGGGACGGCATGAGCCCCCAGGAGGCGGTCCAGAGCCTGGAAGTGGGGGCAGGCCTCCGGGTCGGCCCCTGGCTGGCAGGCCCGGGAGTAGGACTGCCGCAGGTCTTTGACCTTGCAGCGCACCTGCTCCCGGCTGCGCTGGTGGCCCCTGGCGGCCAGGCTGGCAGCCATGCGGCCGTAAACTGCCGCCTTCCTGTGGCTAGTGCGGAGATCGTGGACATTGGAGGCTTCCCCCCAAACCTCGATGAGGTCCACGATCTCCGCACTAGACCAGGCGGGTGCCCGCCTCTTGCGTCCCCGGGCAGGCTCCTGGGAGCCGCCAGGCTGGTCCTGGGGAGCACTGGAGGGCTGGGTGTCCTCGGGTGGCTGGCTCATGTTATGGCAGGTGCAGGGTCTGCTGGCTGGGTGCTGGCAGCCTTGCAACTGGCACAAACTGTGTAGCCAGCCCGAGGCCCTTTAAGGGCTCCGGGTCCAGGAGGGGGGCAATAGAGTTTCCCTGGTGTTGGCCAGAGTGGCCACCAGGGAAACCTGGGGTGGGCTAGCCTCCCACTAGTTCGAATTAAGGGTCTACACAGCCCTTAATTCGAACTAGCTAGTTCGAACTAGGCTTAGTCCTCGTAAAATGAGGTTTACCTAGTTCGAACTAAGCGCTCCGTTAATTCGAATTAAGTTCGAACTAACGGAGCGCTAGTGTAGCGCCTAGGAAAGTTAATTAGAACTAACGTCCATTAGTTCGAACTAACTTTGTAGTGTAGACATACCCTTAGAGTCTATGAGCGTGCAGCTCATGTGGCCTGAGTGATGTGCCTGGCTCCCCCCCCACCCTTGTGAGTGCAAAGTGCAACACTCACTGGTGGATCCTTCCCCGGCCTCCGAGGATGCGCGGGAGATGTTGGGGCTGCTGGAGGGGGCCTGCAGGGTGGCAGTGCTGGCCTCATCCTCTGACCCGGTGCTGGTGTCTCCTTCCCCCACCTCGGTGGTCCTGGTGACAGGGGTACATCCGGTGCTTGCGGTGCTGGCTGGCCCAAGATGGCATGGAGCCCTTGGTAGTGGGGGCAGGTGTCGGCTCCTGCCCCCTGGCCCTTGCTGGCCCGGACGTAGCCCAGGCGCAGTTCCTTCACTTTAGCCCGGACTTGCTCCAGTGTCCAGGCTGGATGGCCCTGCTGGGCGAGCGCCTGGGCCATGCGGGCAAAGATGTCCGTGTTCCGGCGCCGGGAGCAGGTCTCGTGCAGGGCCTCCTCCTCCTGCCAGAGGTCCAGGAAGGCTTCCAGCTCCCCCGACGACCAGGATGGGGCCCGTCTTTTTCTGACCCTGGGGGCCTCCTGTGCTGGGGGTGCGGGTGCCTGATCCCGCCATGGAGCTGCCATCGTGGTCTGGGGTGGCGTTGGGGACAGCAGGGGCCACGTGGCAGACCTCTGGCCAGAGGTCCGAGAAGGGCTCCTGCCTCGTGACCTTAGCAGCCTGCGTCTGCTTTAAGGTGTCTCGGGTTACCAGGAAGTCCGGGAGCTGACTGCGGCTACGGAGTCTCCAAGCGGCCACTAGGGCTTTTTTCTGTTTAGCCTGCTTTTGCGCAAAACGTCTTAGCTGCCTGTCTACACTGGCCCTCTTGCGCAAAATCATTTCTGCAAGAGGGCTTTTTCCCAAACGGGAACGTCAAAGCATTTGCGCAAGAAGCACTGATTTCGGACAGTAGAACGTCACTGTTCTTGCGCAAAATCAAGTGGCCAGTGTAGACAGCTGGCAAGTTTTTCCGCAAAAGCAGTCGCTTTTGCGCAAAATCTTGCCAGTCTAGACGCACCCATAGTTTTTAAGGGCAGAGACCATTCGATCATTTGGTCTGACCTCCTGTGTACCAGAGACCAGAGAATGTCACCAGTCACTCCTAGACTGAGCCCAGTAACGTGTGTGACCCATACCCAGCTAACCGAGAGTGGGCACAAGTCATTGCTAAGACATCCCCATACTGTGGACACTCACTGCTGTAGATCAGGAAAGCACCAGGCCACATCACTTAGACCAGTTTCAATATTATCTTTCTCATCGAGATGCATTGCTTTGGCTAGGGCTGCAGGACCTAGCACATCAGCCTGGGGACAGTTTTTTGCATAGTTTGCTGTTCATTCCTGCTGCATCGCAAATGTATTCACTCCTCAACTGGGAGCTACCCAGGCAGCTGCGGTCACTAGCTGGCCTGACCAGGCAGACTGAGCGAGTGCAATTCACTCCAGTGCCGAGGCTTGGCACAAGGTCCTGTAAGCTGAAGTGAGAGACCAGACAAGATGGGTTTGCCCTTAAACACTCTGAATAAGTTCTGCCCAGGGTTTGTGCTGCCCCTCTGCCCAGAGGTAGATTCCCTCCACACACGCACAGATTCTTTAACATATATTTGCTTTTTTTCTACAGGTTGAACCTCTCTAGTCCAGCACCCTCGGGAACTGACTGGTGCTGAAACAGAGAATTTTCTAGACCACGGGAGGCGGAAAAAGCCCAAGAGTGGGGGCGGCAGCTGCTGCCTGCTGGCTTCTCCCCAAGACCAGCATGGGGAGGGGGGCACACAGGGCTGGCCTGGGGCAGTGAGGGCTTGTGACGGACTGGGCTGGGTCTGGGCACCACTGAGGGCGTCCGCTCAGGGTGAATTGCTTAAAACCAGGGCTACTTACAACCCCCAGACTGGAGACCTTCCCAAATAGGCCACAAACCAGTCACACTGAGCGCTCCAGCTGCCAATCCGGCCAGCAGGAAGCCTCACGAGCAAAACCCCTCAGACACCTCAGCTCTTCCTGTGCCACAATCAGCCCCGGGCCTACACACAGGTGAGGGGTTATAAAACCCAATCACACCAACTCTGAACAGTTCCTCTGGATCCCAAAGGACCAGCCACAAATCCCAGGCCAATTTACGCTTTGTCTCTTACCCACAAGATCACGCTAGGCCAATCCTTTAGAATCTAAAATCTAAAGGTTTATTAACAAAAGAAGGAAAAGGTGGCGAGTAAGGTTGTTAAGGGGAATACATTACATGCACCAATCACCAAGTTCTCGATGCAGGCTCTTAGCAGAGATGTTACAAACTGCTAGCTTAGAAGTCTCTGGTGTACATCCTATGTCAGGATGGGTCAGCAATCCTTCTTGGCTCACTGTCCCTCGCAAGACTGCATCTGGGATCAGTAGCAAGATTGAACACAAGATGGAGATGGCCTCAAGGGATTTTTATATTCCTGGTGCCTCCCAAACTGGAGCTGGTTTGTTTCACATGCAAGTAGCCATTATGCCCTGGCTAGTCTGCAGGTTTCCAGACACATTCCTCAGGTGTGTATTGGCCACTCCGAGAGCCATTGTCCATCAGTAGTGCTAGTTAGCACAGCCATTCACTGAACAACCCTTCCTCACAACAGGCAGTCCAAGCCCATTGCTCACTCCCAGATGGAGAACATTTACAATACAAGAACAGAGCCCATATTCATAACCAGGGCTCGACAAATAGTGTAATCTACTCGCCTATGGCGAGTAGATTACACCCCGGAAGAGTCGGTGCGGAGCAATCTGCGCATGCGCAGAGCACAGAGCGCAGAACCACGCGGCTGGCGAGCGGGGCTCGCCGCTGCTCAGCGAGCCCTGTTCATAACTCCGCATACAAACATCACACAATTACATGAGTGTCATACATAGAATCAGTAGAGCATAAGCTTTCATGTGACACCTCACATGGCCCCCTTTGTACAGAATGTGGGGCAAACACCCCCCGTGGGTGCAACAGTGATCTGTCTGCTCACTTTAAAATCCAATAACACGACAGGGCTGCACAGCCTGGTTGATGTCTGCTCCCTGGGGGCAGTCTGGGGTGGTGGGGGCCATGTGCCACAGTGGCCTGGGGGCAGCCCAGGGTGACAGGGCCCTCACGGCAGCCAGTAACTACTTCCCTGGGCAGGCCAGAGTGGTGGGGGCCATGCTGCCAGCCAGCAGTGGCCCCCCAGGGCTGGGGCGCTTGCTACCTCCCTGTGGTCATTCCTGAATATAACTGTCCCCTGTGCTTGCTGCCCCCTGTGATCACTCGTGAGTATAACTGTCCTTTCTATCACAACCCTCCCTTTCCATTTGATGGGAAACAATCACATTCCACACACATCCCATTTTCCTGGCACAACCAAAACTGACCTTGCTTTCAGCTGTGATAAGAGCTAATAAGATAAGATAATTTGGTAGTCCTAGCTCTTACCATTTAGGAGGAGTTCTTGAACAAACAGACTCACAGATGGACAGACACACAGACAGACAGACACATAAATGCTCTAAAATACTGGGAGCACACAATCCCTCTCTCATTCTCTGTTTTGTGTGTTTCTTTCTCTCCTTCTGCAGGTCATCTGGGCCATCAACTCCCTTCTGCTGCGCAGAGTCATCCAGATCCACAACCTGGATGCCACCATGGGCAGCTTTGCTGTCTTGGGGTTCCCCAACTGCGCGGGAGCAATCGACGGCACACACATCCCCATCTGGGCCCCAGGACATCGAGTGGCCCAGTTCATGAACTGCAAGGGCTACTTCGCGGTAGTACTGCAGGCCCTGGTGGACCACCGGGGCCACTTCACAAACATTTATGTGGGGTGGTCGGGCACGGCTCACGATGCCCGCATTTTCAGGAACTCCAGCCTGTGTGCCCAGCTGGAGGCAGGCACCTTTTTCTGGTGGGCAACCAGACTATGCCAGTGTGCATAGTGGGGGATGCGGCATACCCACTCATGCCCTGGTTAATGGGCCCCAACACCAGCCAGCTGGATCACACCAAGAACATTTTTAATGCCCACCTGAGCAGAGCCCGCCTGCAGGTGGAGTGCGCCTTTGGGCGTCTAAAAGGACGGTTCTGCTGCCTCCTCACCCGCCTGGATGTCAGGGAGCAGAATATCCCCGAGATGGTGGTGGCCTGCTGTGTGCTCCACAACCTGGTCACACTGTCCTGGTCATCCTACTCCTACTTCGTCAGGGGCTGGACCTGCCCCTCCGTTTCCTCCAGCTCGGGGACAGGCTCTGGGCGCTGGAGTATGGTCTGCTCCAGGCCTGAGACCACCATGATGGAGGGGGAAGAGGGTTCCCCGCCCCCCAAGGATGTGGTGGAGCTCCCTATAGTAGGGGCAGGTGTGGGGTCCTGCCCCTGAGCGCCCCCTCTGCTCTGTCGTCCTTACATATCCCTGACAGAGCTCCTTCACCTTTGTCCGGACGTGTTCCATGGTCCAGACAGGGTGACCTCGCTCCGTCAGGGACGTAGCCAGGCGGGAGTAGATTTCAGCGTTCCTGTGCTTTGCCCGCGGTTCTTGGAGCGACTCCTCCTCCCCCGACAATTCCAGGAGGGTTGCAATTTCTGGCCCTGACCATGCTGGTGCATGGTGCTTGCTGCCCCTGGGGCCAGGGGGGGTCTCAGGCACCTGCTTGCTCTGCCACTTTTGCCCACAGAAAGCCACGTGGCCAAAGGCACCTGCTGTAGGCAAGTTTCCTGCCACAATGGCTGTGCAAGGTGCCTGCAGCTTTAAGAGGGGCCAGCAGACAGGAACTATAGAGCTGTGATTGCCTGCTACCCAGTGTCCAAGAGGCCACCTGTGTTTTTTCCTGGAGGCCAGTTCTTGCACAAAAACCCTCCTGCCTGGCCACACACGCCTTTTTGCACAAGAACTGTAGCGCAAAAAGCCCTCTCTTCTGCTGTTTTACTGTAATGTTTTTTGTGCAAAAACGCGCTTGAAGTGTGGATGCTCCACTGGTTTTTGCACAAAAACCTTGTAGTGTAGACATAGACTAAGAGAAAGAGTGCTAAACTGCAACTGTGCACTTGATTGGAAAATCCACCTGATAGTCATTTCTTCAACAGCCAGACTCACTCCCATAGCCTGGTACTTGCATGATAACTTTTGAAACAAATGGAAAACAGCAGGGATGCCACCTTCTTCCTGTGTCTAGCTCCTCAGCTCAGCCACACACTCAGAGAGGTGCTGCACTTGACAGAAATATTCCCAGGAGGGGGCTTGGGTCACTTATTTATCACTTCAAAATATTCACTGGTGGCCCCAGATGCTAGCGTGGGCAAACAAGTGACACCCTCGACCTAGACAGTGCCTGGGTGCATCCAGGACTGTCTCAGCTGCAGTGCCTGCCTGTCCAAGAGCAGACACCTCCCTATCCCAGAGGTGGCTGCATGATAGAGGTTGTGTATGCCAGGGCTGCCATTTGTCAAGCCATCTGGAAGAGCCCTGTGAGCAGGAACAGTAGGTCCCAGGTCACTGGGGAGACAGAAGAGGAACAGGAGGAGTGAACCCTCAGAGCACGAGGGTGGATGCTTTCCTCCTCTCCCAGGTATTCTCACTGTTCACAGGCTAGTGCCAGGGTCCCTGTCAATAACTCTGCCCTGCCCTGAGTCAGGGCTGGGACAGGCTCTGCCACCCCCATTGATGCTCTGGATGCTTTCTCAGGCCATTCCAAGCCTGGGGGAGGTTTTACCAAGCAATGGGGCCATTCCCAGCAGCACCCACCTGGCAGGCCTTGGCACCCCACCGCTTAGCAATGCAGAGGAGAGGCAAGCAGTGGCTCCTCAAAAAGGGTATGTCTACACTACAGTGCTAATTCGAACTAACTTAGTTCGAATTAGTTAATTCGCACTAAGCTAATTCGAACTAACGCGTCTAGAACTAAAAACTAGTTCGAATTAGCGTTTTGCTAATTCAAACTAGCGCGTCCACACCGATTGGACACTGGGGCGCATTTAAGGGCAGCTGAAACCGGTTCTGGCAGGGCATCAGATCAGTAGTTGCTTTGTGTGGCTGCTGTCTGAGGCTATCTGAGGCTCGAGCTTAAAGGGATTCCCCTGGACAGCCGGTTCTCAGCTTTTCCGCTTGCTTGCCAACCTCGCCGAGGGACAGCAAAGCGTTGGTCTCTGTGCCCATCTGTGTCGGTGGTTCCCTTTGGGGACGCCGCCGCAGTCGGCAACATGGAGCCAGAGCTCACCCTGGGCTTTCTGGTGCAGTTTTTGGACTTGCTGGTGGCTGTCTGGCACCACCTGGTGCACATCAGCCCCCTACCTCTCCGCCTGGCCTCCCTGGGGACTGTGGAGGAGCCGCAGCAGTGCCCGGATGCCAGCGTACCCTGCCGCATCTGGCGTCTGGACACCAGCAGCGACTGGTGGGACCGCATCATCCTGGAGCGCTGGGGAGACAGACAGTGGACCCATAATTTCAGGATGAAGAAGGACACCTTCCTGGAGCTCTGTGAGTGGCTCGCCCCTGCTCTGCGGCGACGGGACACTTGCATGAGGCCCGCCATCCCCCTCCAGAAGCATGTGGCCATCGCCCTCCGAAAGCTCTACATTCCAGACAGCTACCGATCCGTCGGGAACCAGTTCGGCGTGGGGAGATCCACCGTCGGAGCGGTGCTCATGCAGGTACGGCACTCACCGACCACTGGGCCAGGGGGGAGGGCGGCTACAAGCAGGGGATGGGCTGCCCCAGGGAAAATGGGGGGGGAGGAGGCGAAAGTGCCCCGCACCGGAGGGTTTGGTCTGTCCCGGCCGTACTACACACCGCCTCGGGGGGTTGCTTCTGGGAGTGGGGAGCGGGGCAGTGCCTGACGAATGAATACTCCCAGCCACTCGGGCGCCCCAGTGATTCACGGTTTGCTGTGTCTCTCTGCAGGTGGTCAAGGCCATCAACCGGGTGCTGCTCCGCAGGGTGGTCCGCCTCGCCGACCCAGACTCCATCATCCGGGGATTCGGTGCCCTCGGCTTCCCCAACTACGGGGGGGCCATCGACTGGACGCACATCCCCATCCATGCCCCGGAACACCAGGCCTCCCAGTACGTGAACCGCAAGGGGTACTTCTCTGTCCTCCTGCAGGCCGTGTGTGACCACCGGGGACAGTTCATGGACATTATTGTGGGCTGGTCCGGCAAGGCACACGACTCCAGGGTGTACCGGAACTCCTCCGTGTGCCAGAGGCTGCAGGCCGGGACCTTCTTCCCTGACTGCCACATCAGGATTGGGGACGTGGACATGCCCGTGTGCCTGGTGGGGGATGCGGCCTACCCCCTACAGCCCTGGCTGATGAAACCGTACACGGGGCACCTTAACCTCTCCCGCCAGGCCTTTAATGCCAAGCTGACCAGGGCCCGCATCGTGATCAAGGGGGCCTTCGGCCGACTGAATGCCAGATTTAGGTGCCTCCTCACTCGCCTCAACCTCGCCGAGCAATATATCCCTCCCGTGGTGGCAGCATGTTGCGTGCTGCACAATTTGCGTGAGTGAAAGAGGGAGGCTTTCCTGCCAGCCTGGATGGCTGAGGCTGAGCGCATGGCTGGCCATTACGCTTAGCCTCGCACTGCCGCTGTCTGGGAAGCCCAGTGGGGGGGCCGTCCGGATCTGGGAAGCCCTGCGGGAGAGCTTCCAGGTGGAGGAGGAGGACTGAACTCTCCCTGCATGCCCCATTGGGGCCTTCTTCCACCCTCCCCCCTTCCCCTTTCCCCTCCCTAACCCCTCTTCCTAATGTCAAATAAAGACACCTGTTTTAACAACCAAAATCTCTTTTTATTTTACATAACTGGGGTGGGGGGAGGGAGGAGTGAGGGTGGAGGGGAAACCTGGGAGAAGGGAGCTAGAAGGGGGAAGAAGGGGAGGAAGGGAAGGGAAGGGAAGGGAAAGCTCAGGCTTGGGTGTCCTGCTGGCTCTCACGTCTCGCAGCACTGTGGGTGCGGGGGCATCAGGGGGGAGTGGGTGTGGAGGGTGGAGCAAGAGGGATGGGGGGTGCGGAGGAAGCGGGAGGGGGAGTAGGGGTGGGAGGAGGAGTGAGAGCTGGGACGGCCGCAGGGGCCGGAGTAGGAGGAGGCAGGAACCTGTCCACCAAGGTTTGGAGGTGGCCTCTGAGGGCACGGCCCTGCTCCTCCAGTGCCTCCAAACTCTGCTGCCGCAGCCACAGGTCCTCCTGGACCCAGTGGTCCTGGGTGCGGAGCTGGTGCTCCAGGAACCGCAGGTGCCACCGCTGGTACTCCTCCTGGTTCCTGGCGCGCCTGCTGGCCCGGGTGTGGGTGGCTGTTGCAGGTGGGGTGGTGGGCCCTGCAGTCCCAGGTGCTGCGGCTGAGGTGAAACAAGAGCAGCGGTCAGTTCTCCCTGGAGACACGGTGGGTGAAACCCAGACCCCCTCTGCAAGGCCAGGGCCCCTGCATGACATCCAGCTGCTGCTCCATGTTGGGCAAGGCCCAGGCACACGGTCCCTGAGCTCCTTCTCCCCCCACCCCTCCGTACACATAAGGGGAGCATGATGGCACTCACATGCGGAGCCCTCCTCGGCCTCGGACGACACAGACAATGTGCTCTGTGGGATGCGTTGGGGTTCCTGGGTCCTGGGCAGGCTCCCTGCAGGCTCCTGGCTCTCAGTGTCCTCCTCTTCCTCCTCCGTATCAGGGACGGGGCCCTCTGCCCTGGGGTCGATCACCACCCGGGGGGCATGGACGACATGAGCCCCCAGGATGCGGTCCAGGGCCTCAAAGTGGGGGCAGGTCTCCGGGTTGGCCCCTGGCTGGCAGGCCCTGGAGTAGGACTGCCATAGGGTCCCCATGTGGCCTCTGGTGGCCAGGCTGGCAGCCATGTGGCTGTAGACGGCCATGTTCCTGTGGCTAGTGCGGAGATCGTAGATGTTAGAGGCCTCCCCCCGAACCTCGATGAGGTCCACGATCTTCGCACTTGACCAGGCAGGCGCCCGCCTCTTGCGGCCCTGGGCAGGCTCCTGGGAGCCACCAGCCTAGTCCTGGGAAGAGGTGGAGGGCTGGGTGGCAGTGGGTGGCTGGCTCATCCCATGCCAGGTGCAGGGTCTGCTGGGTGGATGTTGGCAGGTTTGCAACTGGCACGGGCATGGTAGCCAGACCATGGCCCTTTAAGGGCTCCGGGGCTGAGCCACAACCAACTCCTCCTGCAATTCCCATACTCCCTGAGTCATCTCTGGCCCCTCTGGTGGATTCACAGACAATCCCCTCTCAGGCACATAGACAGACCCACAAGAGACAGGGTCAGAAGCACCTTCACTCCCTGTGCAACTCTCTAGATGGCTGTAAACGTCCACACCATCATTAGGCACCAGAGTTAACATGCCCTCAATCTCTCCTTGTGCCCGGGCTAAGGGGTCTCCCTGCTCCCACAGAGTAGCTCCCCCCTCTGCCAGCAACACAGCAGCATCAGGCACAATATCAGGGTCACCACTGTCTGGTCTCTGGGGTTCTGGTAAAACACTGACTGACTCTACCTGAGTCACCCCATCCCTCTCCCCAGCAGACACAAACCTTGGGCCACCCCCTTCCTGGGCCTTAGCCATATCCAGACCCAACTCTGGGACAACAACACTGCTCTCAGCCTTCACAGGCTGTGGGGCACCTTCCTCAGACACAGGAAGAAACTCTTCCCCACACACAGACAGACAACCAGAGACGGCTTCTCCCTTGTCCCAACACCCCTGGCTAATTTCAGGCATACAGCTAGCCACTGAGACAGCTTCCTTCACTTCCCCATAGCTACTTCCACCATCCAAATTGCCAGCTTGCACCCACTGTGCTTCTTCACACAAATCACTTTCAGCTTGTGCAGGTTCAATTCCACAAACCTCACCAGCCACCAACTCCTCAACTAAAACTTCACTCTGGCCAGCCACTCCAGGCTGCCCCAGAGAAACATTTCCCTGACTTCTGGGCTCTTCCTGCCCTGGTTCTGATTCCAGCCTCACCTCTGAGGCATCAGACGGGCCCTCACCCACAGGCTCACTGCCCCCCTGCACAGACACACAGCCATCTGCCACAGGCACACATGTAGAGACACTTTCCCCTTGGTTACAGGGAGACTGACCAGCTCCAGGAAACTTTCCATACCCACATGCACCCCCTCCCCAAACCTCCCTGCTAGCTACAGGTAACACAAAAGGTTTGCATTCACACATGCTTTGGGGTTGGGTCATCACATCAGCTGGGCAAAATACGTCTGCCATATCATAAGCACACCGCATACCCACAGAGTTATACATTGAACCTTCAGGAGAATACAGTCTCTCTTGTTCTTTTAGTCTCTTAAGCTGGAGGTCAAGTCTAGCATTTTCCTCCTTGGCTAGGGCCATCTTCTCTGCATGCTCTGCCATTCTCTCTGCATGTTCTGCTTTTCTCATCTCAAGTTCCCGATCCAGCTCCTGCTTTCTCTTAGCAATTTCTTCATCTGCCTTCCGCCTTCTTTCAGCAGCCTCCTTGGCTCGCTTCTGCTCCTTTTCATCCACATCTCTGGTTAATAACAGCACTACCAGATCTAGTTTAGAGGCCCTCTTCCTAAAGGCAATGCCTGTCCCCAAGCATAAATCCTTCAGCGCACTTTTGCTCAGACTCTCATATAATTCCGGGATCATCGCAGTGGCTCTTTAATCAACCAAACTCTCAACACCAAAAATCAAATTTAGACAGCATGGGGTCTTGATCCCAAAGCTCAATTAACCAAGATCTGTGGATCCTGCCGACTACGCCACTGTGACGGACCAGGCCGTGTCTGGGCACAGCTGAGGGCATCCGCTCAGGGCGAATTGCTCAAATCCGGGGCTCCTTACAGCCCCCCCGACTGGTGACCTCTCCAAATAGGCCACAAACCAGTCCCACTGAGCGCTTCAGCTGCCTGCCTGAAGCCTCCCGAGCAAAACCCCTCCGACACCCCAGCAATATCCGTGCCCCAGATGGCCCCGGGCCTCATACACAGGTGGGGGGGTCCTAGCACCCAATCCCACCAACCCCGAACAAGTTCTGTCCGGTTCCAAGAAACCAGCCACAGATCCCTGGTCAATTTACCCTCTGGATCGTACCCACAAATCACGCTGGGCCAATCCTTTAGAATCTATATCTAAAGGTTTATTATCACAAGAAAGAAAAGCATGAGAGTAAGGTTATTAAAGTACAGTACGTTACATGCACCGAATCTCCCAGTCCTCGATGCAGGCTCTAGCAGAGATGTACAGCTGCTGGTTTAAAAGTTCTTATTGCACATCCTAGGGTCAGGATGGGTTCACAGGTCTTCCGGGCTCTTCAATCCCTGCAGTGCTGCCTCTGGGATGAAGTGCTGAGCTGAGAACAAAATGGCATCGACCGCATGGCCTCTTTATACCCCCTTCCTGGCCTCTTCTGGTATGCAGCAGGTCACCTGGTCAGAGGCCAATCTCTGTGTTCCCTGCTGGCTGCCCTCAGGTCACAAACCCCAATCTTTGGGTGTGTCCATAGCCCATTGAGAGCCATTGTCCCACAGGGCTTCGCTACTCAGCCTGTTCATAGCCATGCTTAACCACATTCAGAGAAATATTCAGCTTCCACACAGATTACAGATTCCTACCTACACACACAGACATTATATACTCACATAAACAGTGTACACAGGATCAGAAAACAACAAGCTCCCATTCAATACCCCACATGGCTCCCTTTTGTACCAATTTCTGGGGCCAACACCCCCACCTAGGGGTGCAGCAGCGATCTGGCTGCTTCCCTCCAATTCGGTAATGTGACAGGCTGTTAGTTCAAAGTAACTTTGTAGTGTAGACATACCCAGAGGTACTTGTGGCTCATTCATTTAGCGTCGATGTAGGAAGGTGGCTGCATCTGGAGAGGCGGCTGCCACCCAGGCAAGGCTCAGCAGCAGAGCTCCAGGCCCCTGGGCTCTCACACTGGGGACTTTTGCCCTCTTGGTGGTGTGTGTGAGAGGTAGTGGCCCCCATCCTGGCCTGATGCTGTCTCGGGACAGCAGGGCACAGTGTGTGTCTCCGTGAAAAGCAGAGCAACCGGGAGGGATGGCAGGAAGCAGAGAGGGAGGGATCCCTGACTGCAGCTAGTATTACCTGCCAGTCTCTGAAATGAGCCAGGGCTTGGAAAGTGCAGAGAGCTGATTACTTGGTGTAGGGTTGGAACATTGTGACTGTTCCGGGATTAACTCTCCCGATACAGCTCTCCTGACCAAACAAACACCCCAGGCAGGCCTTATCTGTCATGCCCGTGATGTTTAATTAGGATGAAAGTCCCCTCTGTCTTACCACTTGGCTTCCACCTCAGCAGCACCTCAGAAGATAAGCTCTGTGGTGTGGGAGAAAAATCAAATAACTCCAATTGTGTCCAAAAGTTTTCCAGACCTCTCTCCCTGTAACAGAGAGAAATCAAATTAACTCTAATCAAGACTCTTACAATGCCTATGTCAAGTTCATGGAGACTCCTAGTCTGTCACAATTTGTCGTGTAAACTCTTATCTTTGTCACAGTTTGCCTTGTAGACTCCTCACTCAGGTTCTCATGTGCCTTTGTTCTGTAAACTTACTTCTAGCACTCCTGGGGTGAACAGAAACGTCTCAGAGTACTTCTGCTGAGACTTTGATATGTTAAAGAAAACAATCAACAACTAAACTGTCTGAACATACTGGCTGTGTCTACACTGCACCCCTTTTCCGGAAAAGGGATGCAGATTAGACATTTCGGAATAGCAAAATCCGTGGGGGATATTTAAATATCCCCCGCGGCATTTGCATTTACATGGCTGCCGCTTTTTTCCGGCTTGGGGATAAGCCGGAGAAAAGCGCCAGTCTAGATGGGATTCTCCGGAAAATAAGCCCTTTTCTGGAGGATCTCTTATTCCTACTTTTCAATTGCGATGTGTCTCATTAGCATCCCTTTTCTGGAAAGGGATGCCAATGTAGACAGAGCCACAGTGTAAAGAATCCCTGAAACTGTCTCTCAGGGCTGCTGCTGCTCCCACTGTGGTAGCTGTCAGCCTGCATGCATGCATAATAAAGTTTTCCTTCTAGGTTTCTCTCCTGCCTCACTGCTTTGACCTCCAGCCTCAGACCCTTCTGGGGACTCTGTACCCCAGGGGAGTGAGATTTCCCAACAGTGGCATACACATGATTGAGTACAAATGGTGTTTGTCACAGGATTTATAGAGCCATCTGTATGGCTCACCTGGCCTCTTGTTCACTTTCCTTCCTCTTTCTCTTCAGATTCATTGACTCTGATCATGTGCTGAGCATGTGTTGGGTGGTGTCCCATTTGGCTGGCTCTCAGTGCTGTTTAATACAGGAGGGAACACCCAGGCAAGTTTGCCCCCCAAACACTTTCTCCTCAGGTCACAGATAGAGGGGATGGGTCTGTGGCAGGTTCTAGACACTGGCAAGTCAGTCCTTAGACATGATAGGGAAGTCTCCTGCATTTCATTCACAGGCCAAGAATTGCTTGGTCCAGGCTCTTGGCCATTCGGTGCCTACTGACCATGCTGCCCACTTCTTCTTAGCAAGCCATTCCCCCCAAATACAAACATACTAAACAAAATCCACAGAACATATTCTTGAGGGAGCTTAAGAAAGCCTCCAAGTGTCTCGTCTCTAGTCCAGCAAGCCAGCTACTGCCAGCATGAAGCAAACCTTGGCGAGTTCAGAGTTGAGGTTTGGGCTGGACAAGCTCCCAAAGCTCATGTGAGCTTTCCAAACCTCAGGGGTCTGCCCCACTGAACAGACCAGGAAACCTTCAGAACAACAGTGCCCAAGCCATCCAGAAGCCCTGTGGCAGCAGCCCCTTTCATGGAGATTTAGCAGCTCTCTCAGACTGTTTTCACTGCAGGAGACCCATGTGAGAGCCATCCTGCTATAAAAGCTTAGTGGAGAGGGGGCTCAGTGGCCATTATTTGTGAAGTCACCTCACCTAGCTACCTTGCAGTAGGACTCCGGTGCCTTGCCTCCACCAAGAGCACACAGCAGGATAGCTTCCCCACATGTGCTGCCTTGCAGTCACAGTCTGGAAGTGTAAGAGGGTGTGAAAACTGGGAGATTCCTAGCAAGGCAGTGGTTGGCCTTAGGGCTGGCCCAGGTGCTAAGGGGCACTCAGATGCTATGTCACAGAGATGTCTGCAGCCCTCACACAGGTCACTCCCACACAGGCTCCTCTTTAATTAAACTAAACAGATTTAAAAGTGTTAATTCAACAAAATCAACAAACCTGCACCTGCAATTCTCCCAGCTGGCCACTTGATGTCACGATTGCTCCACACAAATGCAACTCAGCGAGCATTTATCTGGGAGGAAAAAATGCCAAAGGGAATTCTTTCTCCTTCGTGAAAGACACACACACACACACACACACCACGGCTACATCTAGACTGGCATGATTTTCCGGAAATACTTTTAACGGAAAAGGTTTTCCGTTAAAAGTATTTCTGGAAAACTGTGTCTAGATTGGTCCCGGAGTTATCGTTATAACGATGCACTTTTGCGGAAAAGTGCATCTAGATTGGTCCCAGAGTTATCGTTATAACGATGCGCTTTTCCGGAAAAGCGTGTCTAGATTGGCGGGACGCTTTTTCGCAAAAGCAGAAGCCCGGAACCATTTTGAAGAGGCCAAAAGGCCACCAGCCCTTTCCGGGGGCGGGGCCGGAGCTCGGTTCAGACACGTGCTTAAAGGGGTCTCGCCGGACAGCCGTTGGTCTCCTGCTCCCGTGCCTTGGGGCCTCTGGCAGGGACTGACAGCCATACCAGGTTTGGTGGTTGCCCTCTGACTTTTGGGGACACCACCCTTTGGCCCCCTAGTGCTTTTTCCTGCGTTTTCTTTCTTGTGCCCTGCCCTGTCTGCCATGGAGCCGTGGGTGGCTGTGTGCCTGCTCTGGCCCCTGTCAGCCATTTCCGAGTGCCTGCAGCTCATGCTGCAGGCTGGTGCCCTGGTGTTCCAGGACCAGGAGGCGCAGATCGCCTTCGACTCCCTCACCAGGGAGGCCATGGCGGCCCTGTGGCATCAGCACCCCACCGTGGAGAGGCCATTCTGGAGACTGGACACCAGTACGGACTGGTGGGACCGGCTGGTCCTGGGGCAATGGGACGACCAGCAATGGCTCGAATTTCCGCATGAGAAAGCGGACGTTCCTGGAGCTGTGTGCCTGGCTCACCCCCACGCTGCAGAGAACCACCACCCGGCTGCGGGCACCCATCCCCGTGAACAAGAGGGTCGCCATCGCGCTGTGGAAGCTGGCCACCCCGGACAGCTACCGATCGGTGGCACAGCAATTCGGGGTGGGAAGATCAACCATCAGTGTGATCGTCATGGAGGTAAGTCCCAAGGGGAGTGGGGAGTGGGGTGGGGGGAGGGTGCTGCACTCCATGCCCAGGGGCAGCCAAGACTCCAGGCTGGGTGGCCCAGGGGTTTGGGCCGTCCCTCCCTTGCACAGGCCCGCTGGGGGGGGGTGTGGGGCGAGGGGGTCCCTGGAGAGTGTGTGTGTGTGTGCGTGCGTGAGGACAGAGGGAATCACGGGGGGGGGGCCAAGGGAGTGCACACTCACCCCTGCCGTATGTGATGTGTTCCTCTGCACCCTTCTGCAGGTTGTCCACGACATCAACGACGTCCTGCTCCCAAGAGTGATCCGCCTGCGCGATGTGGATGATACCATGGCCGGCTTCGCTGCCCTCGGGTTCCCCAACTGCGGGAGAGCCCTGGACGCAACCCACATCCCCATCCGGGCCCCGGAGCATCGAGCAGCCCATTTCATGAACAGGAAGGGGTACTGCTCCATTGTTCTGCAGGCCCTCGTGGACCACCGGGGCCGCTTCCTGGACATCTACGGGGGCTGGTCCGGCCGGGCACACGACGCCCGCATCCTCCGGAACTCAGGACTCTTTTGCAGGTTGGAGGCGGGCACCTACTTCCCCCAGCGGGACTTGACTGTCGGGGATGTGCCTATGCCCATCTGCGTCATTGGGGACGCGGCCTACCCCCTGCTGCCCTGGCTAATGCGGCCGTACACGGGGCAGCCGGACCAGAACCGGGCCCGGTTCAACGACTGCCTCAACCGGGCCCGAAACCCAGTGGCGCTCGCCTTTGGACATTTAAAAGCCCACTTCCGCTGTTTGCTCGCCCGTCTCAAGATGGGTGAGCGGAATGCAACGGAGGTACTGGCCGCGTGCTGCGTGCTCCACAACATTGTGGAGCGCAGTGGGGAGGCCTTCCTCCCTGCATGGATGGCAGCCGAGGCACAGACATTCGACCAGCCCCACACAGCTGCTGTCCGCCAGGTGCGCCAGGATGGGGTGCGCATCAGAGAGGCCCTGGTGGACATGTTTGCCCAAGCCCCGTAGTAGGGTCGCCTGGGTCTCCCCAGACAACGCCCTCCCATCCCCTCCCCTTCCCCACGCCCCCCTTACCTCCCCTCAATTGTAAAGCGTCGGTTCCAAGCACATCGGCCGTCATCGTGACTGTTCGTCGGGTGCGTCGGGCTTAGTTAGGGTTTTTCTTTTAGTTTAGGCTAGGGTTTAGGCCACCATCGCCTGTCCCGAAGAACAGGAAAGAGGATTCGTGGTTCGTGTGGAAGGCTCAAGTCAGCGTACCCGATTCCAGTCGTCTTCGAGGGATCTCCTGGCTGCTCCTCTCCCGAGGCCCGGAAGGACCAAAGGATTGAGGTGGCCAGCAACACTACAATCGTCCCCTGCGTCTAGACTATGTTACATATTCTCTTGTGTGCATCTTCTAACCTTGCTTGCTTGTTTGTTATTTATGTTAATATAGTTTGTGATTTAAATTTTACGTAAAAGTCTCAGTATTTACTTATGTGCCACAAACCAATGACCAATTAAAGGAACGACCGGTGATAGATACAGAATTTGGTGTCTGCGTTTTGTAATCCTTTTAAATGTAGGTGGCTAATTGGCATCTCAAATCATTTCCTACAGTTACTAGAGTAACACAAGAACCAACACAGTTTTGTTTTCAACTGAAAAACTTGTGTTTTTATTTACAAGGGGGAGGAGACCTTCAACTGGGAAGGGGAGGAGCTACTCCTGGGAGGGGTGGCCCCTGCGAGCGCTCCTGCGGGGGTGGACCTGCACATGTGGGGCAGGCCGCATCGGGGCAGGCTGCATGGGGAGGTGGGCAGAAGCAGGGGTCATTGCAGGGGCAGCAGGAGCAGGGGCCATTGCAGGGGCGGCAGGGGGCATGGGCAGTGCTAGGGGAGGGATGGCGGGGGCATGGGGTAAGGCCATGCCATAGTGAATAGCGTGCGCTATGTGGGCAGTGAGGGTGGCCATGGAGTTGGCCATGCGCGTGCACTGTGCCTGGAAGGTGCCCCAGGCCTCCTGGCGCCACTGCAGGTCCCCCTGGACGCGCTCACGAATGGAGCCCTGGATTGCCTCCACCACCTGGACGTGGTGGCGAAGGAGCTGGTGACGGTGGCAGAGCCTGCGCCTGCGCGGTTGAGCAGCTGGGGGTGCCACTGCTGCCGGACTGGAGGGTCCCTGGCTTGTGCTTGGTCCCGCTGCAGGGAAGAGAAGAAGGGATGGGTCAGTCAGGCAGGCCGGACACTGTCCCCACACCTCATGCCCTCCACCCCTGAGCCCAGGTGACCCCACAGTTGTGTGGCTTGGGCCCACTCGGTTCCCCCCCTGCCCCCCGTGTTGTATGTTGGCAAGGAGGACCGCCCCTGGAGTAGGGTCCTCCTCCATGTATTGTAACCACTGGTCTGTGTCCTGGCCCTGTGGAGGGCGGGAGGGCACTTGTGCTGCGTTCACCTGTGGAACTCCCTGCCGGTGGAGACTGTGAAGGCTTTGGGCTAATCACTGGTGTTTGACAGGGAGCGAGATGCATCCCCACACAGTGCCTGGGAGCACATCTGGCAGACATGGTCTGGGCTCTCAGATCCCCATCGCGTGGGATATCTCCTGGATGGAACTAGAAGAGTGACTGGGGGGGGGTGTGTGTCCCATCCTTGCAGCAAAACTCAGGGCGGCCCTAAGGGCGGCCCGAGCGCTTCCCCCCCTTCTCCCTCCCACTATCCCTCACACACATAGCCCAGGGACATGTGTGGCCGCAGTGGGGACTTCCCTCGGGGAGCCAGCCAAGGCACCGGGAGCAGGCGAGGGGCTCGGTGGGGGCCACGCTCACAGGGCTGTGACGCTGCGGTTTACCCAAGAGCCTCTGGCTGCGCCTCACAGCCAGGCATGGGACAGTGTTGCCGTTCTGTGTGCTACACCCTTGCGGAGGTGCGGGCTCTGGGCTGAGTCCCTGGGGCCCTGGCTGGTTCCAGCCGGCATCCACCCTTCCCCCTGGTCCTGCCGGATGTGTGTGAGCAGCACGGTCCCAGGCGTGCCCTGCAGCTGCCTGCCACGGCCACGTGCCGCTCGGTCACCAGGCTGCACGTGCTGCTTGCTGCCTAATGCTACACAACGTGCAGCTCACGTGGCCTGAGTGACATGCTCTCCCCCCCCGTCCCCCGCCCTTGTGAGTGCCAACTGCAAGGACTCACCGGTGGATCCTTCCCCAGCCTCAGAGGGGCTGCTGGAGGGGGCCTGCTGGGTGGCAACGCTGGCCTCCTCCCCTGAAGCGCTGCTTTCCTCTCCTTCCCCTGCCTCGGTGGTTCAGATGACGGGGGGGGGGGGGGGCGCTGGCAGGTGTCCACGGGCACGTCTGGGTCTTGCAGGGCTGGCTGGCCGAGGATGGCATGCAGCCGGTCATAGTGGGGGCAGGTGTCTGGTCCTGGCCCTCGCTGGCCCGCACGTACCTGAGCTGCAGCTCCTTCACCTTCGCCCGGACCTGGTCGATGTTCCGGGCAGGATGTCCATGCTGGGCCAGCGCCTCAGCCATGCGGCCGAAGATACCGGCATTGCGGCACCGGGATCTCGTATCATGGAGGCCCTCCTCCTGCTGCCAGAGGTCAAGGAGGGTCTCCAGCTCCCTGGGGGACCAGGAGGGAGCCCGTCTTTTGCAGCCCCTGGGGGCCTCCTGCGCTGGGGGTGCAGGTGGCTCAGCGCCCGGAGCTGCCATGGCTGGCTCAGATGGCTGCTGGGCAGGGCAGGGGCGCTGTGGCAGACCTCAGGCCAAAGAGCTCTGTGGCACGCGCCTGCCACGTGCGCTCAGCAGCCTGCGTGTTCTTTAAGCGCTCGGGTTACCAGGAAGTCCGGGGCTCCTACGGGGTCTCCCGGCTTCCAAACCGCTTTTTTCCGTTTAGCCTGCTTTTGCGCAAAAGCGTTAGCTAGCTGTCTACACTGGCCCTTTTGCACAACAGTTTTTCGCAAAAAGGACTTTTGCCCGAACGGGAGCGGCAAAGCTTTTCTGGAAAAGCGGCTGATTTCACACAGTAGATTGTCAGTGCTTTTGCGGAAAATCAAGCGGCCAGTGTAGACAGCTGGCAAGTTTTTCCGGAAAAGCAGCTGATTTTCCAGAAAAACTGGCCAGTCTAGACACAGCCCACATGCCTACATAGCTACAGAAAGCCAACATATGTATGTAATTAGACACACTCTCTTGCTCACACACACACAGGAATGTGTAAACACCTTCTGAGGCTTGTACCCCTCCTGAAGTGCGTTACCATCACTGCAATGGGCCTTCCTCAATCAGGGCTCCCAGATCTGAGTACAGTATGGACAAGGTTCATCTCTGTGGGCATCAGGTTCAATCTCCATGGGCATCAGGTTCTCACTCTGCAGCATGCACGCACTGATGGCTGAGTTCAGACACTCCACATCTGGATTAGAGGATGGCCCAGTGATTAGCTCCTCAGCCATGAAATTCAATTCCTCAGCTGTCCTCACACACAGCCAACGTACCACATGTGTATCTCGCAGTTCTTTAAACCTGCTCCATAAAATATTGCTGTAAATTTGAAAAAAAAGACACCTCTCCCTTTGCTGCCTGCTTCCACTCCTCTCCCGTCCCCAAAGCTACAGAATGAAACTTCAGAGATTATTTCATAAAGACTTTCCCCAGCTTCCCTGCAGCAGGCAGAGCATCAGGACGGTGCTCAGAGGTGGGCTAGATGGACCTCACAGTTCAAAGACTAGAGTTATAAATGAGTTACATACATCTAGTGCCGTCCAATGTAAAATGCAAAGAAGAAGCTCATTTGAAATGTGCTTATCATCTGAATGTTATTAGCCCCAATCTACTCCCAGCATTTGCAGTGCAAATATGTGGGTAGGAGAGGTACTGCTTGACCCAGCCTGGAAGGGCCTAAACCACAATGTAATCAGCCCATCCTGCAGCAAGAGCTGCCTGAGAAACCTGGAACGGTTCCCAAAACACAAAAAACATCTCCAGCAAGCACATTGCTGAAGGATGCTGTCATCTCATATGGCTGCCCTCCCTCATCCCCGGGAAGGTTTCACTTTGCTTCTCCCGCAGCAAGTCCAGAACAACCACACAATCTTCTGCCTGCACACAGATGTAATCCTTTAGGAAACTCTTACAATGTAACATTATCCGCCTGCTGTCAGCCTTCCACAAAATCTCACTAAGGCCTTGTAACAGAGTGTATCAACCCCACACTAGGGAACAGGGAGTGGGCTCTGCTTTATTGGGTGAAAGAACCCCTCCCCCACAGCCCTGATGGGCATGCTCCCAGTGGAACCTGGCTATAAAAAGCCCTGGGGCAGCTCAGTTGGGCTAGACTGCTGAAGGAAGGAATCATGGAGACACCTCCAGAGAGAAGGAGTAACCACAACTTCCAGCAGCAGTTCAGCCAGGAGCTACCACTTGCAGGGCTGGTGGGTGGCAGAGAGGCGATGGGAGAGACAGCCAGAAGACCCCGGTAGGAAGTAGGCCAGGGTGTGGAATAACCCCAGAGTGCTCAGCATGTTGTGGCTGGATTCCTCTCTGAGCATGGCAACGGCCCTAGCCACTGCCTACAGGGCCCTAGGCTAGGACCCGGAGGAGTGGGAGGGCCTGGGTCCCCCTACCCCCCCCCCCCGTGTCACTGGCTTGAGAGGCCTACACCCCTGTGAACTAGGCCTCGGGGCTGTATTAACCCTGCTACGAGAGACCAAGGAACTGACTTTGGCTGGTATTAGTGGTAGTATAAGAGATTGGGACAATTGACTTTGGCCAGTGGGCTGTACTGCCTCCAGCGAGGGGACTAAGCTTGAGGGGCCTCCCTGGGGAAGGGCACCCCTCAACAGACCTATTTAAAGGGACAGAAGTAGAGCATCTGGAGGTAGACAGCTCCTGGGTTTGTGTTGTCATTGCTCTGCAGGTAACTGCCTGTCAGACAACTGTGTATTCACCGTATGTCTATACTGCAATTAAAACCCTGTGGCCCCAGTCTCAGAGCCCAGCTCAGCCAAAGGGGGCTTCTAGGGCTCAGGCTGCAGAGAGAAACATTTGGGTTCAACTGTCTATGCTGCAATTTTATAGCCCTCTGACTTGAGCCCCAGGAACCTGGATAGCTGACCTAGGCCAGCCACAGCTATGCTGTGGGTCTTTTCTCTCAGTGTATGCGCACCCTCAGACACCGCTGTGCTAGGGCCCAGATGCATTAAATCTCCATCAATCTAGACTTGGCAAATTATGAAAAATACCAGGTAAGTGCCCCTCATGTGTTGAGGGAAGGGGATGCTCACCCCTTTCCTTAGTGTTAGTTTATGGCTAACAGTAAAATAGGCTGGATGTGCTCATGCCTGTTCAGTACATTATATATAATTTTTTTATTAAACCGGCTAAGATAGCTGGAAGAGTAAACAACTGCCATGCGGACATTGCTTCTATTTAAATCAGCTACGTACTGCGTGTGTACATTTGCATAAAACAATATTCAAGTAGGGTGATTTTAATGTTCTGTGCCATTTCTGACTCTCTGGATTGCTGTTTGCGTATATTTGCATACCTTAGGAGAATTAGATTAGGAGCATGTAAATGTGCTAGCAGGCTCTGTGGTGAAGGAGTTTCTTCCAGTTCCACAAAGCTGCCTTCTCCAGCTTCCACTGCTGACAGGCTGCCACGTTTTACAGCAGGTTAGTGGCTGCAGGAGAGAGACCATGCAGACAATATGTCCATTGTTGGTGAAGCTTACCCAGCACACGGATGCAGGCCCCAAACAGGAGGGGGAAGGCGCTGTCTGCCATGTGTGTTAATACGGGCAGCATTGTGCAGCATTCACCTTCTCATTTTCCTCCATGCTCTAATTGAACAGTCCCTGTTCCCTCCTGATCCCTGTGCTCTCAAGGTCTCTGTTTGGGTGGCCCCAGAAGGCCCTGCCCCCCATAGCATGGGTTCACCTTTTGGTCTCTTCTCCGCAAGAGGGATGGGCAGGTCGGTGAGTCCCATGGCCCACAAGAGTGCACCAAGCAACTAAGCTGCCTGTGGGGGGTGCAGAGATACAGCTCTGCAAACCACTTCCAGTTAGAGTGAGTACTCATCTGAACCTCCTGCCAGATTCAAGATAAACATGGGTACCAACCCCTCTCCCTGCCATCACCTTCTACCACCACCTCCCTGTGTGCTTAGCCCCTCATGCAAGGCCTGGCTACTGCGAGGTGGGGAAGGGCCAGGATAGCACTGAACGCTGTGCAGCAGCTCTCTCCAGGAGGTGGGTTGCAGGGAAATGCAACCCATCTGGCCAGCATGGGACTTACACCAACAGCCCTGACTGGTGAACTGGCTTTGATTCCCCCATCATTGATTATTCCACAGACGCCTCTTGCAACACATGTAATACCACTGCAAAGCACCAAGCCCCCAGCAGGGCTGGTGTATGGTAGTAGTTACATGGCCAGTGGCTACAGAGAACAACTCAAAGCACACAAGGGCTAGTGGGAATGTACCAGGTTTGCATTGCTCAAGAGAGAAGGATGGTGCAACCATGAGGAAGCAAGATCTCAGGCCACACCATGGCTCTGGGGAAGCTGGTGTGCATGTTGTCCATACTGCACCTTTTCATTGTGCACTGTTTTCCCCCTTAACAAACACATGACCTCCATTCAAACTTACCATTGCTTTATATGGTAGGAGCATCCTTTGCATTAACAGGTGTGTTGTGAGCAAGACAGGAGAAGTCGTTCTTCCACTCAACTCTGCGCTGATCAGGCCTCAGTTGGGCTACGTCTAGACTACATGGCTCTGTCAACGGAGCCATGTAGTCTAGACGTAGCCTTGGAGTATTGTGTCCAGTTCTGGGCACCACATTTCAAGAAAGATGGAGAAATTGGAAAGGGTCCAGAGAAGAGCAACAAAAATGATTGAAGGTCTAGAAACCATGACCTATGAGGGAAGACTGAAAGAATTGGGCTTGTTTAGTTCAGAAAAAGAGAAGACTGGGAGGGGACATGGTAGCGGTTTTCAAGTATCTAAAAGGGTGTTACAAGGAGGAGGGAGAAAACTTGTTCATCTTGGCCTCTGATGATAGTGTTGCATAAATTGCTGGTTTCGTCCCCTTGGAGGCTAGTCTGATTTACCCCAAGAAGAGAGTCACACTTTCAGGCTGGGTCCAACTCAAGTTTATTGGTTGCAACCAAGGTACAGCTAAGGAACTCAATGTTCAAAGCAGAGCCGACGACCAACATCTCATAGGCAGGGGTTCTTATAGGGTTAACATCCTTCCTGGTTTAGGTGCCTTAACATGATAGGTTACTTCATTTTTGACATTTAGCATTCCTATAGGTCAGGTTAATTTTCCAAATGAGGTTAAATACAGTGCCTACTTGCTGACTTTGCGGTTACAGCTGTGTTACATTCATTCACTTTTGCTGAACAATGGGCGAGCCATACTTCCCTTTTTCCTTTCCTGCTTGAGCCGGTCACAAGTTTAAAGGATGTGGAATCTATCCATATCTTTACTTAACAGAAGACTGGTTTCACTTCCCCTCGTCTCCTTATTATAAGTTATTACCTGTGACAGGCCTTGACCTTTGTCATGTCTTACTCCTATACAAATAGCAAATATATCTAAGCATTAGCAATGTATGTATATTGTACGTGCCCCTCATAGGGGAATCAATGGCTCCGGGGGATTTGACTTCCCTTTTACACATCAATAGGACAAGAAGCAATGGGCTTAAACTGCAGCAAGGGAGGTTTAGATTGGACATTAGGAAAAAGAAACCCCTCCACTCCCTCCATATACATACCTGTGGCGGGGCGGCCCCGCCACTCCCAGAGCCGACCGCAGCGCGGGCTTACCCCGACCGCCGCGAGGCGCGGTCCGGGACGGCCGGCAGACGCCGCCCAGGGGAGCGGCGTCCACCCAGCCCGGTGCGGGGCATGACGTCACCCCCGCGACGGGGCCAGGCGGCGCGCATAAAGGACGTCGGGGGAGACGTCATCCCCCGGCGTCGGGCGGAAGATTTAAACGCCCGGCCGCCCGCCCAGGAGAGGGGAGGCGAGCAGGGTGATCGGGAGACCCCCGGAGGGCCGCGGGGAAGCGAATACTGGCGCCCCTGGGTGAGGTGAAACCCCGGGGGCCAGCGAGGAGGGAGAGGGACTTGGGGAAGAGGGAGAAGTGACCCAGGGCTGGGCCGCGGAACCCGAGAGCGGGGGAGTTTAGGGTTCGCAAACCCCCCCCGTTGCTGGCTGGGACAAGCGTCCTGGCTTTAGGGCCCTGGGTCGGGGTCCGGAGTGAGGGCGGGCCCGGACCCCCTCCCTCTCACCCTTTCCCGAAAGGGTGGTCATTGGGGCCACGGTCGCGTTGTGTGGGATCAGCGCGGCGCGGCGAGTGTAGTAGAATTAAAGGTCTTTAATTAGGAAACTTAGCTTGTTGGGCATCAAACCAGTCAGGAAAGGGGGGATCCCCCCCCCTCCCCCCTTCCGCCAGGACGGAGGCCTAACACGTGGTGGAGAATGTGGGCACGGGGCCCCGAAACAGGGGCCTAGGGGGGACGGTAAGCGGTATTAACGGGGGTTTGACTCGTAGACGAGATGGAACCCAACCGGATCATAGAATGGTGGACCGAGACGCAAAAGGTGCAACAGCAACAGCAGATGCAGGCCCTGCAACAGCTGCTGAACCAGTTGCAAGAACGTCAGGAGCAGGCGGCCAGGGAGTCACGGGGCGCGACCATGGGGACCGTGGCCGGAACGCCGGGAGCGGACGAGGAGAGCGGAGCACGGCTGCCCATACGATTGACAAAACTGGGACCGGAGGATGACCCGGAGGCCTTCTTGGTCACGTTCGAGCGGGTGGCTACTGCGGCCAGGTGGCCACAGGAACATTGGGTGACCTTGTTGGCGCCCTACCTGTCAGGACCCGCCCAGCTGGCCTACCGCGGGATGTCGGCACGAGACGCCTTGTGCTATTACAAAGTAAAAGAAGCAGTCCTCGACCAATTAGGCGTGACCCCAGAGACCCACCGACGGAGGTTTCGGGAGGCCAGGTATGACCCGCAGGAGCGACCGCGAGCGGTGGCACAAAGGGTGAAGGAGGCGGGTATGAGGTGGCTTGAGCCTGAAAATAAGACGGGGACGCAGGTGGCCGACATGGTCATCTTAGAACAGTACATTCGGATACTCCCCACAGAAGGGCAGCTGTGGGTACGTCGTCATCTCCCCGAAACCCTAGATGAAGCCGTGACTCTGATGGAGCACTTCTTAGCCGCGGAGGGGATAGAGGGGAAGCCGGCCGGCGGGCCGCCTCGGGAGCCCAGAAAGGGTGAGCCAACCCCGGCGAAACTAACTGCACCCATGCGGAGCGGGGAGGGTCGAAGAGGCCCCTTAGGACCCCTACCGGAGAGGAGGCTGGCACCACGGTGGAGCCGACCCCCAGCGGAGCCGAGAGTCGATCGGGCGACCGAGACCGGATCAGGGGTTCCACCGCCGGAGGGTGTGCCCAAAGTGGTGTGTTACCAATGCGGCCAGGAGGGCCATTACAAACGTGACTGCACAATGATGGACTGTACCTTCGGCCAGAGGCGTGGAACCACAAGCACCGCACAGGTAACCAGGAAACTGTGGGTCGAGAGGCGCCCCGTGGAGGCAATATTAGACTCCGGGTGCGGGCAGACCATAGTCCGGAGGGACGTAATATACCCAAGGCAGGCTAAGGGCCCCACCATAGCACTCCGGTGTGTCCACGGGGATGTCCACCACTACCCCACGACGTGCGTACGGATCGGGGATGGGGAGTTAGAGGAGGATTGTATAGTGGCGGTAGGCCCCAAGTTGGCATACCCGCTACTGGTGGGGCGGGATTGGCCGGGACTAAAAAGACTCTTAAGTCAGTGGAGTGAGGCCTTGCCAGCCGAACGAGGAAGGGGTGCCGAACACGGGACATTGGTAGCCCAAGGGGACGAGGAACAGGCAGAACCGGGGCACCCAGAGGAAGCGGAAGGGGCCCCGGCGACCGTCCGCCTGGAGGTGGAGGAGGGAGACTTCCTTATGCAGCAACGGGAAGACCCCACCCTGCAGGCAGCCTGGGCCCAGATTCAAACAACGGAGACCCCCCAGCCGGACGGAGCGACGCGCCAACCCAGAGGACCACGCTTTGAGGTGAAGGGGGACCGTTTATACCGGGTAGCAGAGGGAGAGCTCCCCGGGGAGGAACGGTGGCAGCTCCTGGTACCGCGACCTTATCGCTGGAAGGTCCTAGAGCTGGCCCATGAGCACCCGTGGTCAGGACACTTAGGGGCGGAAAAAACCCAGCAGAGGGTGTTACAACGGTTTTACTGGCCAGGGGTCTACCGGGAGATTAAGGACTTCTGCACCTCGTGTCCACAGTGCCAGAAGACGTCCACCAGTCGGGTACCCCCGGCACCGTTAGTCCCCCTCCCCGTGGTAGGGACCCCCTTCGAGCGGGTCGCACTAGACTTGGTGGGGCCCCTCGAGAAATCCGCGCGGGGGCATAGCTTCATTTTGGTTATCGTGGACTATGCGACACGCTGGCCGGAGGCCATACCCCTAAAAAGGGCCACAGCCCCCGTGATAGCCGAGGCGCTGGTAAAGCTGTTCTCATGGGTCGGCTTACCCAAGGAACTGCTAACCGACCAAGGGACGAATTTGACGTCCAAAGTAATGGTGGACTTGTGTAAGGCATTGCAGATCCGGAAGATTCGAACTTCGGTGTACCACCCGCAGACCGATGGCCTAGTGGAACGTTTTAACTGTACCCTGAAGGGGATGTTGAGAAAATTTGCGCAGGACGACCCCCGCGAGTGGGACAACCTCCTTCCAGCTTTGATGTTCGCGGTGCGAGAGGTTCCCCAGTCGTCCTTGGGATACTCGCCGTTCGAGTTACTGTACGGGCGACGGCCCCGAGGCATCCTGGACCTGGTAAGGGAAGGCTGGGAGGCCGACAACTCCACCGCGCTCGGGACGGCCCAGTACGTAGGCAAGTTGAAGAGAACCCTGCATGAGTTGGCAGAATGGGCCCAAGGGAACCTGAAAAGGTCACAAGACCGACAGAAAGAGAACTATGATAGGAAGGCCCAGATACGGGAGTTCGAGCCGGGGGACCAAGTCCTCTTATTACTACCCAGCGGGGAGTCAAAACTGTTAGCCCACTGGCAGGGACCTTTCCGAGTGCTGAGGAGGGTGGGGCCTGTCGACTATGAGGTCCGAGTAAATAGGAATCGGGTAGAGGCACAAATCTACCATGTTAACTTACTAAAGAAATGGAACCCCCGAGAGGCCCTCCTAGTAGAACCCCGGTCAACCAACATCGAGTTTGGCCCCTGGGGAGAACCCGAGGTCAGGCTCGACGGGATACAGGTCGGAGAAGACCTCTCTCGCACACAGCGCAAACAGTTACGGGGCCTCCTGGAGGGGTTCAGGGAGGTGCTGACAAGTCGCCCCGGGCAAACTACCCTAGTGCAACACGAAATTAGGACGGAGCCGGGTAAGGTGGTACGGGATAGTATGCGCCCGCTCCCCCGGAAACTGTGGGGTACGGTAAAAGAGGAGCTCCAAGTTATGCTAGAATGGGGAGTGATACAGGAGTCCCATAGCGAGTGGCGGAGCCCCATAGTCCTGGTGCCCAAACCCGACGGGTCCATTAGGTTTTGTATAGATTTTAGAAAGGTGAACGCCATATCCCGCTTCGACGCCTATCCCATGCCTCGGATAGACGAACTGCTGGACCGCCTAGGAGGGGCCGTATATCTGTCAACATTAGACCTGACGAAAGGCTACTGGCAGATCCCCCTGGCAGCAGAAGCACAGGTAAAGACGGCGTTCGCCACCCCCTTCGGATTATACCAGTTTACGAAGATGCCGTTCGGACTACATGGGGCAGCCGCGACATTTCAGAGGCTGATGAATCGTGTCTTGAAAGATCACCAGAACTATGCCGCCGCCTATATCGACGACATCATCGTGTTCAGTAATTCCTGGGAAGAACACCTGGAACACCTGACAGCGATATTGGCAACCATACAACAGGCGGGCCTAACAGCCAACCCAAAAAAATGTCAGTTTGGGAAATCCGAGGTCTCGTACCTGGGGTACACAGTGGGGAAGGGGAAGCTCAGGCCCCTGATGGACAAAGTTCAGGCCGTGCGCGAATACCCCACGCCCACCACGAAAAGACGGGTAAGACAATTTCTCGGCTTGGCGGGATATTATAGACGATTCATAGCTGATTTTGCGTCGATAGCCGCCCCTCTTACAGATCTCACCCGAAAAGGACAACCCGACTGGGTAAGATGGACACCGGAGTGTGAGACAGCCTTCCAGGAACTAAAAGGGCGGTTGGTACGCGCGCCAGTGCTGGCACAACCAAACTTTGATAAACCCTTCGTACTACAGACGGACGCGTCAGAGGCCGGATTAGGGGCTGTCTTGACCCAGGAGGAGGGGGGCGAGGGTCATCCTATCCTATATTTGAGCCGCAAGTTATTCCCCTGGGAGAAGGGGTATGCGACAATAGAGAAGGAGGCCCTGGCTTTGAAATGGGCAATTGACTCACTGCGGTACTTTCTTGTAGGGGGGAAATTTACCGTGGTGACGGACCACGCGCCACTCCAGTGGATGCAGACGATGAAGGAGACCAACCCGCGAGTATTAAGGTGGTACCTGAGCCTGCAACTGTACCAATTCCAGGTGACACACCGGGCAGGCGCCGCGAACGGAAATGCGGACTGCCTGTCACGAATAGGTGAAACATTGGAGGGCGGGCCGGTAAGGAGAGACCCGGACTTGAGGGGGAAGGTGTGTGGCGGGGCGGCCCCGCCACTCCCAGAGCCGACCGCAGCGCGGGCTTACCCCGACCGCCGCGAGGCGCGGTCCGGGACGGCCGGCAGACGCCGCCCAGGGGAGCGGCGTCCACCCAGCCCGGTGCGGGGCATGACGTCACCCCCGCGACGGGGCCAGGCGGCGCGCATAAAGGACGTCGGGGGAGACGTCATCCCCCGGCGTCGGGCGGAAGATTTAAACGCCCGGCCGCCCGCCCAGGAGAGGGGAGGCGAGCAGGGTGATTGGGAGACCCCCGGAGGGCCGCGGGGAAGCGAATACTGGCGCCCCTGGGTGAGGTGAAACCCCGGGGGCCAGTGAGGAGGGAGAGGGACTTGGGGAAGAGGGAGAAGTGACCCAGGGCTGGGCCGCGGAACCCGAGAGCGGGGGAGTTTAGGGTTCGCAAACCCCCCCCGTTGCTGGCTGGGACAAGCGTCCTGGCTTTAGGGCCCTGGGTCGGGGTCCGGAGTGAGGGCGGGCCCGGACCCCCTCCCTCTCACCCTTTCCCGAAAGGGTGGTCATTGGGGCCACGGTCGCGTTGTGCGGGATCAGCGCGGCGCAGCGAGTGTAGTAGAATTAAAGGTCTTTAATTAGGAAACTTAGCTTGTTGGGCGTCAAACCAGTCAGGAAAGGGGGGATCCCCCCCCCCCCCCCCCCCGCCGCCGGGAGGGAGGCCTAACAATACCTTTTTCTGAAAGAGCTCTTTCGAAAAAAGGGTTCTTCCTTGTAGAAAGAGGATTACCAATGCCAGAATAACCCCTTTGTCCTTTCCATTTTCTTTAGAAAGAATGCGATTGCAGTGTGGACATACCCGTTTTTCTGACAAAACTCTGTAGTGTAGACATAGCAGGCATGGAATCTATGGGTATCTTTGTGTGGGAGAGATCAACCAGGAGTTGAGACACGCAGAATGATTGAAACCCAGACAGGACTACCATGCCTCCAAGGAATTTGGGGCATGGGAGTGGACTGAACAAAGAGAAAATTGGAAGTAAAGGGAAAAGTGAATCCAGTCGCATTCAGGGTAATTTTTCTTTATTTTATGGTTTGGTTTGAACTGCTCTGTGATTCTATGCCTCCCCCACCCCATTTACTACCTTGCATTGTGCCCAGAGACATTTCTCTGTTTTAATTTGGTTGCTAGATGTTAGAGAGCAACTAAGGAAAACAAGTATGCTTTCTCAAGTTTATCTTTTGTTTTGTAATAAAAAAAAAATCAAATTACCTTTTAAAAAAAAGTGATGATTTGATTCTTATGTCCTGGAAGGTATGTCTGTATCTGCATGCCTCTGACTGAGGGGTCAGCTACCAGAGACCGTATCTTGTTTTTCTCTTCTCTTTTCAAGCTCTTTTGGGTAAAAGAGCTTGGGGTACCCCTGGGGTTGGGTTCAAGTGTTCACCCCTGTTTTTTAGGGATAAAAAAAAGCACTTGAGGGTGGCAGCAATTCCCCAAAATCTGTGTATTATGATTCTTGGGGGAAGTTTTTGTAACCAGTGCCTGTGAAGGCAAGGCTTTGAAGCTCTCTTCTGGGTGGAACAGCCCTGACATTCATACAAACTGATGTGGACTAAATTAGCTATTACCACGCAAGAGAGATCTTGGAAAAACATCCACTCAATGTGCAGCAGCAGTCAAAAAGCAAACAGCATGTTAGGAATCGTTTTAAAAAAAAAAGGGGGATAGAGAATAAGACAGAGAATATCTTATTGCCTCTATATAAATCCATGGTACGCCCCGCCCTGCCCCTCGCTGGTTCCTCTGTCCCTGCATTGCTGCTGCTGCCGCTACTGCTTTTACTCCCTCCCCAGCCCCAGGTGCTGCAGGGGCCATCTCCTTCCTTGGCCCCACTGCTTGCCTCCCTGCCCCTCCCTTGCTCTGGTGGGTCCTGCAGCAGGTACAGAGAGCCTGCCACTCAGGTACCCGTGGGCACACTAGCTTCCTCCCCCCCCCCCGGCCTGAAGCATCTTGCTGCCCCCCTGCTTTCTTGAGCAGGCCCCTTCTCACAGCCTGCATCCCCTCTCCTCTACCCGTGTGCTCATGCCCCCTCTGGCATCTCGCTTGGCGCCTGAGCCTCCCACTCTTCTTTAGTTACCCTCCCCCCATGCACCGTTTCACTTCCCACATGTCTGTCAAATAACTTAGCCCCTCACCTTCCCAGTGCAGCCGGAGGAGCTGCTCTTACCATCCTGTGCTGGGAGCTGTACCCCTTGTTCCTTTACCCCTCCCTCCTCCTATGTGTGTTGCTGCCCTCCCACCCCACTTCCAGCCTAGCAGGGGGAGTGGTGAGCCTTCCTCTCCCTCCCTGCCCCTTGCTCCACCCCCTGGCGCTATTGGTCTCTCCTAATTGTCTGTTTCTGCCCCCCCCCCCAATCCACGAACATAATGGAGGGGCAGTCGTGTGGTGCCCCTGCCGCCCCAGCCCACCCCTCCTCACTGCCTCTATGAACCCTGAACCCTCTGAGGCTGCTGGGCCACCCGCTCATGCAGTGGAGGTGGTGGACATGGACGGGGATTCTGGGTCACCACCAAGAAAGCCTCCCTGAAGGGCAGGAAGGGCCAGGGGACCAAGAAGGGCAAGAACCCTGCCCAGAAGGCAAAACCTCCTGTGGCAAAGGCTGACCCCCCTGCCACGGCCGCGGCTTCCCCTCTTTCCTGTCCCCCTGTTCCTTCCACCAGCTCTGGGGGTGACAGTGTCCCAGCCCCCTGGCGTACAACCAGGTAGCCGCCACCCCCTCCACCTGCTGCCTCCCAATCCTTTGAAGCTGCCTCCCGGAATTCCATCCCTGGCGGCCGCAGCCCTTTTACCACCCTGACCAGGAGGCACGGGGTCTGTTGCCTCCTGGTGTCAGCCTCTCCCCACGTGGAGACCTACGTGCGGGCGTTGGCACGCGTGGTGGGGCCCACGGCCGTGGTGGCGCCCACAGCCGTGGTGGCGGCCTCTAAGATGTTCGGGAAGGTGGTATTCTTCCTGGCGTCCGAGGCCGCCGCCCAGGAGGTGGTGAAGAAGGGTTTGGCAGTGGGGGGAGTCTACGTTCCCCTCGAGCCTTTGCAGGACCTGGTCATACGGGTGGTATTTTCCTCCCTTCCTCCCCAATGCCGCCCTACTGCCTTTCCCTTCAACCCTGGGAAGGCTCTTGTCAGTCCTAAGTCCCCTTCCTTTGGGCTGCAAGGACCCTACCCTCCGCCACATTCTCTCCTTCCCCCGGCCGGTGCAAATCCAACTACTGCCAGCGGGGCATGGTGGAGAAGCCCTAGAAGGGTAATTTCTGGTGCCCTATGTTTTCTCTGTTGGGCAACGGGGCACATCCAAAGGGACTGCCCCCTGGCCCGGCTCGGAGATGCACTCGGGGCCCGGGAGGATGCCGGCCCTACCATCGCCAGTGGCCCTGATGGTCTGAACCCTGGGGTCGCCCCTCCTCCAACCATGACCGTCGTCAGTCCCACTCGGGCTCCGCCGGGCTTACACACGCAAGCGGATGTCACTGCCACCACCAAAAGAGTCAAGGCCGGGCCTGAGGAGGAGAGGGTGGCAGGGTTGGTGACGGGACTCGGACAGGGCCTACCTCAGGGAGAGGTTTCCCCTTCCCCAGCTGCCCAGCCCCTGTCTTCCCTCGCCCTCCCACCACTGCCCTTGTCCCCTGGCTCTTCCCCCATTCGGGCCCAGCCCTCCTCCTCTGAGGGCTGGGAAGTTGCCATGGGGAGGTGCCGCAAGTGAGCCTGGTGTTCCACCCCACCCACTGAAGGGGACTATACCCTCCTCGTTCCTCTAGGGGTGGACGTCTGAGCCATCCCTTCCTCTGAGCCCCCGGATGCTTCACAGCACCGTGGGGTGGCTGAGGTGGCCGTGGTGGTTGTGGAAGGGGTAAACACCTCCCTCCCAGAGTCCCTGCAAGAGGGAGTGTCCACCGGGGATGCTCCCACCCTCCCCACCTCCGCTGTGAGGGTGACCGCTGACTCTGCCGCCGACAAGGGCGACCACGTAGCAGCGGGCTCGCCTTCCTCTCTCAAGAGGTGGAGGCTTTAGGTTAACCCTGGCTAGCTCAGAGGGGGATCAACATGCCCTGGAGGGACAAAAGTTGGCCTCTCCTTCCCCTTCCAGCGTGCCGCTCTCCCTTTTCCCTGCCTCCGAGTTGCCCCAGGGTGTAACCAACTGCCCGGCCATTGGCAGCACTTCAGCTACCGAACCCCTGGGGGATCCTAGTGGGGGGGGGGGGGGGGAGAGTTCCCATCATTCCCCATTACCCCTGGCGCTGGGGCCTCCGGCGCTGCACTCTCGGTGGTGCAGGAGCCTGGCGCTGGGGAGATATTAACTTCCCCCACCACTGCCACCGCTCCCCCACCCTGCGAGGAGGCACCGCATCCTGGTGCTTCTTCCGCTGAGGCTTCTGACCCTACTCCTGCTCCTAACCCTTTCCCCACTCCTGTTCAGCCCTTCTCCCAGCCAAATTCCTCACTCCTCTTCCTGCTCCCCCTCCTCCTTGTCTTTTTCCTAATTCCCCTCCTCTTCCTCCTTTCCCCAATCCCTTCCCTGACATCTTTTCCTCCCCTTACACTGTTACTGCCAACCCCATGGCTGCCACGTTAAGTTCAGACGCTGGCCCCGGGGAGGCGATTTTTGGTTCTTCCACTCCCGCTGTTCGTCACTGCCACTCTGAACACCCGGGGCTGCAGGCTGGGTCTCCGCAGGTGTCAGGTGCTCCCCTTCCTTCAGAGGGGGGGGAGGTTGTCACGTTACTGGATTTTGAGGGGAGCAGCCAGATCACTGCTGCACCCATGGGGGGGTGTTGGCCCCAAAAATGGTATAAAAGGGGGCCATGTGAGGTGTTGAATAGAAGCTCACTGTCTGCTAATCCTATGTACGCTAGTCATGTGATTGTATAATGTCTGTGTGTGTAGTTAGGAGTCTGTAATCTGTGTAGATACTGAATATTTCTCTTCGTGTGGTGGAGCAGTGGGCAGAGCCCGGCCTATGGCCATGCTAATCAGCGAGGCCCTGTGGGACAATGGCACTCAATGGGCCAAGGACACACCTAAAGAATGAGTGGTGACTCATACCTAAGGGCTACCAGCAGTGAACACAGGAAGTAGCAGTGGGCCAGGTGACCTGCTGGAGCCAAGAAGAGACCAGGAAGGAGGGATAAATAGGCCATGTGGTGGACTCCATCTTGGTCTTCAGCTCAGCACTTCATCCCAGAGGCAGCAGTGCAGGGATCGAAGAGCCAGAAAGAACTGTGGACCCATCCTGATCCTAGGATGTGCAACAAGGACTCTTAAGCCAGCAGCTGTAACATCTCTACTAGAGCCTGCATCGAGAACTAGGAGATTCGATGCAGGTAATGTACTATCCTTTAACAATCTTACTCTCATGCTTTTCTTTTTTGTGGTAATAAACCTTTAGAGGATAGATTCTAAAGGATTGGTCCAGCGTGATTTGTGGGTAAGGTCTAGAGGGTAAATTGACCAGGGATCTGTGGCTGGTTTCTTGGAACCGGACAGAACTTGTTCGGGGTAGGTGGGATTGGGTGCTAGGACCCCCCACCTGTGTATGAGGCCTGGGGCCATCTGGGGCATGGCTATTGCTGGGGTGTTGGAGGGGTTTTGCTCGTGAGGCTTCAGGCAGGCTGCTGAAGCACTCTGTGGGACTGGTTTGTGGCCTGTTTGGAGAGGTCACCAGTCTGGGGGCTGTAAGGAGCCCCGGATTTGAGCAATTCGCCCTGAGCGGACGCCCTCAGCTGTGCCCAGACACGGCCTGGTCCGTCACAGTGGTGTAGTCGGCAGGATCCACAGATCTTGGTCAATTGAGAGTGGGGTCCTGATCCCACGCTGTCTAAATTTGATTTTTGGTGTTGAGAGTTTGGTTGGTCAAAGAGCCGCTGCAATGAGCCAGGGACTATATGAGAATCTGGGCAAAAGTGCTCTGAAGGATTTGTGCTCAGGGAGAGGCATTGCCTTTAGGAAGAGGGCCTCTAAACTAGATCTGGAAGTGTTGTTACTAACCAGAGATGTGGCTGAAAGGGAGCAGAAGCGAGCCAAGGAAGCTGCTGAAAGAAGGTAGAAGGCAGATGAAGAAATTGCTAAGAGAAAGCAGGAGCTGGATCGGGAACTTGAAAAGAAAAAAGCAGAACATGTTCATTCTGGCATCCACCTCCTCAGGGAGATGGATTGCAGCTCCTGCTTCTTCTACGCCCTGGAGAAAAAGGAGGGGGGCTAAAAAGCACATCGTCTGCCTTCTGGCAGAGGATGGCGCCCCCCTCATGGATCAGGTGGAGATGCGCGAGAGGGCTTGCACCTTCTATGCCTCCCTTTTCTCGCCGCATGCAACTGACACTGATGCCTGCAGGGGTCTCTGGAACAAACTCCCAACCGGGACCGGCTAGAGCTGCCTCTCTCCCTGGCAGAGTTCTCTGAAGCCCTCCATCTCATGCCCACCAACAAGTTCCCGGGCATGGAGGAGCTGACCATGGAGTTATACCGCATGTTCTGGGATGTCCTCAGCCCGGACCTTGCCAGTGTCTGGGCTGAGCCCTTGGAGAGCGGGGTCCTCCCTTTATCATGCAGGCGAGTGGTGCTCACCTTGCTGCCCAAGAAGGGGGACCTCCGTGATCAGAGGAACTGATGTCCCATCTTGCTCCTCAGCACGGACTATAAAAATCGGCACCAAAGCCATCTCCTCGAGACTCAAGTCTGTGCTGGCGGACATGGTCCATCCAGACCAGACCTACACCTTCCCGGGCCGTACCATCTTCGACAACCTTTATTTGGTCTGGGATCTCCTAGAGCTAGGAGATGCGGCTGGTCCTGTCGGCGTACGCCGACTATATGCTCCTCGTGGTCCAGGACCTGGGAGACCTGGCACGGGTGGAGCCCTGCCAAGCCGTCTACTCAGCGGCCTCCTCCGCCCAGGTCAACTGGGTCAAGTGCTCTGGCCTGGTGGTAGGGGCCAGGTGGAGAGCGGGTCTGCTGCTCTATCTAGGCATTTTTCTCTCTGCCACGCATCCCTCTCCGCCAGAGAATTGGCAAGGTTTAGAGTCCAGGGTGGCTGGGCGGTTGCAGAGATGGACGGGACTGCTCCGGTGCCTCTCCCTGCATGGGAGGGTACTGGTGCTTAACCAACTAGTCCTGTCCATGCTCTGGCACCGTCTCAATACCCTGGTCCCGACCCTGGGTTTCCTGGATGAGATCCAGCAGCTGCTGCTGCGGTTCTTCTGGCCAGGACTGAATTGGGTCTCTGCAGGGGTTCTCCATCTTCCCCGGAGGAGGGAGGACAGGGCCTGACGTGTTTGTGCACGCGGGTTTGTGTCCTCCGCCTCCAGGCCCTGCAGAGACTCCTATGATGCAGGTAGTCCGGCGTGGAGCATGTTTACGCATGCTTTCCTTCGCCATTTCCGAGGGCTCCGATATGACCGGCAGCTCCTTTATTTGAGAGGTCTTCCGCAAGACCTCTCTGAGCTGCTGGCCTTCTACCAGGACCTCCTCTGGGCCTGGAAGCTGCTAGAGGCGACCAGGTCCTTGGGAGCCACCGTGGGGGCAGGCCTCCTCGCGGAGCCCCTGCTACACAATCCCCATCTACGTGTGCAGGCAGCGGAGTCCCCCTCGGTGCGCCAGAGGCTGGTCCTGGCAAAAGTCACAAGGATTGGAGACCTCCTGGACTACGACCGGGGAGACTGGGTGGAACCTCGGGCGCTCGCCCAGAGCATGGGGCTCTCCACCCTACGTACTCCCCGTCACGTACTTCAGGAGGTGAAGGATGCTTTGCCACCCACTGCTCAGATTTATCTCGACAAGGTCCTGTGAGAGGATGCACCCCGCCCCTTACCCCCGGCCCGCCCGATCTATCCATCGGCCCTAAGCCCCACGTACCTCCCCGACCACCTCCCCCTCATCACCCAAGCCGGCTGCACGCATTGCAGCTGGTCCCCTTCCAAACCACACCAAAGAGTCACCTGTACACGCTTGTGCTTCACACGCTCCACTTCCCCACCCTCGTGTCCTGCCCAGACACCAAGTGGCAGGACCTCCTACCACCAATGGAGGGTGGGGAGCCCCGGTGGGCCAGCCTCTATTCGACCTTGTTTCCACGGCCCACCGGGGACATCAGCTGGAGAATCCTGCATGGAGCTGTGAGCACGGGCATGTATTTGGCGCGGTTCACCCCCATTCCCGACACTTGCCCCTTCTGTGGCGAGAGAGAGAACCTGACGCATGTCTACCTCGAGTGCGCCAGGTTACAGCCCCTCTTTTGGCTCCTCCAGAACCTTTTGCTGAGGTTCTGGCTGCACTTCTCCCCTCACCTGTTAATTTATAGTGATAGAAATGTAGCCGTGTTAGTCTGGTGTAGCTGAAACAAAAAACAGGACAATGTAGCACTTTAAAGACTCACAAGATGGTTTATTAGATGATGAGCTTTCGTGGGCCAGACCCACTTCCTCAGATCAAATAGTGGAAGAAAATAGTCACAGCCATATATACCAAAGGATACAATTAAAAAAAAATGAACACCTATGAAAAGGACAAATCACATTTCAGAACAGAAGGGGGATGCGGGGGGGGGGGGGGGGAAATGTCTGAGCTAATGCTATTAGAGGTGGGGAAAGGTAAATGTCTGTGAGCTAATGGTATTAGAGGTGATAATTGGGGAAGCTATCTTTGTAATGGGTAGAGATAGCTAGGGTCTTTGAGACCCACGCGTAGAGTGTCGAATTTTAGCATGAATGACAGTTCAGAGGATTCCCTTTCAAGTGTAGATTTGAATGCCTTCTGAAGCAGGATGCAGGTAATCAAGTCGTTGAGACAATGTCCTTTCTGGTTGAAATGGCAAGAAACTGTTTTTTCTTTGTGATCCTGTCTGATATCTGTTTTGTGGGCATTGATCCTTTGGCGAAGTGTCTGAGAAGTTTGTCCAATGTACATAGCAGACGGACACTTTCGGCACATGATAGCATAGATTATATTTCTGGAGGCGCAGGAATATGTGTTCTTGATCTTATAACTCACTTGGTTAGGTCCAATAATGGTGTCAGCAGAGTGAATATGTGGACAAAGCTGGCAACGGGGTTTGTTGTAAGGGAAGGTACCAGGGTTGGTATTAGTGTGGTATGTCCTGTGGTTGTTGGTAAGAATCATCTTGAGGTTAGGTGGTTGTCTATGGGAGACTATGGGTCTGTCTCCCAGAGCCTCTTGGAGTTTAGTATCCTGTTCCAGTATAGGCTGTAGTTTATTGATAATGTGTTGGACAGGTTTAAGTTGGGGGTTGTAGGTGATGACAAGTGGTGTTCTATTGTTGATTTTCTTGGGTCTGTCTTGAAGTAGATGGTTTCTAGGTATTAGTCTGGCTCTTTCATTTCTCCGGGTGGGTAGTTGAGGTTTATAAATACTTGGTAGAGATCCTGAAGTTTCTGGTCTCTGTCAGTGGGATTAGAGTAGATGCGGTTGTATCGAAGGGCTTGGCTATAGATGATGGATCGTATGGTGTGTTCTGGATGGGAGCTGGAGGCATGTAGGTAACTGTATGAGTCAGTGGGTTTTCTGTAGAGAGTGGTGTCTAATTTTCCATTGTTGATTTGTACAGTGGTGTCCAGGAAATGGATCTCTCATGTAGAATGGTCCAGGCTGAGGTTGATGGTGGGGTGTAGGTTGTTGAAATATCTGTGGAATGTCTCCAGTGTTTCTTGGCCATGCGTCCAGATCATAAAGATGTCATCGATGTAGCGTAAGTAGAGAAGGGGTAAAACGGGACGGGAGTTGAGGAAACGTTGTTCTAGGTCAGCCATAAAGATGTTAGCATACTGTGGGGCCATGCGTGTACCCATGGCTGTGCCGCTGATCTGGAGGTATAAGTTGTTCTCAAACTGGAAATAATTGTGGGTGAGAACAAAGTTACATAGGTCTATCAATCAGGTTGGCAGTGGTGTCCTCTGGGATAGTGTTTCTAATTGCTTGTAATCCATCTTCATGTGGGATGTTGGTGTATAGAGCTTCTATGTCCATGGTGGCAAGGATGGTGTTATTGGGGAGGTTATCGATGTTTTGTAGTTTCCTTAGGAAGTCAGTAGTGTCTCGGAGATAGCTGGGGGTGTTGGTTGCGTAGGGTTTGAGGAGAGAGTCTACATAGCTGGATAGACCAGTAGTGAGCGTGCCAATACCAGAGATGATGGGACGTCCGGGGTGTCCAGGTTTATGGATCTTGGGAAGCAGAACAATCCTGGCCGGGGGTCAGAAGGTGTTTGTGTGGATTTGTTCCCGAGTAGCTGTAGGGAGGCTTTTAAGGAGACAGTGTAGTTTCTTTTGGTATTCCGAGGTGGGATCAGAGGGGAGAGGTCTGTAAAATGTGGTGTTGGAGAGTTGTCTGGTTGCCTCCTGGTTATAGTCGGCCTTATTCATAATGACCACAGCACCCCCTTTGTCAGCTGGTTTGATTATGATGTCCAGGTGGTTTTTGAGACTCTGGATAGCATAGTGTTCAGCGCAGCTGAGATTGTGTCGCTTGCGAATAATGTCAGTCTGCGTTGTTGCGGAAGCTTTGTATATAGAAATCCAGACTAATTCCGACCATCAGGGGGAGTCCATATAGAATTATTTTTCCTTTTGTGTTGATAGGGGGGGGGGATCTGGTAGGTCAGACTGATGTTCATTGGTGGTTTGGAAATATTCTCGGAGGCGGCGAAAAAAAGCTTCAAGGTCACCACAAAATTGTATCCAGTTTGTGGGGGATGTGGGGCAGAAAGAGAGACCCCGGGACAAGACAGACTCTTCTGCTGGATTGAGTTTGTAGCTGGAGAGGTTAACAATATTATCCGGTGGGTTGAGGTAGTTGTTGTAGCCTGTGGTGTGGAGCAGTTTAGAAAGTTTGTCTTTTCTTTGTTGTAGGGAATAGAAGTGTGTATCATCCATGGCCCCACAAAGTCGCGGGACCTCCTGGTCAACCTCCTCCTGGCTATCGCCAAGAAGGCCAACCACTGCTCCCTAGTCTTATAAATTACCGAGGGACGGGTAAGGCCTATTTCCGTTCCTGCATCCACTCACGTATCCGGGCAGAGTTCCACTGGGCAGCATCTGCTGGCTCTCTCGAGACCTTTGAGGGGCAGTGGGCGCTGTCCGGGGTTCTCTGCTCGGTGTCCCCATCCGGTTCCCTTGTTTTAAACCTTTGACCCTCACACCTGTCCCTGTTTTCTTTTTATTTGTCCCAAGTAATTACTTGGTTTCCTGGGCTCAGTGGACCCTTCCCATAGGCTGTGGGGAGGTCCTTTAGATGTGGACAGGCTAACGCCCGCCCACCCACCTCCCGGATTCCAATAGGCACAGCACATAAATATAAAATACACATTCAGTAGATTGCAAGCTTTCCAACGATGACTTACAAGGATTATTTTGCATAAAATTGTTGAGTTATGCATATTCATAAGCATATTTATAAAGAACTAGCCAATTAGCCCATCATAAAATGGGATTTTCAGGTCTCTCCTCCACGTCCTATTCCCATCTCGGTCTTCTCTCCTGAGCCTCTGGTCTCTCACTCTGTCTCTCTCTCTCTCCCCCCCATCCTCCTACTGCCTCCCCGCCCCCCCCACCCCCAGCTCTCCTCCGTCTCCTGCCTCTCTCTCCATATCTCTTTCTCTTCTCCTCCTCCTCCTGCATGGGGAGTGCGGAGCCCAAACGTCTTTTTGCGCCGCTTGCTCCCACACGGCAGCCTGGCTGAGCAGCTGCCTATGAGCTGCAGCTTCCCCCCTGCACTGTTTCCCTTAACCCCAGCACTGATCCTGCAGCCTCCCAGTTGTCCTCCACCTCCCCCCTCCCCCTCGTTCCCCTGCCTTCCCCTCGGCCAGGGTCTGTTCATGGCCAGGGGGCGGGGCCTGGAGCCGCTGTCATGCCGCATGTCAGTGCCCCGCCCCCCTTCACCTCCCGCCACGAGGGTGCTGCATTCCCAGCCAAGCACCACGGCAGGAGGCAACAGCGCCGCCCAGAGGGAACAGCCAGAGTTTCAGGGTTCCAGAATCACAGGCATTGGGCTACTGTATATGAGGGTATGTCTACACTACCCCGCTAGTTCAAACTAGCGGGGTAATGTATGCATACCGCACTTGCAAATGAAGCCCGGGATTTGAATTTCCTGGGCTTCATTAGCATAAAGCCGGCTCCGCCATTTTTAAAAGCCGGCTAGTGTGAACCCCGTGCCGCACGGCTACATGCGGAACGGGCTAGATAGTTCGGAATAACTACGTAGTTCGAACTATCTAGTCCGTGCCGCGTGTAGCCGCGCGGCACGGGGTTCGCACTAGCCGGCTTTTAAAAATGGCGGAGCCGGCTTTATGCTAATGAAGCCCAGGAAATTCAAATCCCGGGCTTCATTTGCAAGTGCGGTATGCATACATTACCCCGCTAGTTCGAACTAGCGGGGTAGTGTAGACATACCCTGAGATATGAGGTGCAAGGTCACAGAGTACCTATCGATAAACAGGGGTATAAAGGCAGTCTAGAGAATTATAGACCATTCAGTTTAACTTTGGTACCCAGAAAGATAATAGGCCAATGATAATGATCAATTTGTTAAGTGCCTAGAAGAAAATAATGTAAGTAGTAAAAATCAACATTGATTTGTCAAGAATAATTCATGTCAAAACAACTTAATCCTGGTTTGATAAGGGAACAAGCCTTGTGGATGGGGGAAGAAGTAGACGTGGCGAAACTCAATTTTAGCCCTGGTCTATAATTTTCTTATTTTGAAATAACAAGTGGAGCATCCACACTACCCATCCTCTTATTTTGAAATAATTAGCTGGTTATTTCGAAATAATAACCCCTGCTTTTCATGAGGAATAATGCCTATTTGGAAATTGTTATTTCAAAGTAGTGTTAGTGTGGATGCTCAGATGCTGCTATTTCAAAATAATTGGTCTCCAGAGGCCTCTCACAGCTGCCCTTGTGGCCACTCTGGCCACACCCCTGACAACTCCATTGCCCCCCCCCCCCCCCCCCCCCCCCCGTCTCCTGCAGACTTTGAAGCTGCAGACAGAAGGGAAAGGGCTTGTAGCACCACACGAACCCTGCTGGCCCCATGCCACACAGCACCCTGCATTTGAAGAGCGAGGACTGACCCCAGTGCTCCCTCTGCGCCCCCTACAGCTGCCAGCATGTCCACAGCAAGCTCAGATGTCCCGGTCAGGGGTGAAAGAGGGCACCAGCCTGGACTGGTGCAGAAATTATGGATCTCATTGAGGTCTGGGGGGGGGAGGAGACCAACATACAGGATCTCTGCACCAAGAGGTGTAATGATGAAGTCTGTAACTGGATGGCTGCCAGCCTGGCCCTGAAGGGGCACAGCCGTACCCTTGAACAGGTGCGGATGAAGATAAGAGAATGGCGGCAGGGCTACACCCAGGCCAGGGAGCAACGTTCCTGCTCTGGGGCAGCACTGCACAGCTGCTGTGGGGTTGTGGAGGAGGAGGAGGAGCAGACTAGCCTAGACACCATGCCCACCAGCCAGGAGGTCATCATCTGCCTGGAGCTGGTCTTCCCCCCCCCCCCCCCCCCCCGCCAGGATGTCTCCCAGGGCTTGGACAAACCTGGGGAAGGTACTTCAGGTAAGTTCTCTAACTTTCCTTACACACACATGGGGGGCAGGCGGTGAGGGGCTGCATGCTCCTTTCTCGGCCTGGGGCTTGCACAAGGAACCCCCTCGGTCCTTCTCACAAGGATTCTACACAGGCCTGCCTTACTCCAGCCTCCGTGGTGGGACACCTTCCCACAACAAGCCACCACTAAGGAGGCTGGGATTATGGAAACACACAGCACTGTTGCACACAGCACAGGCTCATGCCCACACTTGGGCAGCATCCGCTCCCAGTCAAGCATGACTATGCGGAGGAGACCAATCCCCTGCATGGGAACCTGCCAGTGGGAGGAAGCGGAGGGAACCCCAGTACCACCCTCTTCAGCAAGTGGCCGCTGCCGCTCACACACACCTCCAACACCCCCCTCCCCTCCTCCAGTGGGCAGGGATAGAAGGTCTCTCTGTGGGATGCCAGCAGTGCTGGACCCAGGGTGTGCAGGACACAGAAGGAGGCCGAGCCATCCTGTCCCCTCCTGCTGCCCACAGGCTCTTGGCCTGGCTGGCACCTTCCCATGCCTGTTTGTCTCATGGGGCAGGAGCTGGATGTGCCTCTGGCAGCCACCACGTGGCAGGCTGCTGGGAGTTACAATTTCTGCAGGGAGGGGGGGTAGTGGTGAGGCCTATGGCGGGGGGGGGGGGGGGGGGGGGTAGGGGGCAGGGCTGCAGTGGCAGCTGCCGGTGGGACTTCCAGACCTGGCTCAGGGGCTGGGGTGCATCCCGTGGGGTGACCCCCAGTCTGGTGGCCCTCCCCCCCCGGCCTCTGCAGTGGGGCCCCTCTGAATCCCACCACAGCCCCCAGATGTCACCGACCCCCACCCAGCCCCCAGATGTCACCGACCCCCAGATGCTGCTGGCCCCTGACCCAGGGCGGAATGTCCTTCCGGCAGCTGCCACATGGGTGGGCAGCTGCCAGAGTTTAAATTGAGCCGTACGGCTCCTCCACTGTTCAGGGTGTGGGTGGGGAGTGGCACATGGGAGCCACGGGGGCACAGGGGAGCTGCGGGGGCTCGGGTGGGGAAGAAGGGGGGGCAGGGTGTGTGTGGGAACTGTAGGGTCTTGGGTTGGGAAAGGAGGCGAGTGAGAGCTGTGGGGGGTAGGGGGGCATGGGAGCTGCGTGACCTCTTGGGGGCTCGGGTGAGGGTGGAGGGGTGTGTGCGTCAGCTGCAGAGCCTCACGGGGGCTCAGGAGGGGGGCACGTAGGACATGCATGGCCTTACCCCTCACAAGGGGGGAGCCAAAGCCACGCAACCTCCTGCCTCGCAGGGAGAGGGGCGGGTCAGCCTCAGCCAAGGCCAACCCCCCCTCCCCCCGGTGGCCATACAGAGAGAGCCCAGCCACAGCCTCCGTCCAGCCCAACCCTGTTCCCTACCCCGGCGGCTGGATGGGGGAGAGCCAGGCCAGCCATGGCCTTGGTGTGGCTCAACCCAGCAGCCAGAGTGAGGGAGCCGGGCCAGCCGTGGCCTCAATCCAGCCCAGCCTCCCAGTGGCTGGAGGGAGGGAGCAGGACCAGCCTAGGTCTGCCCTCCACCCATCCCACCAGCAGCTGGAGTGGGGAGAGCCAGGACAGGCTAGGGCTGCTACACCTCAGCCTGTCCCTCCCCGGGAGCCAGGGCTGCCTGTCCTTGGAGAGGGGGGGGGGGGGGGGTGTTGGTGAGTGTAGCGAGCAGGGGGCACTGCCCCCTAGTAAAATAGTTAAACCTGCATGAGCATGGCCCAGCCATGGATTTCCCCTGCCAAACTGGTTCCCCACGGCCGCGTAGCTGTTCGGCATGGCAAGCTTTCACAGGGCAATGGCGATTCGCTTCTGCAGTGGGATGGTGAGTCTCAACCCAGTGCCCTGTCGCCTGAGGGCAGGGGCAAGCCACTCACAGAACTCCAGGACGGTGGCCTTCTGCATGCAGAAGTTCTGCAACCGCTGCTGTTCGTCCCACCAGTCAGAACTGGTCTCCCTCTGCCAGAAGCGTGTGCAGGGGATGGAGGGGAATTTGGTGCATCATGAGCGCCAGGGCCTAGGTGAAGAGGTCCCCGGGTCTGGGCTGGTCATCGTGGTCCTGAACCACCCTGTGGGCAGTGTGGATGAAGTGCACCATGAGGCACAGCACGAGGCCCAGCACTGCTTTGCAGCAGCCCCGGCTCCATGTTGGAAGTGCTGTGGCATCTGCAAGGGTAACCAGATCATGTGGTTTGAGTTTGGTGTCCTATGATGGGGTAAGCAGTGGACAAGTGGAGTGTGAGACGTGGCTGTAGAGAAGAGCCCCTTTAAGCATGTGTCTCAGCTAGCCTCAGACAGCAGCTCCAGGAAGCAACTGCTCTCCTGGTGCCCTCCCTGGAGTACTTCCGGGGGCTTTAAATGAGATGTAGGCTCCAATCAGTGTGGTCATGCTATTTTTGAAATAATTCTGTGCTATTTCGATGGGGATTTGTAGTGTGGATGCGCTATTTTAAAATAGTTATTTTGGGAGTGATTATTTCAAAATAAGTTTTTTGAAATAATTTCCTAGTGTAGACATGCCCATAGTGAGGCTTTCAATACTGTTTTACATGACCTCCTTGTAAACAAACCAAGAAATACAGTCTAGATAAATCTAGTATAAGATGGGTGCACAACTGGCTGGAAAGCCACTTTTAGGGTACATCTACACTTTCACCCTAGTTTGAACTAGAGATGTAGATGCAAATGTAGGTGACCGAAATTGCTAATGAAGCGGGGATTTAAATATCCCGTGCTTCATTAGCATGATCTTGCCGGCGCGTTACTCTGCTCAACAGCTGTTTTGAAAGTGAAAGTGTGCACCGAGACGCGTTAGTTCGAACCAAGGGGTTTGGTTTGAACTAACATTACTCCTCAAAAAATGCTGGTTAATTAGAAAAAGAAAACAAACTTATCAAAACCTGAACCGGAGGCCTGGACGCCTGCCCTGAACACCTCCACCAGCTGTTACCGGAGCACCAGCTGGAACCGCTGGACCTGCAAGTGGCTGAGGACTGGCCTGGACCGCCCGGACCCCAGCTGGATGCAACCACCCTTGACTCCCCAAGTGACCTGCTGGAAATCCAGGTACCAATCGAGGGGGAGAAGGGAAGTGGCTCAGGGAATAGCGAGGGCTGTTAAAGGCCTCAAGTCAGCACGTTTCAGGCTGGAACCCCCACTGGTCCAGCAGCAGCCTGCATTGCTGCTTCTAGGGCCCTGGGCTGGGACGCAGTGGAGTGGGTGGGCTTGCACCCCCCCCCCCCCGCCACCCACTTACTGGGTAGCAGTCTCCCCCTCTCCGCCACTGTAAGTGAAGCACCTGCACCCCTCCTGAGCAAGGAGACAAACCGTTGCCTGAACTGAACTACTGGTTTGCTGCTCTGCCTGACCCAAGGCCAGGGCCTTTAAAATTGCTAAACTATGACTTGCTGCCCCACCCTCAACCAGGGCCCCTGACTAAGTGTTTCTTGCCCCTGCCTGAAACAGAGCCCGGGGCCCTGAACTCATAAACTGTCTATGTTAGTTTGTTGCCCCGATTGAACCAAGGCTGGGGCTTATGAACTACGGCTTCAAACCATGGGTTTGTCGGCTGCCCCGCCCTGAACCAGGGCCGGGAGCCTGAGCTGACTGTTTGTTGTGGCGCCGCCTGAACCAAGGCCTGGGCCCCCTAAACTGCCAAACTGTTTGCTGCTAGCCCTGCCCTAGGGCCAGGATGCCTGTGCTAATGGGGTTTGTTTGCTGCCCGCCCTGCACCTGGGCTCGGGACCCTGAACTATTGCCTGTCGCCCACCCTGAAGCAAGGCCGGGACGCTGAACTATCATTTGACCTCTTTGTTGGTGCACAAGCATAGTAAAGTGGCTAGATGGAAAGGGCCACCAACTGATCTAGATACTCAGGGGGACCCCCTTGGCCAAAACTTTAGTTACAAAAAAGAGAACACCATTGCCAGCTCAGACATGAATTCCAAATTCCCAAACCAGGAAAAACAACAAAATCCCAACGGACTATCTAAACTTTGTGCTACTTTCCAAAAACAGACTTCTTACAATGTGAGAGAGACAGGCCTCCCATCTCCTTCAGTCTCGGAAGAAACTGCTCTGCCTTTCAGACAAAGGAGGGAAAGATTAAAAACTCCTCTTTCCCAGTTTGAAATTCCTACCTGCATTGTTATTAGCTGACCACCCAATACCTGCCTAGGTACTGAAGACATTAGTTAACCCCTTAGTCCCCAGGTGCTGGTCATGACACACCCCCCCCCCCCCCCCCCAAAAAAAAAAATCAGATGGTGCTGGACAGCTTTGGGCCACACTGGCTGTGATTTCTTCTTGGAGGTCTGGGATAAAATATAGTTAATATGTACATGCACACTTTACTAGACTATGGAATACATGCAAATCAAGCAAAACCCTTCCACATCTGTGGAGTACCATGACTGACGTACAGAGAGAGTACCAAGTAAATTTCTTGTAGAGCATTAATTTTGTAGGGCCTCTTTGCCAAGGCCCTCATACTGTTGTTGACTCATTTCAACTGCCACTTTAACCAACCAAACTCTCAATTTCAAAATCAAATTTAGACTAGTGCGGAGTCCTGATCCAAAGCTCAATTATCCAGGTTCTGTGCATCCTGCTGAATACACCACTGTCATACACCAGGCTGGGTCTTGGCACTGCTGAGAGCATCAGCTCAGGGCAAATGGCTCAAAACCAGGGCTACTTACCGCCCTCAACTGGGGACCTTCCCTAAGGCCCCACGCCAGTTACACAAAGCGCTTCAGCTGCCAATCCAGCCAGCAGGAAGCCTCACCCGCAAAACCCCTCAGACACGCCAGCTTCCCTGTGCCACAATCAGCCCCGAGCCTCATACACAGGTGAGAAGTTATAAAACCCACACTCACCAGCTCCAAACAGATTCTCTTGGTCCCACAGTCCCAGGCCAATTTACACTTTAGATCTTACCCACAAGAGCCCTCTGGGCCAATCTTTTAGCATTTAAAATCTAAAGGTGTATTAAGAAAGAAAAGGTTGAGAGTGAGTGTTAAAAAGAACACGTCATACATCAATCACCGAGTGCTTGATGGAGGCTTAGCAGAGATCTTACGAATCCTTCCTGGGCTCTCTGTCCCTAGCAAGGACTGAAGACAAAGATTTGAGCCAGTCACATGCTCAAATGACCTATTCCACATGCAAGCAGTTCCATGCACTGGTTGATTCGCAGGCTCCCAGACGCATTCCTCAGGTGTGTGTTGGCCACTCTGAGAGCCATTGTCCATGAGGCAGTGCTACTTAGCACAGCCATTCACTGACTAACCATTTCTCACAGGAGGCAGTCCAGGCCCATTGCTTCCTTCCAGACAGAGAACATTCAAAATACAAGAGCAGAGAACAGTATCCATAACTTCATATACAACAATCATATCATACATAGAATCAGCAGAGTACCAGCTTTCATTTGATGCCTCACATGGCCCCCTTTGTACAGAAATTGGACCAAGCACCCATTAGTGGGTACAGCAGTGACCTTGCTCAGAGCTAAAGAAAACAGTAAATTTATCCATGCCAGCTTTGGCAATGGTCTGGAATCCAATTAACATTGAGCTAATATATGTATCCTCATTCCCCATAGTGTAGGCATCTTGGCTTTTAGCCATGAAAACAAAATGTAGTTGTGCCTCAGTTTCCCTTTTCACATAGCACACCAATTCTGGAATGCCCCTTTTCAGGTGAGAAGCTCTAAAACTAAGTACAGGTATCAACTGTGAAATATCAACATCACAAGGCTTTTAACATACAGCGTATCCTTGGGTACATTTCTTAATAGTTTCTAGGGTCTTTGCACAAACTCATGCACATTGTTACAATTCTTAGTAACAGCACATTGGTTATGAAAGTTAACATTGGCACTAGGAACAAACCCATAACAAGTGTACACTGACAATTCTGGCCTTTTAGATTTAAAAAGCTGCAGCCTTCCTTGGCAACCACAAGTCTTACCCTTCCCCTGTGGGTTCAAATTCTGAACTCCCCATCCCAGAGACAAAGGGCTGGCTGGGTGTGTCTTCCCTGTTCACAATGGCCATGGAATTTCCTTGCTCCCCACAGCTAATCAGGAAGCAAGCAGTCCAGACACTGATCTGGCCCCCTGCTTTCAGCCTAACTTTCAAAGTGGGCCGCTGCCTCACAGACAGGGACCAGGTGTACTGGCCTGATAGACTTACAGATTTCTTGTCCTTTCACCACTAACCTATGCTTCCTCCTGGAATTAGATGTTAAGTTCACTGATAGATTACAACTGTCCACAGTGTCCAGAGGTGGGAGTCTACCGGCCATCTCCTGCATTCCACAGGGATTCACTACACAGCTGTTCTGCATACTCAGCTACACAGTCCTTCCTCTGAACCCGAGACACACACTGTCCACTCACAGGATCAAACTGGAAACATTCCTGTCCCAGCAACACACTCCCCAGCAAGCTGGACAAACGGTCACTTGGACATCAGAGGGCTGTTTCATCTCTCTGGATGCTTCCACTCCACCTGAAAACAACTTCTGAACCCTCTGCAACTTCCTCGCAACTGTCCATACTGGATCTTTCTAAATCCAAGTCAGTGGAGTCACTGTTAACAGAAACATTCTCTTTGCCCTGACACAGCTGGTCCTGCCCTATCAGCTGCCCCGAAACCAAGGTCATGGTGCTTCCTGAGTCCACCAGTGCCGTGGTTTCTATGCCATTCATCTTTACCTGCCGGGTATACTGATGGGTGTGGGGACATCGCTACTCCTACCAGGTTTATCAGGCTGCAGGGGCCCTTCAAATCCCCAAGGTCGCACTGCATAGATTCCTCTATATTTGGGCATTGTGCCGTTATGTGCCCCATCTCCCCACATGCATAGCACCGATACCCTAGGCGGGGCATCCCCCTGTTCCTTTATCCCTTGCCCTTCCTTCCCCTGGTCCCCAAGTCCTTTCAAGGCCTCCTGCCACTCATTTGTCTCTTTCCTCCCAGACCAGGCCCAGTCTGAGGGCTCTGGGACACCACCTCTCGGGGCAGGGGCAGGCCTATTACCCTGCCTGACTTCTCTGCGGGGCTGCAAAATGCCTTTGGCTGTTAGTTGCCCTGGTAGAGGCAGATATCTCATCATAGGATGAGGGATCATTCTGGATGACCCATATCCACAAGTCAGGTGGTAGCCCCCGCATATACTGATCCAGGACGACTGTGGGTCTCAGGCTGCAACCACTTTCAGGTCAGGTGGATGAGGGCAATAACTGGGACCTCAGTGCCTTACCCTCTTGGTATCTCCATTGATGGAATCGCTGGGCTCGGACGGCGGTCGTTACTCCAGTCCTAGCCATTATCTCTGCCTTCAGACGAGGGTATTCAGCTGCCATCTCCTCTGGCATATCAAAGTAGGCTTTTTGGGCCTCCCCACACAGGAAGGGAGCCAGGATGCTAGCCCACTGGGCTTGGGGCCAGCCTTCCTGCAGGGCAGCTCTCTCAAAGGCTAAGAGGTATGCCTCCACATCACCCTCCACCATCTACTGGAGGTAACGGCTGTCGTGCAGGGACGGAGTCCCCTCTTGGCCATGCACCCGGGTGGTCAGAGCCTTCAGCTGCATAATCACCTCCTGTAGGGTAGCTCTGTCCTGGGCAGCCTGGCTCATTAGCAGCTGATTGGTCTCCTGCTGCACCTGAACTGCCTCCTGCTGGGCTGCTGCCTGAACCCTGGTAGCCTCCTGCTGGGCTGCAGTGGCTTGTACAAGTGCCTTCACCACATCCTCCATCTTAGTTTCCCTCTCCTTAAACGGTCAGCCTAGCCTGACCTGGGTGGGTCCGCAAGCAGCAAGGACAACCCCACCCCAACACCATGTGTGACAGGGTCAGTCCCACTCCTGGGCCCCTGACCCCTGTTCAGCCCACTATCCCACAGTTTAGGGGCTGCAGTACAAGACTCACTCGTCTTGTTTTGGCATTTGACCTTCTGTCCCACAGCAAAACAACAGAGTAACAGGGCCAATGCCCTGGGCCAGTTTGGGCTGAGTAGGCAGTCCTCTGTCCACTTGGGAAAAAGGAGTCTTCAAACACTCCCTGCCCATACCCCTCACCTCCCCCTGCAACCTTTAGCAGGGCTGATGCTGTTCTGCTCCACTCCTCTAGTCTCCTTATCAGTAGTTTGTCTTTCTCCACCTTCACATTCCAAACTCCTTCTCCACTCTCCCTCCTGTCCCCCTATAGAAGGCTTTTAAAGAGGCCCTATGGCAGCCTGAATCAGCTCACCTGGCCCTTAATTAATTTGTAGCCGCCCTGTCTCAGCTGCTTCTAATTAGCAAGGGCCATTGCTGTTCCTCTTGTAAGAGCTGCTTCTCTCCCTTTCTACCAAGCCTTTTAACCTTCCCTGTCACAACCCGTACTCCCAGAGCCCTGTAGTCACTCTCGATCCGCTCAGTGTCACACCTCGCAGTATCATTTGTGCCCACGTGGATGAGTAGCATGGGGTAGTAGTCAGAGGGCCGGATAATCCTCGACAATGCCGCCGTAACATCTCGGATACAGGCCCCCGGCAGACAGCACCTCCCGAGATGACATGTCAGGGTGACAGATGGGCGCCTCCGTCCCCCTCAGAAGAGAGTCTCCGACCACCACTACCCTACGTTTCCTCTTCGCAGTGGTGGCAGCAGACCTCCCAGCCTTGGGGGTATGAGGCTTCTCCTCCTCCTTTGTAGGGGGTGATTCCTTATCTCCTGTATAAAGAAGAGCATAACGGTTTCCTAGTACCACGGCGGGAGGGTTGGGAGTAGGGGTGGAGCAGTGCCTGCTGCCAGAAGGAACCAGCTGCCACTGTCCACCCTGAGCCGTCTCCTCCTCCACCAGTGGTGTGGCCGCAGTCCTGTGTACTGGGACAGCCACCTCAGCTGTCTCCACATGAACACTGTCCAGGAATTGCTGGTGGATTTGGATGCTCCTCAGCCTAGCCACCTCCTCCTGTAGCTCTCCCACCTGCTGCCTGAGAGATTCCCCCAGCAGGCACCTTTCACACTTGATGATCTCCCCAGCCTGGATATCAGTAAGTGGGAATTGCAAGCCACAGTCCCTGCAAAACCACAGCAGGATCCGGGTAGAGGCATCCATGCTCAGGCGTTCTGTCTGGCTACAGGCGCAGGCGGAGGAGACAGAAGCAGTGCTGGCACAGGTGTTGCGGGTCTTCCTGACCATCGTAGGCCTCCCTCTGTCAAACTCCCTCTTAAACTCCCCTGTCTGCAGCCCCCTGTCCGCTTCACTCGTGCAAGTCCAGATTCATAAGCTTCACCAGCCATCAACTCATCACCCTCAAGAACTTGATCTTTTCCCTCAGTTAGAACTTCACTCTGGCCAGCCACTCCAGACACACACTTCCCTGATCACTGGGCTCTCCCTTGCCCTGTTTCTGATTCCAGCCTCACCTCTGAGACATCAGGCAGGCATGCAGAAATCCCCCTCACAGACACACAGCTATCTTCCTTAGGCAAACACTTAGGCTGTGTTTACATTGGCACCCCTTTCCAGAAAAGGGATGCTAATGTAGACTTCGGAATTGCAAATTCCGCAGGGGATTTAAATTGAAAGTAGGAATAAGAGATCCTCCGGAAAAGGGCTTATTTTCCGGAGAATCACGTCTAGACTGGCGCTTTTCTCTGGCTTATCCCCAAGCCGGAAAAAAGCGGCAGCCATGTAAATGCAAATGCCACGGGGGATATTTAAATCCCCCACGGAATTTGCAATTCCGAAGTCTACATTAGCATCCCTTTTCCGGAAAGGGGTGCCAATGTAGACACAGCCTTAGAGAAACTTCTCTCTGGGTCACAGTAGGGCTGGTTAAACAGAACATCCCATAGTCATGCACCCCTTCACCAACCTTCCTGTTAGCTACAAGTGACACAGATTTACTCTCATACATGCTCTGGGGCTGGGTTAAGATATCAGCCCAATTACACATCTGCCATGCCATAATCACACCTCATACCCATACGGTTGTACACTGAACTCCTAGGAGGATACAGTCTCTGCTGTTCTTCCATTATCTGGATCTGGAGTTTCCTGGGGTGTGGAGCAGTGAGTGGAGCATTAGTGGGAGCAGGGTGGTCAGTTGGTGAAGTTGGCATGCCCAGCGGCTTAGCTTTCATCATTTCAAGTGCAGCCTTCACTTTAGCAATCCTTGCCTGTGCTTCCACTTCCACTCACCTCGTCTCTGCCGCTATTGCTGCTAGCCTCGCCTGTTTTTCTGCTTCTATTTGCTTCAGTCGTAGTAAGAACTCCACCTCTTCCTTAGAGGTCTGCCTGCAGGAACATGCTCGTGCCGGGTCCGCGTGCGCGGCTCGCAAAGAGCCGGAGGAATGCCGGCTGTGCTGCCGCGCATGCGCTGCAAGCCGGCGGCAGCTTTTAAGCATGGTGCCGTCACACCTGAGGGGAGGGCGCACCCGCTGGGCGAAGAGGGACGCGGAAGCCGCGGGAGGGGGAGCATCGCCAGACAGGGCTGGGCTGCGGCCGGCAGGCGTGCCAGCAGCCACCACCCCTCGGCCCCCCCACAGAGAGGGACTGGGGGAGGACCGGAAGAGTGTACCCCCGCCTAGCACGACAGGACCTCCGACGGACGAGGACCGGCCAAGGGACATCTGGGAAGAGGCCCACCAAAGCCACCCCGAGCCCTGCAGAAGCCCGCTGACGGAGGAGGTACCCAATGCCCCGTTCCTGGTAGGGCGCAGAGTCGGGACGGTGCCCCGCCTTGTAGGACCAAAGGGGACCCCCCGACGCCGGAGCAGTCTATAAGCAGAGGGCCCCAGGGTATAAGTAGGAGGGTGTGAGCCCACCGGGACTTCCCGGTACGTGGGAACCCTACTACGCCCTATAGGCCTAGAGTAAATGGACTGAGAGTAGGGGAGGGCCCCTCCGTGAACAGAACGCGGGCCCACCCTACCCCACACTCTTGCGGGGTTAAGAGGGAGGGGGGTGGTTACCCCCGTGACACTGGCTTTAAGGTTAACCTGCTGTGTGTCTTTCCCCAAGATGCCAACAGAAAAGAAAAAGAAAAGAAAAAAACCCTCCAAAACTTGCAACTAGTCAAAAGAAAAACCTGTGTCCTTTTAAAATTCTGGGTTCCCAAAATGATCCCACCATTGCACCGTGTCAAGGCTGTTCTCCACTCTGGCATGACAAATGCAGAAGTGGGGGCCCGCAAGAGCGCCCCAAAACCTTGTCTCTACAGGCTTTGGTACAACCCCCCCCCCCCCCACCCGAAATCCTAATACCTGGACTTTGGGGACTCCGCTGCCACCACCCAAGTAATTCCACGAGAAACCAGGGAAGAAATCATTTGGGAAATTTCTTCCCTAAGGTAAAACTAAAAAAGAAAAACAAGCTGCAGTCTGTGGTAGCTGACCCCTCAGTCAGGCATGCAGATACTCACAGACAGACCTTCCAGGACACAAAAATCAACCAATTAATCAACCGGTTAATTAGAAAAAGAAAACAAACTTTTATTAGAAAAAAACTACAGTGGCAAGCATAGTAAAGTGGCTAGATGGAAAGGGCCACCAACTGATCTAGATACTCCAGGGGGACCCCCCTGGGCCAAAACTTTAGTTACAAAAGAGAGAAAACACCATTGCCAGCTCAGACATTATTTCCAAATTCCCAAACCATGAAAAACAACTAAAACCTGGTGGATTATCTAAACTTTGCCCTACTTACACATTGTAAGAAGTCTGTTCTTGGAGAGAGACAGGCCTCCCATCTCCTTCAGTCTCGGAAGAAACTGCTCTGCCTTTCAGACAAAGGAGGGAAAGATTAAAAACTCCTCTTTCCTGGTTTGAAATTTCTACCTGCATTGTTATTGGCTGACCACCCAATACCTGCCTAGGTACTGAAGACATTAGTTAACCCCTTAGTCCCCAGGTGCTGGTCAGCTCTCCTGGTTATGACACATAGAATGGGAAATGACTGCCTGGGAATGAGTATTGGAGAAAAGGATCTGGGTGTTATACTGGATCACAAACTAAATATGAGTAGACAGTTGCAAAAAAAGCAAACGTGATTCTGGGATGCATTAACAGGAGTGTTATGAGCAAGACACGAGAAGTCATTCTTCCGCTCTGCTCTGCGCTGATCAGGCCTCAGTTGGAGTATTGTGTCCAGTTCTGGGCACCGCATTTCAAGAAAGATGTGGAGAAATTGGAGAAGGTCCAGAGAAGAGCAACAAGAATGATTAAAGGTCTAGAAACCATAACCCATGAGGGAAGACTAAAAGGATTGAGTTTGTTTAGTCTGGATAAGAGAAGGCTGAGGGGGATATGATAACAGTGCTCGGCTGTGTCTACATTGGCACCCTTTTCTGGAAAAGGGATGCTAATGAGACCAGTCGGAATTGCAAATGCCGTGGGGGGTTTAAATATCCCCAGCGGCATTTGCATGAACATGGCTGCCGCTTTTTTCTGGCTCGGGGCTTTGCCGGAGAAAAGCGCCAGTCTAGACGGGATCTTTCGGAAAATAAAGCCTTTTCCGCAAGATCCCTTATTCCTCTTAAAATCAGGATAAGGGATCTTCCGGAAAAGGCTTTATTTTCGAAAGATCCCCTGCGGCATTTGCAATTCCGAAGTGTCTCATTAGCATCCCTTTTCCGGAAAAGGGTGCCAATGTAGACACAGCCCTCATGTACATAAAAGGTCATTTTAAAAGGAGGGTGATAAATTGTTCTCCTTATCCACAAAGGAAAGGACAAGAAGCAATGGGCTTAAACTGCAGCAAGGGAGGTTTAGGTTGGACATGAGGAAAAACTTCCTAACTGTCGGAGGGTATGTCTACACTACAAAGTTAGTTCGAACTAACAGACGTTAGTTCGAACTAACTTTCATAGGCGCTACACTAGCGCTCCGTTAGTTCGAATTTAATTCAAACTAACGGAGCGCTTAGTTCGAACTAGGTAATCCTCATTCCACGAGGATTAAGCCTAGTTCGAACTTACTAGTTCGAATTAAGGGCTGTGTAGACCCTTAATTCGAACTAGTGGGAGGCTAGCCCTTCCCAGCTTGCCCTGGTGGCCACTCTGGCCAACACCAGGCAAACTCTACTGCCCCCCTCCTGGCCCCGGAGCCCTTAAAGGGCCACGGGCTGGCTACACAGTTTGTGCCAGTTGCAAGGCTGCCAGCACCCGTGCCAGCACACCCAGCAGCTGACACCCATGAGCCAGCCACCCGATGACACCCAGCCCTCCCACTCTTCCTGGGACCAGCCTGGCGGCTCCCAGGACCCTGCCCGGGGCCGCAAGAGGCGGGCGCCTGCGTGGTCTAGTGCGGACACCGTGGACCTCATCGAGGTTTGGGGGGAAGCCTCCAATGTCCACGATCTCCGCACTAGCCACCGGAACGCGGCCGTCTACGGCCGCATGGCTGCCAGCCTGGCCGCCAGGGGCCACCAGCGCAGCCGGGAGCAGGTGCGCTGGAAAATAAAGGACCTGCAGCAGTCCTACTCCTGGGTTTGCCTGCCAGGGGCCAACCCGGAGGCGTGCCCCCACTTCCAGGCTCTGGACCGCATCCTGGGGGCTCATGCCATCCCTGCTCCCCGGGACGTGATAGACCCCGGGGCAGAGGGACCGCTCCAGGAGACAGAGGAGGAGGAGGGGGGCTCCGAGAGCCAGGAGCCTGCTGGAAGCCTGCCCAGGATCCCCGAGGCACCCCACAGAGCCGCTCGCCTGTGTCGTCCGAGGCCGGGGAGGCGTCCACCTGTGAGTACCCTCGTGCTCCCCTTATGTGTACGGGGGGCTGGGGAGAGAGGGAGCCCCGGGACCGTGCGCCTGGGCCTTGCCCACCACGGAGCAGCAGCTGGGGATCCTGCAGGGGCCCTGGCCCTGCAGAGGGGAGCTGGGTTTCACACACCTGGGCCCCTGGGGTAATTGACCGCTGGTCTTCTTGCACCACAGCTGCAGCACCTGGGACTGCAGGGCACACCACCCCGCCTGCAGCAGCTGCCCGCGCCCGGACAAGCAGGAGAGCCAGGAACCAGGAGGAGTACCAGAGGCAGCACCTCCGGTTCCTGGAGCAACAGCTCCGTCTCCAGGACCACTGGGTCCAGGAGGACCTGAGGCTGCGCCGGAGGAGCTTGGAGGCACTGGAGGAGCAGGGCCGTGCCCTGCGAGGCCACCTCCAGAGCCTGCTCGACCGCTTCCCAATTCCTCCTGCTCCCCCTCCTGCTCCCCCTCCTGCTCCTGCTTCCTCCACACCCCTCGTCCCTCCTGTATGCATACCGAACTTGCTAATGAAGCCCGGGATTTGAATTTCCCGGGCTTCATTAGCATAAAGCCGGCACCGCCATTTTTAAAAGCCGGCTAGTGCGAACCCCATGCCGCGCGGCTACACGCGGCACGGACTAGATAGTTCGAACTAGCAAGACATTCCGAACTATCTGTACGCCTCGTGGAACTAAGCTAATTCGAACTAACGGATCCAGGCTAAAAAACTAGTTCGAATTAGCGTTTTGCTAATTTGAACTAGCATGTCCACATTAAGTGGACCCTGAACCAGGCTTCAGGATGGCCGGAAGCAGTGCCGGCAGGGCATCAGAGGAGGACTTAGAGCGTGGAGATGCTGTGTCAGGCTAGCCGAGGGCTGTGCTTAAAGGGTCCCGAACCCCACCCTGGACAGACAGTTCTCAGGGGTGCCCTGCTTGCAAAGCAGTCCTGGCTTGGATTGCCTGGAGTACCCACACTGGGCACATCACAGCACTCGGCCATCAGACCGGCTGCACTTGCCGCAGGCTGCCATCTGGGGAGAGGGGGCAATTGGGGGGCTGCAGGAGAGCTTCCACCCCCAGAAGCCCGCAGAGCCAGCCCAGTCCTCCCCATTAGGGGCGCGTACCCCATTCCTCCCTCACCTCCTTCCACTTACCCTTCCCTAGCCCCTCTTCTTGATGTACAAAATAAAGGACAATTGTGTTGAAAAATGGAATCTGTCTTTATTGAACAAAACTGGGGGAGACTGGGAAAAGGAGGTGGGAGAGGGGAAGAGAGAGGCTGGGAGAGGGGAGGGCAACTAAAATGATCAGGGGTTGGGAACAGGTCCCATATGAAGAGAGGCTAAAGAGACTGGGACTTCTCAGCTTAGAAAAGAGGAGACGGAGGGGGGACAGGATAGAGGTCTCTAAAAGCAGGAGTGGGGTGGAGAGGGTGCATACAGAAGAGTTCTTCATTAGTTCCCATAAAGAAGGACTAGAGGACACCAAAGGAAAGGAATGGGTAGCAGGCCTCAGACTAGTAACAGAAAGTTGTTCTTCACAAAGCAAAGAGTCAACCTGTGGAACTCCTTGCTGCAGGAGGCTGTGAAGGCTAGAACTAGAACAGAGTTTAAAGGGAAGTGAGATCAAGTCATGGAGGTTGGGTCCATGGAGTGGTATTAGCCAGGGGGTAGGAGCGCTAGTGTAGCGCCTATGAATGTTAGTTCGAACTAACGTCCGTTAGTTCGAACTAACATTGTAGTGTAGACATACCCTATCGGAGCGCTTAGTTCGAACTAGGTAATCCTCATTCCACGAGGATTAAGCCTAGTTCGAACTTACTAGTTCGAATTAAGGGCTGTGTAGACCCTTAATTCGAACTAGTGGGAGGCTAGCCCTCCCCAGCTTGCCCTGGTGGCCACTCTGGCCAACACCAGGGAAACTCTACTGCCCCCCTCCCGGCCCCGGACCCCTTAAAGGGGCACGGGCTGGCTACGGTGCCCGTGCCAGGTGCAAGCCTGCCAGCACCCAGCCAGCAGACCCTGCACCTGGCACGGATCGAACCACCCACCCGATGCCCCCCAGCCCTCCCCCTCTTCCCGGGACCAGGCTGGCGGCTCCCGGGAGCTTGCCCGGGACCGCAAGAGGTGGGCACCCACCTGGGCTAGTGCGGACATAGTGGACTTCGTCCAAAATATCCGCACTAGGCACAGGAAAGTGGCCGGCTAGGGCAGGAGAGCTGCCAGCCTGGCCACCCAGGAGCAGGTTTGCATGAAAATCAAGGGGGTCCACTGAGACCCCCGACCCTGAGCCCTGAGCTTACAACAGCCGTCCTGGGTCAGACCAAAGGTCCATCTAGCCCAGTAGCCTGTCTGCTGACAGCGGCCAACCCTAGGGACCCTGGAGGGGATGGACCGAAGACAGTGATCAAGCCATTTGTCTCGTGCCATCCCTCTCCAGCCTTCCACAAACCTTGGGCAGGGACACCACTCCTACCCCCTGGCTAATACCACTCCATGGACCCAACCTCCATCACTTGATCTCACTTCCCTTTAAACTCTGTTCCAGTTCTAGCCTTCACAGCCTCCTGCAGCAAGGAGTTCCACAGGTTGACTCTTTGCTTTGTGAAGAACAACTTTCTGTTACTAGTCTGAGGCCTGCTACCCATTCCTTTCCTTTGGTGTCCTCTAGTCCTTCTTTATGGGAACTAATGAAGAACTCTTCTGTATGCACCGTCTCCACCCAACTCCTGCTTTTAGAGACCTCTATCCTGTCCCCCCTCCGTCTCCTCTTTTCTAAGCTGAACAGTCCCAGCCTCTGTAGCCTCTCTTCATATGGGACCTGTTCCCAACCCCTGATCATTTTAGTTGCCTTCCCCTCTCCCAGCCTCTCTCTTCCCCTCTCCCACCTCCTTTTCCCAGTCTCCCCCAGTTTTGTTCAATAAAGACAGAGTCAATGTTGGAAGAAACGTTATCTTTATTTTGTACATCAAGAAGAGGGGCTAGGGAAGGGTAAGTGGCAGGAGGTGAGGGACGAATGGGGCACGAGCCCCTGATGGGGAGGACTGGGCTGGCTCTGCAGGCTTCTGGGGGGTGGAAGCTCTCCTGCAGCCCCCCAATTGCCTCCTCTCCCCAGATGGCAGCCTGCGGCAAGTGCCGCCGGGCTGATGGCCGAGTGCTGTGATGTGCCCAGTGTGGGCACTCAGGGCACTCCAAGCCAGGACTGCTTTGCAAGCGAGGCACCCCTGAGAACTGTCTGTCCGGGGTGGGGGTCGGGACCCTTTAAGCGCAGCCCTCGGCTAGCCTGAGACAGCATCTCCACGCTCTAAGTCCTCCTCTGATGCCCTGCCGGCACTGCTTCCGGCCATCCTTAAGCCCTGTTCAGGGTCCACTCAATGTGGAGTTGCTAGTTCGAATTAGCAAAACGCTAATTCGAACTAGTTTTTAGTTCTAGATGCGTTAGTTCGAATTAACTAATTCGAACTAAGTTAGTTCGAATTAATGTTGTAGTGTAGACATACCCGGAGAGAGGGAAGGGTGCTCCCGAGCACAGGGGAAGGAGGAGGAGCAGCTATCACACCCTCCTCCATGCAGAGGCAGAAGAGCCCCCCTCCCTGAGCCGTCTTGGGTGGGACCTGGTCCCAGCCAGTCACCTGACCAGAAGTCAGGGGAGCAGGGCTGATAGCAGTATAAGCAGCTAGTCCAGGATCTCAATCAGGCCCTAGCTGCCTGTCCTGTGCTCCCAAGCGGGGAAACTACAGAGGACTTGCAGGATTCTGAGGACTGGCCTGGACCATCGGGACCCCATATGGACATTAACTGTGAGGAACTTCAACCCCTGCTGGAGCTGTCAACCCCCAATGCTCCAGCGGACCTGCTGGAAGCCCCAGTATGCACAGAGCAGGACAATGGAAGTAGCCCGAGATAGCCAATATTAGTCAGGCCGATCCAGAGCACAGGTCAGCATGTTGCAGTGAGGATCCCCGCTGACCCAGCAGCAGGCCGTTCTGCTGCTGTTAGGGCCCTGGGCTGGGATGCAGTGGAGCAGGTGGGCCTGCGTCCTCCCCTGCCATTCAACCCCTGGGTGGCAATCTCCCCCCCCCCCCCTGCCATTTCAGGCCAACCGCCTGTGCTTGCTGGATCTCTACCTGAACCAGGAGACCCGATTGCTTGTTTGCCCCACTTTGAACTAGTACTTACATGGGTTTTCTGCCCCACCCTGAACCAGGGCCTGGGCCGCTCTAACTGACGTGTTGTTAGCTGTCTGGCCCTGCCCCAGGGCCTGAGCCTTATAGAGCCTGGACTGTTGGCTTGGCCCCAGTATTGTCCCGAACCCCAGGAATAGAGATTGCCAGCCCGAAGATGGCAATTGAGTTATTAACTACTGCTCTGGCCTGACCACAGTCCCAAGATCAAGGAATATGAGGACTCAGTGTACTAGGGCAGAGTGGCCACTGCCACCAAGGGGTGGGGAGCCACCGGACCCTGAACCCTCATCCGCAGCCAGATGTGACTCTCATCCAGCAGGTAGAACAGGAGGTTTATTGCTTCACAGGGACACAGTGTAGCACAGACTTGTTGTTACAGGAACCAGGAGCAGCCAGTACAACCTGTCTCGGGGATAAGGGGCCCTGGGCCTTGCTCCCCCATCCTGCTCCAAGCCCCCTCCGAAAACAAACCCACACCCTCAGCAATTGGTCCCAGCTTGCAGGCAGCCCCGCCTCCCCCTTTGTCTAGCTTCCTGGGCAAAAAGGTGTCAGCTGGCCACACCCCCTCCCAGGCTCCGTTTGCAGTGATGTATGTGATCGGCTGCATATTCTCTCAGTGAGTCACCTGCAATTCCCATCCCCATCTAGATAGTAGAGCAACGCCAAGGGAAACGGCACACACCGCGCTACTAAAGGACAGCACAACTCACATGCAGCGTAACAAAGCAAATAGAGTGAACACAATCCATACTTCATCACAGCTGCCCATTGACCTGGAGGGGGAAGAGCCCTTCCGTGAGCCCTGATGGGCTACAAGGGACATGACCCCCCCCAGAAATTCCTGTGTATGGGCCTTGCTTTACTGGTGGGATGATAGATATTCACTTGCAGAAACAACAGGTCTATATTTCACGCTCGCCAAGAACTAGTGAAAATGTGAATTGCAAGGTTTTCTTCGTAGACTGTGTTCTGGGTTTGCTATGTTCCGTGTGTACAGAAAGTAGACATTTGCACCCCCATATCTTTCTACTCCCATACATGAATTGAATGTGGACTTAAGATGACAAGAGACAAAGTGGTATTTATTTTAGTAACAATGACTGATGTAGACTACATAAGAAATACATGTGACTGATGTAATAAAAAAAATATCCAGGATATTTAACATAGAAAAAATATGCAGAAAAGTAATTCCTCACATTTTGTAATTTGTGACATTGATTTCAATTTGTTTTCATTAGTGGTTTGTTAATGCATTTATTAGCCATTACATACATTTTGCAAAATGATGAGGTTTCCATATCTACATATGGAAATATAATGTGCCTGGCACATACAGCGATAGATGGGATAGCTATCAAGTTGGTTCTCATTACCCCCCATGAAACTTCTTTGGATTTCTTCTTCTTTTTTTTTTTTTTTTTTTTGGACTGTAATAGAAAGGCCATCCACTTTCTCAAGTGTATTTCATTTCCTATATGGGGATAGCTGGTCAATTGCAAGAACACAGGACCCTTCAGAACAGCCTGAAATACACCAAGAGCTTCAAGCTCTGACAAACTCTTTAGAAAAGAGGGTGCTTTGGGCCCAGCTGTGTAAATGTTTTCAGTTTCACTGCTGAGGCCCTGATTTTGATTCTGTGCCAAGACAAGCCTTGCTCAAGTTGCTTTTGGCAAAGCCTCCTGGCTCAGGAATGTCAGCATCACTTTCAAAATATGACGGTTTGTAATTTGGACCATGGAATGAAAACTGATCTTCTGGTACATTTGCCATCATCTAATTACTGTGTTCCCAATTACAGTCAAGGAACACTCTGGGGGTATGTCTACACTACCCCGCTAGTTCGAACTAGCGGGGTAATGTATGCATACCGAACTTGCTAATGAAGCCCGGGAAATTCAAATCCCGGGCTTCATTAGCAAGTGCGGTATGCATACATTACCCTCCTAGTTCGAACTAGCGGGGTAGTGTAGACATACCCTGGGTTCTTAGCCTGGTGTGCAGGAAGGTTATTCCCATTCTAAGAGATTTCTGCAGGCACATTTCCCTTACCACATTCCTGAGGTATTAATGGGTTTCTAAATGAGCTAGCGTTATTCTGCAAGTGTAAAAGAGGATCCAATTACAGTCCCCTTCCCAGGGAACTCTGGGTGTAAACTTGTCACAGAGCGATATTGTGATGTTACTGTGTATGGTAAGCTCTTACCCTACATGTACACATTGCCAAGCAGAGACAGTGCATAACATGAAGGGTTTTGTTGACTGGCACAGTCTACCGAGGCTTCACCATGTTCTCGTCTCACCACATCATTTGTCTTCTGCATTTGCTGAGGCTGCTGTTAAACCTTGGGTGCTCCGTGTCACCCCATTCTCTGAACGACGCACGATATCTGTGAGATTTTTACCTTCAGAGTAAGGATGTCAGGGTATGTCTACACTACAAAGTTAATTCGAAATAACAGCAGTTATTTCGAATTAACTTTAATAGCGTCTACACAGGCAAACTGTTATTTCGAAATAAATTCAGAATAGTGGAGCCCTTATTTCGAATTTGGTAAACCTCATTCTATGAGGAGTAACACCAAATTCGAAATAGCTATTTCGAATTAAGTGCTGTGTAGACACTTAATTCGAAATAGGGGGCCTCCAGCCCTTCCCAGGGAGCCCTGGTGGCCACTCTGGGCACAACCAGGAAAGCTTACTCTCCTCTCCCCCAGCCCCTGAGCCATTAAAGGGGTAGACCCTGGCCACAGTGCCTGTGCCAGCTCCAAGCCTGTCAGCCCAGAGCCAGCAGTGGCTACCGGGGCCCCTGACCCAGTGTCCCCAAAACATGATTCAGCAAGCCACTGGCAGCCAGCCCTCCACCGCTCCCCAGGAGCAGTCTGCCAGCTCCCAGGAGCCTGACAGGGGCTGGAGAAGGCGGGCGCCTTCCTGGTCCAGGGTGGAGATCATGGACCTTATTCAGGTTTGGGGGGATGCCCCCAACGTCCATGATCTCCGCACTAGACGGCAGAATGTGGCCGTCTATGGCAGGATAGCTGCCAGCCTGGCCACCAAAGGCCACATGCGAACCCAGGAGCAGGTTTGCATGAAAGTCAAGTTGGTCTGGCGAGATCCCCAACCCTGAGCCCTGAGCTTCCCCTCCCCCTTCTTCCCCTTGCTTCCCCCTTCCAGATCCCTCCTCCCAGGTTTCCCCCTCCCCTCTTCCACCCGCTCTTCTCCCCTCTCCCACCTCCTTTTCCCAGTCTCCCCAGAGGTTCATCTCCCTCCCCCCCTCCCCGTTTTGTTCAATAAAGCCAGTTTCTATTTTTGAACATACGTGTCTTTTATTTGACATCAGGAAGGGGGGCTAGGGAGAGGTAAGTGGAAGGATGTGAGGGAGGAATGGGGCACGAGCCCCCAGTGGGGAGGACCGGGGAGGCTCTGAGGGCTTCTCGGGGTGGACGCTCTCCCTCAGGGCCTCCTGGATCCTGACAGCCCCCCGATGGACCTCCCGGATGGCAGCCTGCAGCAACGACCCCATGAGACGCAGCGGCGTGCCCAGGGGCAGCTCTGGCTCCATGTGGCCGAGTGCTGTGGTGTGCCGCGTGCGGGCACTCAGGGCACTCCAAGACAGGACTGCTTTGCTGTCCCTCATCGAGGTAGACAAGCAAGCAGGGAACCCTGAGAACTGTCTGTCCGGGGTGGGGGTAGGGTCCCTTTAAGCACGGAGCTCAGTTAGCCTGAGGCAGCAGTCCCACACTCTAAGTACTAACCTGATGCCCTGCCGGCACTGCTTCCGGCCAGTCTTAACTTCGGACTGTATCAGAGGCAGCAAGGGTGGGGGGAGCAGGAGCCAGTGCGGGGGGAGCCAGCTTAAAAGCCGGTTCCCCCCCAGAACTGTCTCCGGGGTGGTGTCAGCTCCCCACTGGGACCCCCCGCAGACAGGGGCTTCTGGACAATCCATTTGGGTGGCTATTTTCATAGAATTATAGAGCTGGAAGAGACCTCAGGAAGTCATCAAGTCCAGCCCCCTGCCCAAGGCAGGACCAATCCCTTTTCCTTGAAGATGCCAGAGATTGCAGGGACTTTGTTTGCTGTGCCCCTCAGCATGGCTGCTGCTGCAATGGTGGCATGATTGAGTATGACCCCATGGCCTTGGACTGGTAGTAATGGGTAAAGCCACTCCAGAGGAGATGCTCCCCTGGAGCACGACTACCTGCCCTCACACCCTCTACATCCCTATGGCAGGGCCATGTTCCCTCCCTGCAGAAGAAGGGCAGGGCACAGAGCCTGTGGCTGTGGTGTCACAGGCTCCTTGCTGTCCAATGAACAGCTATGTCCATGTGAGGTGTAAAGGAGAGCCTTATCCTACTGGGCGACAGCCCCTTGAGTCAGAGGCCAGAGGTGCCTGGAATGTATCAGAGAAAATCAAAGGAAAGGGATGTGCAGCATGGCCCAGCAGCTTTTGTGGACTCCATCCCTGTGACAGCACTGGGGTAATTACATGGCCACCTCAGGTGTACTGCCGAAAGCTGCTCCTCCACTGCCCTGGCACCCAAGTGATCCAAAGTCCGAGGCTAATGCGACTTCTGGGTCTGTCAGGGTACGTCTACACTACAGCGCTAGTTCGAACTAACTTAGTTCAAATTAGTTAATTCGAACTAAGCTAATTCGAACTAACGCATCTAGAACTAAAAACTAGTTCGAATTAGCGTTTTGCTAATTCGAACTAGCACGTCCACATTAAGTGGACCCTGAACCGGGCATAAGGATGGCCGGAAGCAGTGCCGGCAGGGCATCAGAGGAGGACTTAGAGCATGGAGATGCTGTCTCAGGCTAGCCGAGGGCTCTGCTTAAAGGGACCCGACTCCCACCCCGGACAGACAGTTCTCAGGGGTGCCCCGCTTGCAAAGCAGTCCTGGCTTGGAGTGCCCTGAGTGCCCACACTGGGCACATCACAGCACTCGGCCATCAGCCCGGCTGCACTTGCTGCAGGCTGCCATCTGGGGAGAGGGGGCAATTGGGGGGCTGCAGGAGAGCTTCCACCCCCAGAAGCCCGCAGAGCCAGCCCAGTCCTCCCCATCGGGGGCTCGTACCCCATTCCTCCCTCACCTCCTTCCACTTACCCTTCCCTAGCCCCCCTTCCTGATGTACAAAATAAAGAAAACGTGTGTTCAAAAATGGAATCTGTCTTTATTGAACAAAACTGGGGGAGACTGGGAAAAGGAGGTGGGAGAGGGGAAGAGAGAGGCTGGGAGAGGGGAGGGCAACTAAAATGATCAGGGGTTGGGAACAGGTCCCATATGAAGAGAGGCTAAAGAGACTGGGATTTTTCAGCTTAGAAAAGAGGAGACGGAGGGGGGACAGGATAGAGGTCTCTAAAAGCAGGAGTGGGGTGGAGAGGGTGCATACAGAAAAGTTCTTCATTAGTTCCCATAAAGAAGGACTAGAGGACACCAAAGGAAAGGAATGGGTAGCAGGCTTCAAACTAGTAACAGAAAGTTGTTCTTCACAAAGCACAGAGTCAACCTGTGGAACTCCTTGCTGCAGGCGGCTGTGAAGGCTAGAACTAGAACAGAGTTTAAAGGGAAGTGAGATCAAGTCATGGAGGTTGGGTCCATGGAGTGGTATTAGCCAGGGGGTAGGAGTGGTGTCCCTGCCCAAGGTTTGTGGAAGGCTGGAGAGGGATGGCACGAGACAAATGGCTTGGTCACTGTCTTCGGTCCATCCCCTCCAGGGTCCCTAGGGTTGGCCGCTGTCAGCAGACAGGCTATTGGGCTAGATGGACCTTTGGTCTGACCCAGTACGGCCATTGTAAGCTCAGGGTCGGGGGTCTCAGTGGACCCCCTTGATTCTCTTGCACACCTGCTCCTGGGTGGCCAGGCTGGCAGCTCTCCTGCCCTAGCTGGCCACTTTCCTGTGCCTAGTGCGGAGATCGTGGACAAGGTCCACGATGTCTGCACTAGACCAGGCGGGTGCCCACCTCTTGCGGTCCCGGGCAAGCTCCTGGGAGCCGCCAGCCTGGTCCCGGGAAGAGGGGGAGGGCTGGGGGGCATCGGGTGGCTGGCTCGAGCCGTGCCAGGTGCAGGGTCTTCTGGCTGGGTGCTGGCAGGCTTGCACCTGGCACGGGCACCGTAGCCAGCCCGTGCCCCTTTAAGGGGTCCGGGGCCGGGAGGGGGGCAATAGAGTTTCCCTGGTGTTGGCCAGAGTGGCCACCAGGGCAAGCTGGGGAGGGCTAGCCTCCCACTAGTTCGAATTAAGGGGCTACACAGCCCTTAATTCAAACTAGTAAGTTTGAACTAGGCTTAATCCTCGTAGAATGAGGTTTACCTAGTTCGAATTAAGCGCTCCGATAGTTTGAATTAAGTTCGAACTAGCGGAGCGCTAGTGTAGCGCCTATGAACGTTAGTTCGAACTAACGTCCGTTAGTTCGAATTAACTTTGTACTGTAGACATACCCTTAGCTATCAGGTTGCTGGCTTTTAGCTCATGCTGTAGAGGCTCATGTACTAAGCTCCAGAGGTGTTGTATGTGTAGGCCAGAGGTGGCCTGGCAGAGGTGTGGCATGGGGCCCAGGGCTGGGAATGTTATGTAGCCATCATATGGAGAGAGCTGCTGGATGGGCATGATGGGCACCACTAGAGTGGCTTGTGTGGGAAGGGGCTGGGGGACTACAGCCCTGGGACGGCTGATATGTGTGAGCAGAGTGCAGTGCCATAGAGCAAGGGCTGTAGCAGCCGAGGACTGTGGGGAGCAGCAGAGCAATGTGAAAAGAGGTTGTTTAGTTCCTGCCCATACACAAAGAGCTGTTCCTAGCCTTGAGTGCTACATTCTCAATGGTGTTTGGAGGAGAAAGAAGGCCCCTGCAATGTAATGTATGGCAGGACAGGCCTGACTCCCTAGCCCTGTACCACAGTGCATTCAGCATACTTCCTGCACAGACTTGGACTGAGAGAGAAGCCCCATGTGAGTGGCCCAAGCACAGTTTTGCCAGGTGCAGCACAGAGTGAAAACACCAGAGATCTGTGCCCAGCAGCCAGATCTGTCCCAGGGCATTGAGTTCCTCAATCCAGCTGCTGGGCTGAGTTCTGAACTCTGCCCACAGAGCCCCTGAGAGTTCTCTGCTTCCTGCTGTATGTTCGCAGGCCTGGCTGGCCCTACAAGGGTCTGAGGAGGCAGCGGGGGGACAGGATGTGGAGGAGGGCTGGGATGGGAAAGGCCACCCCAGCACTGTTTTTATTTGGAAATCAGTCTGCTAACGGCAGCTCAGGCTGGGATTTTGCAGCTCTGCCCAGGAAGGCAGGTGTATGGTGAGCCAGCCACTTCTGCTGCAGTTCCAGCCAGTCTGAGGAGTCGGGGTCATTCCCTTTCCCCCTGTCCCCACAGGAAACTTCAATAAAGCTTCCAAGTGCCTTGTAACCTGGGGAAGGCTGGGAGAAAGGGACTTTGTGAAAGGGTAGCCATCTACCATGTGAATAGGAGCTGCTGTTTCTGTAACACGAGTTGTTCACACACGTGCAGTAATGCTTGTTTGGGGCTTATGTAATGTGATGGAGGGGCTCCAGCAAGGGCTGGACCCCCGAGCGAGGCGCTCACACAGTCTAAGGTCTGGCAAAATGAGTCAGACTTTTCCAGGCCCTGTGGAGATGTTTATTTATAACTCCACCATCTGGCAGAAACCTTGCCAATCAAAACACTCCGAGAGTTTTCCAATGGGTAGGAGAACTCCTTTCAGAGGACTGGGGGGCCCAGGATATCTGATAGGAGTTAAGCTGTAAAATTAGTTTCAGAACAGTGGGCTGTCTCTTTCCCATAATGCTGTGCAGTCTTGGGCTGCGGAGACATTAACCCCACACTGACCACGGTTGGGCATGTTGCACTAGAGCCAGTGGGTATAAGGGGCTTTAGTTTCTAGCATGTGTGCACTGTGGCTGAGCAGACAAAGTGGCTTGCAAAAGCATTTTAAAAAGTTATGACTGCAACCACGTTCTGCTTGAAGACTTTAGAGTGTGCATCAGGGAGCACAGAAGCCTGTTCTTTCTCCCACCCCCCTTCAGTTCTGTACGCAGAAATGGTGAGGCTTGAGTTTATGGTTGGCTTGAGTTTATATGCCTAACATCTCATGGCTCCATTTTCAAGTGTGGGCACCTGCAACAAGGGCACACTAGGGACTCAGCGATGCCATCTGGAGCCCATGCCACAACCCACTGGGAAGTGCACCTCTTGGAAAATGGGTCTCTGTCATTCAGGGTATGTCTACACTACAAAGTTAATTTGAACTAACAGCCGTTAGTTCGAATTAACTTTGATAGGCGCTACACATGCAAACCGCTAGTTCGAACTTAATTCGAACTAGGTAAACCTCATTCCACGAGGACTAACGCCTAGTTCGAATTAACTAGTTGGAATTAAGGGGTGTGTAGCCCCTTAATTCGAACTAGCTGGAGGCTAGCCCTTCCCAGGTTGCCCTGGTGGCCACTCTGGCCAAACCAGGGAAACTTGTCTGCCCCCCTCCCGGCCCCGGAGCCCTTAAAGGGCCACGGTCTGGCTATGGTGCCCGTGCCAGTTGCAAGCCTGCCAGCACCCAGCCAGCAGACCCTGCACCTGGCACAGGATGAGCCAGCCACCTGCTGCACCCAGCCCTCCCCCTCTTCCCAGGACCAGGCTGGTGGCTCCCAGGAGCCTGCCCGGGGCCGCAAGAGGCAGGCGCCCGCCTGGTCTAGTGTAGAGATCGTGGACCTCATCGAGGTTTGGGGGGAAGCCTCCAACGTCCACGATCTCCGCACTAGCCACAGCAACGCGGCCGTCTACAGCTGCATGGCTGACAGCCTGGCTGCCAGAGGCCACATGCGGACCCGGGAGCAGGTCCGCTGCAAAATAAAGGAACTGCGGCAGGCCTGCTCCCGGGCCTGCCAGCCAGGGGCCGACCCGGAGGCCTGCCCCCACTTTGAGGCCCTGGACTGCATCCTGGGGGCTCACACCATCCATGCCCCCCAGGTGGTGATTGACCCCGGGGCAGAGGGCCCCATCCCTTACACCGAGGAGGAGGAGGACGCCGAGAGCCAGGAGCTTGCAGGGAGCCTGCCCAGGACCCAGGACCCCCGAGGCACCCCACAGAGCCTTTGACGTCCGAGGCCGGGGAGGGCTCCACATGTGAGTACCATCATGCTCCCCTTATGTGTACGAGGGATGGGGGGAAATGGAGCCCAGGGACCATGCACCTAGGCCTTGCCCACCATGGAGCACCAGCTGGGTGTCATGCAGGGGCCTTGGCCTTGCAGAGGGGGGCTGGGTTTCACCCACCTTGTCCCCAGGGAGAACTGACCGCTGCTCTTGTTTCACCAGAGCCGCAGCACCTGGGACTGCAGGGCGCACCACCCCGCCTGCAACAGCCGCCCGCGCCCAGGCCAGCAGGCGTGCCAGGAACCAGGAGGAGTACCAGCGGCGGCACCTGCGGTACCTGGAGCACCAGCTCCGCACCCAGGACCACTGGGTCTGGGAGGACCTGTGGCTGCGGCAGCAGAGTATGGAGGCGCTGGAGGAGCAGAGCCGTGCCCTCAGAGGCCACCTCCAGACCTTGGTCAACAGGTTCCTGCCTCCTCCTGCTCCGGCCCCTGCAGCCGTCCCAGCTCTCGCTCCTCCTCCCGCCCCTGCTCCCCCTCCCACTTCCTCCGCACCCCCCGTCCCTCCTGCCCCACCCTCCACACCGGCTCCCCCCCAACGCCCCCGCACCCGCAGTGCTGCGAGACGAGAGAGCCAGCAGGACCCCCAAGCCTGAGCTTTCCCTTCCCTTCCCCCCCTTCCTCCCCCTTCTAGCTCCCTCCTCCCAGGTTTCCCCTCCCCTCTCCCACCCTCACTCCTCCCTCCCCCCACCCCAGTTATGTAAAATAAAAAGAGATTTTTGTTGGCAAAACAGGTGTCTTTATTTGACATTAGGAAGGGGGGTTAGGGAGGGGAAGGGGGGGAGGGTGGAAGAAGGCCCCAGTGGGGCATGCAGGGAGAGTTCAGTCCTCCTCCTCCACCTGGAGGCTCTCCCGCAGGGCTTCCCGGATACAGACAGCCCCCCGCTGCGCTTCCCGGATGGCGGCGGTGCGACGCTGAGCATAGTGGCCTGCCATGTGCTCAGCCTCAGCCATCCAGGCTGGCTGGAAGCCTCCCCCTCCCACTCACATAAATTGTGCAGCACACAACATGCTGCCACCACGGGAGAGATATTGTGCTCGGCGAGGTTGAGGCGAGTGAGGAGGCACCTAAATCTGGCTTTCAGGTGTCCGAAGGCCCCCTCGACCACGATGCGGGCTCTGGTCAGCCTGGCATTAAAAGCCTGGCAGGAGGGGTTGAAGTGCCCCGTGTACGGCTTCATCAGCCAGGGCTGTAGGGTGTAGGCCGCATCCCCCACCAGGACACCGGCATGTCCACGTCCCTGACCCTGATGTGGCGGTCAGGGAAGAAGGTCCCGGCCTGCAGCCTCTGGCACCGGAGGAGTACGTCGTGTGCCTTGCCGGACCAGCCCACATAAAAGTCCGTGAACTGGCCCCGGTGGTCACACACGGCCTGCAGGAGCACGGAGAAGTACCCCTTTCTGTTGACGTACCGGGACGCCTGGTGTTCCGGGGAACGGATGGGGATGTGCATCCCGTCGATGGCCCCCCCGCAGTTGGGGTAAATGAGGGCGCCGAACCCCCGGATGACGATGTTCGGGTCGGCGAGGCGGACCACCCTGCGGAGCAGCACCCGGTTGATGGCCTTGACCACCTGCAGAGACAGCAAACCGCGAATCACTGGGATGCCCGGTTGGCTGGGAGTGTTTGTGCCCTGGCACTGCCCCGCGCCCCACTCCCGGAAGCAACCCCCCCGGGCGGCGTGTAGTATTGCCAGGACAGACCAAACCCTCCGGTGTGGGGCACTTTCACCTCCTCCCCCCCCATTTTCCCTGGGGCGGCCCATCCCCTCCTTGAAGCCCCCCTCCCCCAGAGCCCAGTGGCTGGTGGGTGCCGTACCTGCATGAGCACTGCTCCGATGGTGGATTTCCCCACGCCGAACTGGTTCCCGACGGATCGGTAGCTGTCCGGCGTGGAGAGCTCCCACAGGGCGATGGCCACATGCTTTTGGAGGGGGATGGAGGGCCTCATGCGAGTGTCCCGTCGCCGCAGAGCAGGGGCGAGCCACTCGCAGAGCTCCAGGAAGGTGTCCCTCCTCATCCTGAAGTTCTGGGTCCACTGTCGGTCTTCCCAGCGCTCCAGGACGATGCGGTCCCACCAGTCGCTGTTGGTGTCCAGACGCCAGATGCGGCGGGGCACGCTGGTGTCCGGGCACTGCTGCGGCTCCTCCACGGCCCCCGGGGAGGCTAGGGGGAGAGGTGGGGGCTGACGTGCACCAGGTGGTGCCAGGCAGCCTCCAGCCATTGCTGGCAGGCTTGCAGCAGCAAGTCGAAAAACTGCACCAGAAAGCCCAGGGCGAGCTCTGGCTCCATGTTGCCAACTGCGGCAGCGGCCCCAAAGGGAACCACTGACACAGACAGGCGCAGAGAAAAACGCTTTGCTGCCCCTTGGTGAGGTAGGCAAGCAAGCAGAAAAGCTGAGAACTGGCTGTCCAGGGGAGTCCCTTTAAGCAGATAGCCTCAGACAGCAGCCACACAAAGCAACTACTGACCTGATGCCCTGCCAGAACCAGTTTCAGCTGCCCTTAAGTGCGCCCCAGCGTCCAATCGGTGTGGGAGCGCTAGTTCGAATTAGCAAAATGCTAATTCAAACTAGTTTTTAAGTCTAGATGCGCTAATTCGAATTAGCTCAGTTCAAATTAACTAATTCGAACTAAGTTAGTTCGAATTAGCGCTGTAGTGTAGACATACCCTTAGGGAAGCTTCAAACTCCTCCGTGGAAATCTTGATGCTGCTTTTACTCAGTTTCAGATAACAGCGACCACAGGATTCTCACAGTGGGAGCAAACTATTCCTTGTCCCATTTCACAGTGGGCTGCTCCTTGGTCAGGCAGAAGCAGGTGTTAATGGAGGTATGAAACTGCAAAGAAGTGATCATTAACTTTAGACACATTTCTGTTTGTCTCGATGCATGTTCCAGCGTTAATAATCAACAATAGAATGCTCCAAATCCATAACCACTTAAATCAGGGGCTTTCTGAGCTGCTGCCCCCTAAGAATAATACACATGAAACATTGCTCCTATTGCGTGGAATATTATGGGAATGTCTTAGCCGGTGGGTTTGAAAGACTTTGAGGTAATGTCAGAAAAAATAAATTTATTCAAGCACTTCAGCAGAGAGTATGTGGGGCCAGACCCTGAACTTGTGGCTAATTCACATCAATATCGTCATGCATCTGACGAAGTGGGTCTTTGCCCACGAAAGCTTATGCTCCTACACTTCAGTTAGTCTATAAGGTGCCACAGGACTCCTCGTCGCTTTTGCAGATTCAGACTAACACGGCTACCCCTCTGATACTTCACATCAATATGACTGTCTGAGTAAGGGCTTTGCAAGACGGGGCTCATCATCTTTGCACATGGCTTGCATGTGTTTCAACAAGGGTAGGAGAACCCAACCTCCCTGGCTAAGCATGTACCGAGTTGACGTCTGAGCCAGCAGCCCATAGGCTGACTTTGATGGGCTTCTGACCTGCAGCATCTGGCCTGTTGTTTAGAAAACCCCAATGCTAGCTGAACAAAAGCATGTTTCTCTGAGTATTATTCAGGGTTTCACAGTAAAGATTGATGCTATTTGGTTTGTTTCCTAATTACTTTTATTATGTTATTTCTAAATGCACTTACAGTTATTGGAAAATATACCAATAAACATCATTCTTGTTTTGTTTTTTAATACACATATACCCCCTCCAGAGATTCTGTCCAGCTTTTCTTTCCATGGCTCTGTGCGAGATGCAAAAACGTGTCTAGCATTTACATTATGCAGCTTGTAACTGGGGGTACGTCTACACTACAGCGCTAGTTCGAACTAACTTAGTTCGAATTAGTTAATTCGAACTAAGCTAGTTCGAACTAGCGCATCTAGAACTAAAAACTAGTTCGAACTAGCGTTTTGCTAGTTCGAACTAGCGCGTCCACACTGATTGGACGCAGGGGGGCATTTAAGGGCAGCTGAAACCGGTTCTGGCAGGGCATCAGGTCAGCAGTTGCTTTGTGTGGCTGCTGTCTGAGGCTATCTGAGGCTCGTGCTTAAAGGGACCCCCCTGGACAGCCGGTTCTCAGCTTTTCCTGCTTGCTTGCCAACCTCGCCGAGGGACAGCAAAGCGTCGGTCTCTGTGCCCGTCTGTGTCGGTGCTTCCCTTCGGGGGGGACCGCCGCAGGTGGCAACATGGAGCCACGGCTCGCCCTGCACCTTCTGGTGCACGTTCTGGACTTGCTGCTGCAAGCCTGCCACCAATGGCTCGAGGCTGCCTGGCACCACCTGGGGAACGTCAGCCCCCTGCCTCTCCGCCTGGCCGCCCTGGGGGCCGTGGAGGAGCCGCGGCGGCGCCCCGGCACTGGCGTGCCCCGCCGCATCTGGCGTCTGGACACCAGCAGCGACTGGTGGGACCGCATCGTCCTGGAGCGCTGGGACGACCGACAGTGGACCCAGAACTTTAGGATGAGGAGGGACACCTTCCTGGAGCTCTGCGAGTGGCTCGCCCCTGCCCTGCAAAGAAGGGACACTCGCATGAGACCCGCCATCCCCCTCCAGAAGCGGGTGGCCATCGCCCTCTGGAAGCTCTCCACGCCAGACAGCTACCGATCCGTCGGGAACCAGTTCGGCGTGGGGAGATCCACTGTCGGAGCAGTGCTCATGCAGGTACGGCGCTCGTCGGCCACCGAGCCGGGGGGGAGGGGGGCTGCGAGGAGGGGATGGGCCGCCGCAGGGACAAAGGGGGGGCGGGAAGAGGCGAACGCGCCCCGCACCGGAGGGGTCGGGCTGTCCCGGCCGTACTACACGCCGCCAGGGGGGTTGCTTCCGGGAGTGGGGCGCGGGGCACTGCCAGGGCACGCACGCTCCCAGCCACCCGGGCGCCCCACTGATTGGCGCTTTGCTGTGTCTCTCTCCGCAGGTGGTCAAGGCCATCAACCGGGTGCTGCTCCGCAGGGTGGTCCGCCTCGCCGACCCGGATGCCGTCATCCGGGGATTCGGCGCCCTCGGCTTCCCCAACTGCGGGGGGGCCATCGACGGGACGCACATCCCCATCCGTGCCCCGGAACACCAGGCGTCCCGTTACGTGAACCGCAAGGGGTACTTCTCCGTCATCCTGCAGGCCGTGTGTGACCACCGGGGACAGTTCACGGACATAAATGTGGGCTGGTCCGGCAAAGCACACGACGCACGGGTGTACCGCAACTCCTCCGTGTGCCAGCGGCTGCAGGACGGGACCTTCTTCCCCGACCGCCACATCAGGGTCGGGGACGTGGACATGCCCGTCTGCCTGGTGGGGGATGCCGCCTACCCACTGCAGCCGTGGCTGATGAAGCCCTACACGGGGCACCTCAATCCCTCACGCCAGGCCTTCAATAACAGGCTGAGCAGGGCCCGCATCGTGGTGGAGGGGGCCTTCAGGCGACTGAAAGCCCGCTTTCGATGCCTCCTCACCCGTCTGGACCTGGCCGAGCACAACATCCCTCCCGTGGTGGCGGCATGTTGTGTGCTCCACAATTTGTGTGAGCGGAAGGGGGAGGCTTTCCTGCCAGCCTGGATGGCTGAGGCTGACCGCATGGCTGGACACTACGGTCAGCCCCGCACCGCCGCTGTCCGGGAAGCCCAGCGGGGGGCCATCCGGATCCGGGAAGCCCTGCGGGAGAGCTTCCTGCTGGAGGAGGAGGACTGACCTCTCCCTTGCATGCCCCACTGGGGCCTTCTTCCACCCTACCCCCCTTCCCCTTTCCCCTCCCTACCTACTGTCAAATAAAGACACCTGTTTTTCAAACAAAAACGTCTGTTTATTTCAGAGAACTGGGGTGGGGGAGGGAGGAATGAAGGTGGGAGAAGGGAGGGGGAAACCTGGGACGAGGGAGCTGGAAGGGGAGGGGAGGGAAGGGAGGAAGGGAAAGGAAAGCTCAGGGGTGGGAGTCTGGCTGCCTCTCCCGTCTCGCCACACTGCGGGTCCGGGGGCGTCGGTGGGGAATGGTTGTGGAGGGGGGGGCAGAGAGGACAGGGGGTGTGGAGGAAGCAGGAGCGGAAGCAGGAGCGGAAGCAGGAGGAGCAGGGGGAGCAGGGGGAGCAAGAGGGGGAGAAAGAGGGGGAGCAGGGGGAGCAAGAGGGGGAGCAAGAGGGGGAGCAGGGGGAGGAGGAAATGGAAAGCGGTCCAGCAGGCTCTGGAGGTGGCCTCGCAGGGCACGGCCCTGCTCCTCCAGGGCCTCCAGACTCCTCCGGCGCAGCCTGAGGTCCTCCTGGACCCAGTGGTCCTGGAGACGGAGCTGTCGGTCCAGGAACCGGAGATGCCGCCTCTGGTAGTCCTCCTGGTTCCTGGCTGTCCTGCTTGCCCGGGCGCGGGCGGCTGCTGCAGGCGGTGTGGTGCGCCCTGCAGGCCCCGGTGCTGCAGCTGTGGTGCAAGAAGACCAGCGGTCAATTACCCCAGGGGCCCAGGTGTGTGAAACCCAGCTCCCCTCTGCAAGGCCAGGGCCCCTGCAGGATCCCCAGCTGCTGCTCCGTGGTGGGCAAGGCCCAGGCGCACGGTCCCGGGGCTCCCTCTCTCCCCAGCCCCCCGTACACATAAGGGGAACACGAGGGTACTCACAGGTGGACGCCTCCCCGGCCTCTAACGATGCAGGCGAGCGGCTCTGTGGGGTGCCTCGGGGGTCCCGGGTCCTGGGAAGGCTGGCGGCAGGCTCCTGGCTCTCAGAGCCCTCTTCCTCCTCCTCCGTGTCCAGGAGCGGTCCCTCTGCCCCGGGGTCAATCACGTCCCAGGGGGCAGGGACGGCATGAGGCCCCAGGATGCGGTCCAGGGCATGGAAGTGGGGGCAGGCCTCCGGGTCGGCCCCTGGCTGGCAGGCCCGGGAGTAGGACTGCCGCAGGTCCTTTATTTTGCAGCGCACCTGCTCCCGGCTGCGCTGGTGGCCCCTGGCGGCCAGACTGGCAGCCATGCGTCCGTAGACGGCCGCGTTCTGGTGGCTAGTGCGGAGATCGTGGACATTGGAGGCTTCCCCCCAAACCTCGATGAGGTCCACGATCTCCGCACTTGACCAGGCGGGCGCCCGCCTTTTGCGCCCCCGGGCAGGCTCCCGGGAGCTGCCAGTCTGGTCGTGGGGAGCAGTGGAGGGCTGGGAACCCTCGGATGGCTGGCTCATGTTGTGGCAGGTGCAGGCTGTGCAGGCACGGGTGCTTGCAGCCTTGCAACTGGCACAAAGTGAGTAGCCAGCCCGTGGCCCTTTAAGGGCTCCGGGGCCGGGAGGGGGGCAATAGAGTTTCCCTGGCGTTGGCCAGAGTTGCCACCAGGGAAACCTGGGAAGCCTTAGCCTCCCACTAGTTCGAACTAAAGGGCTACACAGCCCTTAGTTCGAACTAGCTAGTTCGAACTAGGCGTTAGTCCTCGTAAAATGAGGTTTACCTAGTTCGAACTAAGCGCTCCGATAGTTTGAATTAAGTTCGAACTAACGGAGCGCTAGTGTAGCGCCTAGGAAAGTTAGTTCGAACTAACGTCCGTTAGTTCGAACTAACTTTCTAGTGTAGACATACCCTGGGAGAGGTTGTATTATTAGTCTCAGGATCTCATGGAGATCATGGCAAATGCCATTTCCATGGTTAAGTGTTTATTATTTTGGCAGCCATAAAACAAGCATATGTAACCCTTCTCCCAGACAGTGCTGGCAGCAGCCAGGGCCAGGTTCAATATCTAGGGGTTCCTTTTCATCCATCTCACATAGAACCGGCTCGAGCCCCCACCCAGTAACCTGGGAAAGTCACACACCCCTGGGTGCCTCTGAGAGGCAATGCTTCCCCACACGCAAGCACAGAGTCTGAGTGTAGGAAAGAAACTTAATGAAAGAGGGAGAGAAGTTACATGGCATTAGCTCGGAAAAATACCACAAACATAGGGTATGTCTACACTACAAAGTTAGTTCAAACTAACGGACTTTAGTTCGAACTAACATTCATAGGCGCTACACTAGCGCTCCGCTAGTTCGAACTTAATTCGAACTAACAGAGAGCTTAGTTCGAACTAGGTAAACCTCATTCTACGAGGATTAAGCCTAGTTCGAACTAGCTAGTTGGAATTAAGGGCTGTGTAGACCCTTAATTCGAACTAGTGGGAGGCTAGCCCTCCCCAGGTTTCCCTGGTGGCCACTCTGGCCAACACCAGGCAAACTTGTCTGCCCCCCTCCCGGCCCTGGAGCCCTTAAAGGGCCACGGGCTGGCTACACAGTTTGTGCCAGTTGCAAGGCTGCCAGCACCCAGCCAGCAGACCCTGCACCTGCCACAAAATGAGCCAGCCACCTGATGCCACCCAGCCTTCCACTGCTCCCCAGGACCAGCCTGGCGGCTCCCAGGAGCCTGCCTGGGGACGCAAGAGGTTGGCACCCGCTTGGTCAAGTGAGGAGATCGTGGACCTCATCTAGGTTTGGGGGGAAGCCTCCAATGTCCACGATCTCTGCACTAGCCACAGGAACGCGGCCGTCTACAGCCGCGTGGCTGCCAGCCTGGCCGCCAGGGGCCACCAGCGCAGCCGGGAGCAGGTGCGCTGCAAGATCAAAGACCTGCGGCAGTCCTACTCCCGGGCCTGCCAGCCAGGGGCCGACCTGGAGGCCTGCCCCCACTTCCACACCCTGGACCACCTCCTGGGGGCTCATGCCGTCCCTGCCCCCCGGGACGTGATAAACCCCGGGGCAGAGGGACCGCTCCAGGAGACGGAGGAGGAGGAGGAGGGCTCCGAGAGCCAGGAGCCTGCCGGCAGCCTGCCCAGGAGCTGGGACCCTCGAGGCACCCCACAGAGCCGCTCGCCTGTGTCGTCCGAGGCCGGGGAGGCGTCCACCTGTGAGTACCATCGTGCTCCCCTTATGTGTACGGGGGGCTGGGGAGAGAGGGAGCCCCGGGACCGTGCGCCTGGGCCTTGCACACCACGGAGCAGCAGCTGGGGATCCTGCAGGGGCCCTGGCCTTGCAGAGGGGAGCTGGGTTTCACACACCTGAGCCCCTGGGGTAATTGACCGCTGGTCTTGTTGCACCACATCCGCAGCACCTGGGCCTGCAGGGCGCAACACCCCGCCTGCAGCAGCTGCCCGTGCCCGGGCAAGCAGGAGAGCCAGGAGGAGTACCAGAGGCGGCACCTCTGGTTCCTGGAGCAACAGCTCCGTCTCCAGGACCACTGGGTCCAGGAGGACCTGAGGCTGCGCCGGAGGAGTTTGGAGGCCCTGGAGGAGCAGGGCCGTGCCCTGCGAGGCCACCTCCAGAGCCTGCTCGACCGCTTCCCAATTCCTCCTGCTCCTGCTCCTGCTCCCCCTCATGCTCCCCCTGCTGCTCCTCCTGCTGCTCCCCCTGCTCCCCCAGCTCCTCCTCCTGCTCCCGCTCCTGCTTCCTCCACACCCCCCATCCCTCCTGCCCCACCCTACACAACCATTCCCCACCGACGCCCCCGGACCGCAGTGTGGTGAGACGGGAGAGGCAGCCGGACTCCCACCCCTGAGCTTTCCTTTCCCTTCCTCCCTTCCCTCCCCTTCCAGCTCCCTCGTCCCAGGTTTCCCCCTCCCCTCTCCCACCCTCATTCCTCCCTCCTCCCACCCCAGTTCTGTGAAATAAACAGACGTTTTTGTTTGAAAAACAGGTGTCTTTATTTGACAGTAGGTAGGGAGGGGAAAGGGGAAGGGGGGTAGGGTGGAAGAAGGCCCCAGTGGGGCATGCAAGGGAGAGGTCAGTCCTCCTCCTCCACCAGGAAGCTCTCCCACAGGGCTTCCCGGATCCGGACGGCCCCCCGCTGGGCTTCCCGGATGGCGGTGGTGCGGGGCTGACTGTAGTGTCCAGCCATGCGGTCAGCCTCAGCCAACCAGGCTGGCAGGAAAGCCTCCCACTTTCGCTCACACAAATTGTGGAGCACACAACATGCCGCCACCACGGGAGGGATGTTGTGCTCGGCCAGGTCCAGACGGGTGAGGAGGCATCGAAAGCGGGCTTTCAGTCGCCCGAAGGCCCCCTCCACCACGATGCGGGCCCTGGTCAGCCTGGCATTGAAGGCCTGGCGGGAGGGATTGAGGTGCCCCGTGTACGGCTTCATCAGCCACGGCTGCAGTGGGTAGGCAGCATCCCCCACCAGGCACACGGGCATGTCCACGTCCCCGACCCTGATGTGGCGGTCTGGGAAGAAAGTCCCGTCCTGCAGCCGCTGGCACACGGAGGAGTTGCGGTACACCCGGGCGTCGTGTGCTTTGCCGGACCAGCCCACATTAATGTCCGTGAACTGTCCCCGGTGGTCACACACGGCCTGCAGGATCACGGAGAAGTACCCCTTGCGGTTGATGTACCGGGACGCCTGGTGTTCCGGGGCACGGATGGGGATGTGCGTCCCATCGATGGCCCCCCCGCAGTTGGGGAAGCCGAGGGCGCCGAATCCCCGGATGACGGCGTCCGGGTCGGCAAGGCGGACCACCCTGCGGAGCAGCACCTGGTTGATGGCCTTGACCACCTGAGGAGAGAGACACAGCAAAGCGCCAATCAGTGGGGCGCCCGGGTGGCTGGGAGCGTTCGTGCCCTGGCGGCGTGTAGTACGGCCGGGAAAGACTGACCCCTCCGGTGCGGGGCGCTTTCGCCTCCTCCCGCCCCCCCTTTGTCCCTGGGGCGGCCCATCCCCTCCTCGCAACCCCCCTCCCTCCCCGGCGCAGTGGCCGGCGAGTGCCGTACCTGCATGAGCACCGCTCCGACGGTGGATCTCCCCACACCGAACTGGTTCCCGACGGATCGGTAGCTGTCTGGCGTGGAGAGCTTCCAGAGGGCGATGGCCACCCGCTTCTGGAGGGGGATGGTGGGCCTCATGCGAGTGTCCCTTCTGTGCAGGGCAGGGGCGAGCCACTCGCAGAGCTCCAGGAAGGTGTCCCTCTTCATCCTGAAGTTCTGGGTCCACTGTCGGTCCTCCCAGCGCTCCAGGACGATGCGGTCCCACCAGTCGGTGCTGGTGTCCAGACGCCAGACGTGGCGGGGCACGCCGGTGCCAGGGCACCGCCGCGGCTCCTCCATGGCCCCCAGGGCGGCCAGGCGGAGAGGCAGGGGGCTGACGTGCACCAGGAGGTGCCAGGCAGCCTTGAGCCATTGGTGGCAGGCTTGCAGCAGCAAGTCCAGAAAGTGCACCAGAAGGTGCAGGGCGAGCTCTGGCTCCATGTTGCCACCTGAGGTGGCCCCCCCGAAGGGAAGCACCGACACAGACGGGCACAGAGACCAACGCTTTGCTGTCCCTCGGCGAGGTTGGCAAGCAAGCAGGAAAAGCTGAGAACCGGCTGTCCAGGGGGGTCCCTTTAAGCACGAGCCTCAGACAGCCTCAGACAGCAGCCACACAAAGCAACTACTGACCTGATGCCCTGCCAGAACCGGTTTCAGCCGCCCTTAAATGCCCCCCTGCGTCCAATCCGTGTGGATGCGCTAGTTCGAATTAGCAAAACGCTAATTCGAACTAGTTTTTAGTTCTAGATGCGTTAGTTTGAATTAGCTTAGTTCGAATTAACTAATTCGAACTAAGTTAGTTCTAATTAGCGCTGTAGTGTAGACATACCTATAGTTCCTAAGCCCCCACGAGTAACCGTCCCAGGTCAAATGGATCGAGCAATGTCCTTTGCCCCTCAGGCTCACTAGTCCAACAATGACAAGGAGTCCTGTGGCACCTTATAGTCTAACAGATTTATTGGAGCATAAGCTTTCATGGGCAAAGACCCACTTCGTCAGATGCATGTAATGGAAATTTCCAGAGGCAGGTATAAATATGCAGGCAAGAATCAGACTAGAGATAACGAGGTAAATTCAATCAAGGAGGATGAGGCCCACTTCTAGCAGCTGATCTGGAGGTGTGAATAGCAAGAGAGGAGAAACTGCTTTTGTAATTGGCTAGCCATTCACAGTCTTTGTTTAATCCTGAGCTGATGGTGTCAAATTTGCAGATGAACTGTAGCTCAGCAGTTTCTCTTTGAAGTCTGGTCCTGAAGTTTTTTTGCTGCAGGATGGCTACCTTTAAATCTGATAAGGCTATGTCTACACTGGCAGCTTCTTGTGCAAAAACTCTTCGGCTATGTCTACACTGGCAGCTTCTTGTGCAAGAACATCTTGTGCAAGGGTTCTTGTGCAAGAAGTCTTGCGCAAGAAAACGTCCACACTGCCGTGTGCGAGCTGTGCTTTTGCGCAAGAGCTCCCATGGCAGTGTGGACGCTCTCTTGCGCAAGAAAGCTCCAATGGCCATTTTAGCCAGAGGGCTCTCTTGTGCAAGAAATCCCCGCCGAGTGTCCACACTGCCCTCTTGCGCAAAAGCTCCTGTGCAAGAGGGCTTACACCTGATAAAAAAGAGCATAACTCTTGCACAAGGAGCCCTCTCTTACCACGCCGTACTGTAAATTTCCTTGTGCAAGAGTGGGCGGGCCGTGTGAACGCTCTGCAGATTCTTGAGCAAGAACAGCCATACTTGCGCAAGAAGCCGCAAGTGTAGACATAACCTTCCAGAAGAGCGTCTACACTGGCATGTGTTTTTGCGCAAGAGATGCACTTTTGCTCAAGAGCATCTATGCCAGTGTAGACGCTCTCTTGCGCAAGAAAGCTCTGATGGCCATTTTAACCACAGGGCTTTCTTGAGCAAGGAATTCATGTTGCCTGTCTACACTGGCCTCTTGCGCAAGAACAGTTGCACAAAAGGGCTTATTCCTGAGTGGGAGCGTCATAGTTCTTGCGCAAGGATCCCTGATTTCATACATTAGAACGTCAGTTTACTTGCGCAAGAACACGTGGCCACTGTAGACAGGCAGCAAGTTTTTGTGCAAGAGTGGTCGCTTTTGCGCAAGATCACGCCAGTGTAGACACAGCCCTATTGTGTGTCCAGGGAGAGTGAAGTGTTCTACAGGTTTTTGTATGTTGCCATTCCCGATATCTGATTTGTGTCCATTTATTCTTTTGCGTAGGGACTGTCCAGTTTGGCCAATGTATATGGCAGAGGGGCATTGCTGGCACATGATGGCGAATATTACATTGGTAGATGTGCAGGTGAATGAACCCGTGATGGTGTGGCTGATGTGGTTAGGTCCTGTGATGGTGTCACTGGTGTAGATATGTGGGCAGAGTTGGCACCGAGGTTTGTTGCAGGGACTGGTTCCTGAGTTAGAGTTACTGTGGTGTGGTGTATAGTTGCTGGTGAGAATTTGCTTCAGGTTGGCGGCTTGTCTGTGGGTGAGAACTGGCCTGCCTCCCAAGGTCTGTGAAAGCGAGGGATCATTGTCCAGGATGGGTTACAGATCACTGATGATGCGTTGGAGAGGTTTTAGCTGGGGACTGTAGGTGATGGCCAGTGGTATTCTGTTGGTTTTTTTGGGGGGCTTGTCCCACAGCAGGAGGCTTCTGGGTACACATCTGACTCTGTTGATCTCTTTCCTTACTTCCTCCTGTGGGTATCATGGTTCCAAAAATGCTTGTTGAAGATCTTGTAGGTGTTGGTCTGGCTTGCTCTCTCAATTCACTTAACTCTGGAAGGGGGAGGCTTGTTCATCTGAGACCTCTTACAATGATGGTGTCTCTCCTGCAAGCACTGGTGGCATGTTTTACAGTTCCCACATTAGCATGATTTGTGACCCCACAAGAGCCCAAATTAGTTACAATACGCCACATTCCATTCCAACAATTGACCCTCCATCAGCCCTGACTGAGTTGGATTTACATAACCACACCCCGGATTCCTTCCCCATCCCAGCATGAGCTGTATTTACATATCAACAGTTACTTATCTTGCAAGGCTAAACCACTTCAGCTGGCTGCATTTCAAGCAGTCCTTCAGACCCCTGGCTTACACATAAAAAACAGCATACAAAACCAGGACAAAGTGGCTGTGTCTAGACTGGCCACTTGATTTTGCGCAAGAACACTGACGTTCTACTGTCCGAAATCAGTGCTTCTTGCGCAAATGCTTTGATGTTCCCGTTCGGGCAAAAGCCCTTTTCCGGAACTGTTTTTGCGCAAAAGGGCCAGGGTAGACAGCTAAAAACTGTTTTGCACAAAAAAGCCCTGATGGCAAAAATGGCGATCGGGGCTTTCTTGCACAAAACCACGTCTAGATTGGCACGGATGCTTTTCCACGTCTAGACTGGCATGATTTTCCGCAAATGCTTTTAATGGAAAAGTTTTTCCATTAAAAGCATTTGTGGAAAAGAGCGTCTAGATTGGCACGGACGCTTTTCCACAAAAGCACTTTTTGCGGAAAAGCGTCCGTGCCAATCTAGACGCGGTTTTGCTGGAAGAAAGCCCCGATCGCCATTTTCGCCATCGGGGCTTTTTTGCGCAAAACGGTTCTCAGCTGTCTACACTGGCCCTCTTGTGCAAAAGCATTTGCGCAAGAGGGCTTTTTCCCAAACAGGAGAGTCATTGTATTTGCAGAAGAACACTGACAATCTTACATGAGATCGTCAGTGTTCTTGCTCAAATTCAAAGCAGCCAGTGTAGACAGCTGGCAAGTTTGTCCGCAAAAGCAGCCTCGCCCTGCGGTCGTAGTACCGGGCCTGTCGCTCCTGCACGTCGAGGAGGTTTTGCTTGGCGAACTCCCCCACCCGTTGTAACCTCTCCCTCAGCTTGAGGATATAGGGTACCGACCTGGCTGTCTGTGTCAACTGGTCCTCCCAGGTCTCCCGAAACACATCCAAAATCCCCCTGGGCTGTCGCCCGTACAAGAGTTCGAAAGGGGAGAACCCGGTAGAGGCTTGCGGCACTTCCCTGACGGCGAACATCAGGGCCGGGAGGGCTCGGTCCCACCCGCCGGGATCCTCCTGGGCAAATTTCTTAAGCATACCTTTGAGGGTGCGATTAAATCTCTCCACTAAGCCATCCGTCTGAGGGTGATACACGGACGTCCTCAGAGCTTTGACTTGGAACAGCTGGCACAGCTCCTTCATGAGGTTGGACGTGAAATTCGTACCTTGGTCAGTCAGGATTTCTTCTGGCAAACCCACCCGCACAAATATCTTCACCAGCTCCTCCGCAACCGTCGAGGCAGTGGTATTCTGCAGCGGCACGGCCTCCGGGTAGCGGGTTGCATAGTCTATCACTACTAAGATGTATGAAAACCGGTTCCTTGTCGGTTCCAAGGGCCCCACCAGGTCCATTGCTATCCTCTGGAAGGGGACCTCTATTACAGGGAGGGGTACTAAGGGTGCCTGCGGGACTCGCCCGGGCCCGACCTTCTGACATTCCGGGCAGGATTCACAGAAGTCCCAGGTGGCTCGGTAGATACCGGGCCAGTAAAACCTCTGAAGGAGGCGGCTAATCGTCTTTTCATACCCCAGGTGTCCGACCCAAGGGTTACTATGGGCTAGCCTTAGTAGCTGCCGATGGTGCTGCGCCGGCACCAATAGCTGGGTGATGACCTCTCCCTGTTCCTTCCCCTCCGTCACCCTATACAGCTGGTCGCCCTGGATCTCAAATCGGGGGAACATTTGTGCTATCCTCTGCCTGTCTGCTTCCCCCGCACTTCTAGCGGCTTGGTCCCTCTGCTCCCTCATAAAGTCAGGCGAGATCCCGTCTCCTTCCCCGCCGCCCCCTGAGGTCGCTTTGGGGTTGGCGGCTAACACCACCTTCCCCCCTTCCCGCCCCGGCCATTCTCGTAGGGCCTGCTCAAATCCCTTCCAGTCGCGCCCTAGCAGGACGGGGTATATCAGTCCAGGTACGAGGGCCACATAGATCCATCCTTCCTGGGCCCCATCCCTGAGGTGCACCCAGGCTGTGGGGTATGCTTCCACGTGCCCGTGTACACACTGAATGTGGACCGGGGGCCCCCGGGGGCCCGTTTCCCCCACCAGGTCAGCCCGCACCAGGGTCTGCCCACACCCTGAATCCACCAGGGCCATGACTTGCCGGCCCTCCACCTCAACTTCCCGTAGAATCTTACCCTGGCCCCCTACCTCACCCGTAACCGCTTGGCTCATTACCTGCCCGTATGAGCAGTCCATAAATGGGCAGTTTCTTTTGAAGTGCCCTTCTTGTCTGCACTGATAGCACGCTCCGGTTGGCCCCCGGGCTGGGGTGGGGTTGTCTGGGCGCCCCTCCCGGGGCGGAGGTCGGGGGATGGGTTCTGTTGTCATTGGCCGATTCCACACGGGCGCTAGCCGTCTTCCGTGGTTCCTGTTGGGACTGGGGGGGTTCCCCCTGCCGCTTTCTCCCCGAGCCGGGGGGTGACCTGCGCGGCGCCTCTACCGCCCCTGCCATGAGGGTCCTTCCGTCCCCTGCTGCCCCCTTCACTCCCTTCGGCGGCCATATAATCTTCCACTAGGGTCACCGCCTCCCCTAATGAAGTGGGATGATGGCGGCGAACCCAGTGCTGACTCTCCCCCGGTAGGATGTTCACAAATTGCTCCAATACCACTTTCTCAGCCACCTGGGGCCCCGTCTGCTGTTCTGGTTCCAGCCAGCGCCACCCGGCCTCCCTTAGCCTTTGGGCGACTGCTCGAGGCCTGGCCCCACGGCGGTACCTCTCTTGCCTGAACCTCTGCCGGTACAATTCTGGGGTGACCCCCAGCTGGTCAAGTATCGCTTCTTTTACTTTAAAATAATGTAGGGCTTCCCGAGGATCTAAACTCCGGTAGGCCAACTGGGCAGGGCCCGTCAAATACGGAGCTAGGATCGTTGCCCAGTGTTGCTCTGGCCACCTGGCGGCCGTGGCCACCCTCTCAAAAGTAACTAGGAACGCCTCCAGGTCATCTAGGGGCCCCATCTTGGCTAATCGGACCAGTAGCTGCGCAAGGGCCCCCCCTTCCGCCATATCACCCCCCGGCCCTAGGGGCTGTCCCCTCCCCATCCCTCCCCATTATCTTACCCAATGTTCCTGGTTAGCTTTATATTGTTCCGCGACCTCTGTGAGGAGCTGCCTCTGCAGGTCCTGGTGCTGGGCCGCGAGTTGCTGGAGGAGGGCCGTTTGTTGCTGATGTTGTTGCCTCTGGTTTTCGGTTAGCCACTTAAACATCTCCGCGGCCTCCATATTCCGTTCGGCTGAGGGGGCTAGTGACACCCCTCCATCCCCCTTTACCACCTCCTCCTCTGTCAGTCTTTTCCTTTTCCTCTCTTCCAGGGTGGGGCGCTACCGGATACCCCTCCCGTAGCGACGACCACCACCCAAAAAGACCCACCCCCCCAAAAAAACGCCCCTGTCCTCCCCTTTTTTTTTTTTAAGCCACACCCAGTGGGGTTCACCATACCCACGTTCTCCACCACGTGTGGGGGGGTCCAGTCCCGCCCCCCCTTCCCTGTGCTGCCTTGATACGCTCCTAAGTGGCCAATTGGCCGCAGTACACAAAGTTTGTTCCGCTGGGTATGCGGGGTGGGGGGTCCGGGCCCACCCTCACTCCCAGACCCCAGCCCAGGGCCCTAAAGACAGTGTCGCCAGGACCTGTCCCACCGGGGGGGGGTCTACCCCTGAAACCCGCCGGTGCGCCAGCTCCTCGCCCTGCCCTGGGCTACTTCCACCCCGCCTATAACTCCCTACTCTTCTCTCGTCTTCCTACCTGCTCCCTCGCCCTCCTTTCCCCCGCCTCTCCTGCTCCCGGGCGTTTATTCCTCCTCCCCCCCCCCCCCCACGTCTGCCTCCGTGCCCCTTACGTCATTTCCGGCCGCCATTTCCCCGCGGCCCCGCGTCTGACGTTGCCTAGCAATGTTTGCTGACCCGCTGCTCAACTGACGCGCGGCCGTGCTACACAGCCGGCACGCGCGCAGCCCTCGTCGTGCGGCCCCCACCAACGAGAGGGCAATCTCTGGGTCGGTGCGGGGTGGGCCCGTTTCGGGGGGGTAGGCGGGCCCCACCCCGTCACAGATGGGGTGAAATTTAAAGTGTGTGCAGGTAGAGGAAAAGGGAGGGGGCTGGCACTGGACCTGTGAGACTGCACACCAGGGCTGTGCAGGATTCCTTTGCTAGGCTCTGCAGCTTTGACTGCCCTTCCAGACTGGGGAATTATTTCAAAATAACAAGCGGAGCACCCACACTACCCAGCCCGTTATTTCAAAATAAGGGGCTGGCTATTTCCAAATAATAAGAACATAAGAACGGCCATACTGGGTTAAACCAAAGGTCCATCTAGCCTAGTGTCCTGTCTACTGACAGTGGCCAGTATCACGTGATCCCTCTCCTGACATCCATTTCCAGACAAAAACAGAGGCTAGGGATACCATTTCTACCCATTTTGGCTAAGAGCCATTAATGGACCTATCTTCCATGATTTTATCTAGTTCTTTTCTGAACCCTGTTAAAGTCCTGGTCTTCACCACATCCTCTGGCAAGGAGTTCCACAGGTTGACTGTGTGCTGAGTGAACAAAAATTTCCTTTTGTTTGTTTTAAACCTGCCGCCTATTAATTTCATTTGGTGACCCCTAGTTCTTGTATTTTGGGAATAAGTAAATAACTTCCATTATTTTTTTAAATAAAGGGTGCGCTATTTCAACATCCTGGTAAACCTTGTTGTATGGGGGATAAGGGATGTCTCAAAATAGTGGATTATTTTGAAATTTGGTGCTGTGTAGCCGCACCAAATTTCAAAATAAGTTATTTTGAAATAGTTTCAAAATAAGATACACAATTTGCGTAGCGCAAATTACATATCTTATTTCAAGTTTGGGGTGCTGTGTAGACGCAACCTAAGTCATAGAAAGGCAAACAAGCAGAGTCAAGATCCCATAAAATCTGGCAGGGCCCAGGTGCAAATGTTCCTTGCTGCCCACACATGGACTTACCACTCAGCAAGAATTTCCTTTTCATTAGGACGGGCAAACAGCATGGGCAGAGATCAGAGTCGGTTCAACCCAGCTTGTCAGTGGAAATGAATTCTGACATTCCAGGCAGCAGCTGAGCCAGCAGGAAATGGCGGCTGGTGTGACACTATCCCAGATGCTCATGGGAGGGAGTCCCTTTTTCTCAAACCCTTTTCTTTCCTTGCTGCTCTTCTCCAGGGCTGTGTCCAGACTCAGGGGTTTTTTCGAAAAAAGTAGCCTTTTTTCGAAAAAACTTCCCCTGCGTCCAGACTCAAGCCGCGTTCTTTCGAAATTAATTCGAAAGAACGCGGCTTTTCTTTCGATGGCGGTAAACCTCGTTTCACGAGGAAGAACGCCTTCTTTCGAAAGTTCCTCTTTCGAAAGAAGGCGTTCTTCAATGTAAATAGGGCTTCTTCAAAAGAGAGCATCCAGACTCACTGGATGCTTTCTTTCGAAAAAGCAAGCCGCTTTTTCGAAATTTCTCCGTGCAGTCTAGACGCTCTCTTTCGAAAGAGGCTCTTTCGAAAGAAGCCTGCAGTCTAGACATAGCCCAGGTGGGAGGAATCTGACCCCTCTGCTGCTGGCATGGGGCTGAGTGGGAAGGACTGAGCGGGGTCAAGGAATAGGGAAACCTGATGTATTGGTTTCCATCCCCACATGCAGAGCACAGATCACTGCTGGGGATGGGGTATTCCCGGGGACAGCAGCAAATATCTGAGCTGGGCCTGATTTAACAGGGTGGGGTTTGAACCGGAACGTCCCCCAGGTTCTTGGGGGCTGGTTGGAGCTAGGGCTTTGGCCTTACCTTGGGCAGAGCTGATGTGGACGGTGTTCAACATTCATCCTTCCCAACTCACCTGCCCATGCTGCCATGCCTGGGGACTATGTATTAATTCTATTCAGTAAGGGTATGTCTACACTACAGCACTAATTCAAACTAACTTAGTTCGAATTAGTTAATTCGAACTAAGCTAATTCGCATTAGCGCATCTAGACTTAAAAACTAGTTCGAATTAGCGTTTTGCTAATTCGAACTAGCGTGTCCACACCGATTGGACACTGGGGCGCACTTAAGGGCAGCTGAAACCAATTCCGGCAGGGCATCAGGTCAGTAGTTGCTTTGTGTGGCTGCTGTCTGAGGCTATTTGAGGCTATCTGCTTAAAGGGACTCCCCTGGACAGCCGGTTCTCAGATTTTCCGCTTGTTTGCCTACCTCACTGAGGGACAGCAAAGCATTTTTCTCTCCGCCTGCCTGTGTCTGTGGTTCCCATTGGGGACACCGCCGCAGTTGGCACCATGGAGCCAGAGCTCACCCTGGGCATGCTGCTCCAGTTTTTGGACTTGCTGCCGCAAGCCTGCCAGCAATGGGTGGAGGCTGCCTTGCACCATCTGGTGCATGTCATCCCCCTGCCTCTCCCCCTGGCCTCCCCGGGGGTCGTGGAGGAGCCGCAGCAGTGCCCGGACACCAGCGTGCCCCGCCGCATCTGGCGTCTGGACACCAGCAGCGACTGGTGGGACCGCATCGTCCTGGAGCGCTGGGGAGACCAACAGTGGACCCAGAACTTCAGGATGAAGAAGGACACCTTCCTGGAGCTCTGCGAGTGGCTCGCCCCTGCTCTGCGGCGATGGGACACTCGCATGAGGCCCGCCATCCCGCTCCAGAAGTGTGTGGCCATCACCCTGTGGAAGCTCTCCATGCCGGACAGCTACCGATCCGTCGGGAACCAGTTCGGCGTGGGGAGATCCACCGTCGGAGCAGTGCTCATGCAGGTATGGCACCCACCGGCCACGGGGCCAGGGGGGAGGGGGGCTGCAAGGAGGGGAGGGGCCGCCCCACGGAAAACGTGGGGGGAGGAGGTGAAAGTGCCCCGCACCGGAGGGTTTGGTCTGTCCCGGCCGTACTACACGAAGCCCACAGGGGTTGCTTCCGGGAGTGGGGCGCGGGGCCCTGCCAGGGAACGAACACTCCCAGCCACCCAGGCGCCCCAGTGATTCGCGGTTTGCTGTGTCTCTCTGCAGGTGGTCAAGGCCATCAACCGGGTGCTGCTCTGCAGGGTGGTCCGCCTCGCCAACCCGTATGCCGTCATCCAGGGGTGGCCATCAACGGGACGCACATCCCCATCCGTGCCCCGGAATGCCAGGCCTCCCAGTACATCAACAGGAAGGGGTATTTCTCCATCCTCCTGCAGGCATAGATAGCTGCAGCTGCACAGGAGCCAAGCAAACAGGGCTGTAAACAGGGGAGTTTGAGTGGGAGTTTGTAAAGGGAGTTTGGATTGTGGGACTTGTTTGGGGTTTGTTTTTGCTGTGGAGAGGGTGTTTCGGTCTGTTTTTGTGTTCACCGGACTAATAGGATTTTGGTGAGAAAGTAGATAAAACACAGAGGCATTAGTGGCCATGGCCCAAGTAGTAGAGAACACAAGGAGGATGACTGGATGTGGTAGCTGCGGTATGTACATGATTCTGGAGGGGGTACCTGAAAGGGGTTTTGTTTGCATGAAGTGCCGCCTGATAGAGCTGATGGAAGAAAAGATCCGAGGACTGGAGATGCAGGTGGAAACTCTGGTCGAGTTTAGAAGGGGGTTTGAGCAGATGATGGGGCAAAGGCATGAGGTGGCTGAAGGGGAAAGCTTAGACATGCAGATGGAAGCAGGATCAAAGGCCTCGGAGGGGGGACTGCTGGGCGAAGAAAATGGACAGTGGAAGCATGTGACTCAGAGAACCAGGCAGAGGAAAAGATGGGTCAGTGAAGGAAAAATAGAACTCAAGAACAGGTATGTGGAGTTGGAGAATGGAGAAGGGGTACAGCAGGTAGATAATGAAGATGGAAGGGTGAGGAAGAAGAGAAGAGAGTCCCATAGATAAAGGGGAAGACTTAATGGAGACAGCACCAATAATGAGCATTAGGAGGATACAGGATGGGTTAAAGAGGATTACAAGGGAAAATAGGAATGGCAAGGACTTGCAGCCAGAGGAAGCTAGAGATAGACCAGTGAATCGCACTGTCACTAGGACAAGGCAGGTCTATGTGATTGGGGACTCCTTATTGAGAAGAATAGATAGGCCAGTAACCAGAGCCGATCCAGAGAATAGAAGGGTGTGCTGTCTGCCAGGTGCTAAGATATGGGATGTGGAACTGAGGTTGAAGAGGATTATTAAGGGAGCAGGAAGGAATCCATTGATCATCCTTCATGTAGGAACAAATGATACGGCTAGATTCTCACTGGAACGAATTAAGGGAGACTATGCCAGGCTGGGGAGGACGCTCAAGGAAATTGAGGCTCAGGTGATCTTTAGTGGGATTCTGCCTGTTCCTAGAGAAGGGCAACTAAGATGTGACAGGATTATGATGATCAATAGATGGCTTAGGCAGTGGTGCTATAAGGAGGGCTTTGGGATGTATGCTCACTGGGAAGCATTTATGGACAGAGGACTGTTCTCTAGGGATGGACTTCACCTAAGTAGGGAGGGAAATAGACTTCTAGGATGGAGGCTGGCTCAACTGATTAAGAGAGCTTTAAACTAGGAATTTGGGGGAGACGGTTGGGAGATGTCCAGGTAATCTCTACGCCGGATTTTAACACGGAGAGGGAGGAAAACGAAGTAAGAAAGGAAATAGCTGGGGGTAGGAGAATGAACATGAGGAAGGGTAGGGTGGATACTAGTCTAATAGGTCATATTGGAGGTACAGTGTCCGTGCCAAATTGGGTAAAGAATGTGAATGAGGCCAACCAGCAAAAATTAAGATTTGTACACCAATGCGAGGAGCCTAGGTAACAAAATGGAGGAACTAGAGCTATTGGTCCAGGAAGTGAAACCAGATATTATAGGAATAACAGAAACATGGTGGAATACTAGGCATGACTGGAGTACAGGTATTGAAGGGTATGTGCTGTTTAGGAAAGACAGAAATAAGGGTCAAGGTGGTGGAGTCGCATTGTATATCAAAGATGAAGTAGATTGTAAAGAAATAAAAAGTGATGGAATGGAGAAGACAGAGTCCATTTGGGCAAAAATCACATTGGGGAAGAAAACTATCAGATCCTCCCCTGGGATAGTGCTTGGAGTGTGTTACAGACCACCAGGATCCAATTTGGATATGGATAGACACCTCTTTAATGTTTTTAATGAAGTAAATACTCATGGAAACTGTGTAATCATGGGAGATTTCAACTTTCCAGATATAGACAAGTGCTAGTAATAATAATAGGGCTCAGATTTTCCTAGATGTGATAGCTGATGAATTCCTTCATCAAGTAGTTGCTGAACCAACAAGGGGGGATGCTATTTTAGATTTGGTTTTGGTGAGTAGCGAGGACCTCATAGATGAAATGGTTGTAGGGTACAACCTTGGCTTGAGTGATCATGAGCTAATTCAGTTAAAATTAAATGGAAGGATAAACAAAAATAAATCTGAGACTAGGGTTTTTGATTTCAAAAGGGCTAACTTTAATAAATTAAGGAAATTAGTTAGGGAAGTTGATTGGACTAAAGAAATTATGGATCTTGAGGTGGAGGAGGCCTGGAATTATTTTAAGTTAAACTTTCAGAAGCTGTCGGAAGCCTGTATCCCAAGAAAAGGGAAAAAATGTATAGGCAGGTGTGTTAAACCAAGCTGGATGAGCAAGCATCTCAGAGAGGTGATTAAGAAAAAGTAGAAAGCATATAAGGAGTGGAAAATGGGAGGGATCAGTAAAGAAAGCTACCTTATTGAGGTTAGAGCATGTAGGGACAAAGTGAGACAGGCTAAAAGTCAGGTAGAGTTGGACCTTGCAAAGGGAATTAAAACCAATAGTAAAAGGTTTTATAGTCATATAAATAGGAAAAAAAAACAAAAAAAGAAGTAGGACCGCTAATCACTGAGGATGGAGTGGAGGTTAAGGATAATCTAGGAATGGCCCAATATCTAAACAAATACTTTGCTTCAGTCTTTAATGAGGCTAATGAAGAGCTTAGGGATAATGGCAACATAACAAATGGGAATAAGGATGTGGAGGTAGATATTACTATATCCGAGGTAGAAGCCAAGCTTGAACAGCTTAATGGGAGTAAATCGGGGGGCCCAGTTAATCTTCATCCAAGAATATTAAAGGAACTGGCACAGGAACTTGCAAGTCCATTAGCAAAATTTTTTAATAAATCTCTAAACTCAGGGGTTGTACCATTTGACTGGAGAATTGCTAATATAGTTCCTATTTTTAAGAAAGGGAAAAAAAGTGACCCGGGTAACTATAGGCCTGTTAGTTTGACATCTGTAGTATGCAAGATCTTGGAAAAAATTTTGAAGGAGAAAGTAGTTAGAGACATTGAGGCTAATGGCAATTGGGACAAATTACAACATGGTTTTACAAAAGGTAGATCGTGCCAAACCAACCTGATCTCCTTTTTTGAGAAAGTAACAGATTTTTTAGATAAAGGAAATGCAGTGGATCTAATCTACCTCGACTTTAGTAAGGCATTTGATACAGTATCACATGGGGAATTATTGGTTAAATTGGAAAAGATAGGGATTAATATGAAAGTTGAGAGGTGGATAAGCAACTGGTTAAAGGGGAGACTACAGCGGGTCATATTGAAAGGTGAACTGTCAGGTTGGAGGAAGGTTACTAGCGGAGTTCCTCAGGGATCAGTTTTGGGGCCAATTTTATTTAATCTTTTTATCGCTGACCTTGACACCAAAAGTGGAAGTGTCCTGATAAAATTTGCGGATGACACAAAGTTGGGAGCTATTGCCAATTCAGTAAAGGATCGGGATATCATACAGGAAGATCTGGATGATCTTGTAAATTGGAGTGATAGCAGTAGGATGAAATTTAATAGTGAGAAGTGTAAGGTTATGCATTTAGGGATTAATAACAAGAATTTTAGTTATAAGCTGGGGACACATCAGTTGGAAGTAACCGAGGAGGAGAAGGACCTCGGAGTCCTGGTTGATCACAGGATGACTATGAGCCGTCATTGTGACATGGCCGTGAAAAAGGCTAATACGGTCTTGGGATGTATTAGGCGAGGTATTTCCAGTAGAGATAAGGAGGTGTTAGTGCCGTTATACAAGGCATTGGTGAGACTGGGGTGTGGAGGAGGACTGCCTGTAGGGTCGTCTGCTTCTTGTGAGCTCACGCCAGCCGAACTTCTTGAATCTGCAACAAGGTCAGACGCAAAGCGGTTCTGGGGAGGTTGTTTTGTTACCACCGAGTAGGCCTAAGTTTACGCAGTGCTGGGAACTGCTGTGGTATTGGTGGTGCCGCCCCGGGTACGGGAAGAAGGTTGTATTGCGTCCGGACATAAGGCACCTAAGTTTATGCAGTGCTGGGAACTGCTGTAGTTCTGGGGGGGAAAGTGTTGTTTGCCGCCCCTAATATGGACAAGGTCCATAAAGAGAGATGCATCTAAAAGTGGGAAAATTTCTGTGTGAAAAGCATGCTGAGTGTGAATGTAATGAGTGGAGTGTGAATGCCGCTGCCCAGGTCTCTGAGAAGTAAGCTGATTCCAGCCGCACCAGGGCTCTCCCACAAGGGAGTTCTGAACGCAAGGGGGGTCTGCCGAACCTCGAGACCGAGCGGATATGTGAGGGAGTGACGACTCCCCTTATTTCATGAGCTGCTGATAAGGTCTGACACTCTAGACCCAGCAGACCCCTTCTTTGGAGTGTGTAGATTTAGTTTACCAACTGTCCCTCATAAGTAAGCCTGTAACATTGTACATATGATTCTTTTTAGGAAAATAAAAGCTTTTTGCTTGCTGGAAGAGTAACTGGCCAACCAACACCGTGTGCTAAGGAAAAGCATTAGAGCTTCACACATTAAGCCTGATCTGTGGTACAAGAGAGAAACTGAGACATGCCACTGTTGGGGAAGGCTAGCAACTCAGAGGTAATTCAAGAGAGTGGAAAGTCACGAGTACCGATGAAGCGCCCTTGTTCTCATAAAGTTGCAGCTCACTTGCCCATGGAAGTGGTAAAGAACTAGCTGTAACCGGTTCCCCTAGCAGATCTTAGGCAGTATTTTAAGTTATAATGGGCCACCCCGATGGGGGTAGAGATGTTTTCTTGTCTTTCAGATCATCAGAAAGCGCTGGTGCCAGCTGAAGAAAAACAACAAACAACAACAACAAGAAACCATGGTTCTGTGTCATGACACAATACGTTTGTGTTCTGTCCAAGTTTGTCTTGTGTCTTAATTGTAATACGTATTGCAAATATTGTTGGGTGTAGGATATTGTTTTAATGAAAGGATAATTTTAATAAAGCAGAAGCATGAATTTAAACCAACAAAATTAATAATTGGGCCCAATCAATTGGCAACTCTAAACTTAGTCAATTGTCAACTTTAAAATTCAGTGAAAAGATAATAGTTTGGTAATTGTTTAGGCTAGGAGAATGTTAACAATGTCTCCTCAAGTGAAGAAAAAAAGAACTGGAAGGAAGCAAGGAGTGCATCACGTGAACAGAGGACTGGGAGTGGGGTACCAGCCCTCTCCCCCACTGGATTGGTTTTGCTTTAATGGCTACACAAATGAAATATTTAGCTTCTGCAAATTTGCACACCAACCATGAAAGTGGTTTGGCCAGAGATAATAAGAAATCTATAAAAAACAACACGGGCAAGTGGGACATCAGCATATTTAAGTAAAGATGCCCACAACAATGAGGAAACTAGTAACCTCACCATTGCAATAACAGCTACTTGCCCTGCTACTCATTGGTGCCTGATGCCTTAAAAGGCCTCAAGAATTATGGCATTGCATGGGTCCTATTAACAATTAAACATCTGTGAACCATGCTTGGACCTATAAGAGAAACAGTGACTCTAGTCAATGTAACCTCCTTCAAGTCACATACATAGAACAAATACACGCTAATAGCAATGGGGAATACACGGCCTTGGGCCTCCCCTCATTCACATAATTATTTTGTTTATTGTAACAACATGAACACTACGAGGACAAAGAAAACACAGTCCTCTGAGTTAAAGTTTGTATGGAATATTGTGGGAAAGAAGCTAAACACTGACATCAGGCTACTGAAGTTGGACCTACTGACTCCCACTGGGGCTTATCACTTAAAGCCCAGACAAGGTAACCCCTGAGGCATGGCTGTCATTTGTTAAACAATGGCCATTGCTAACTTGCCCTCATTTGGATATCATCAACCAGGACAACTGTCACTGGTCCTTACCTTGGTGATGTTCCACACTGGTATAGACCAGCTGTGTGCTAGACTGGCTAATCAAATTGGCAAGTGCCTGATTAGGCAACGACGGGGCTTAGCAGATACCATCGCAGATTGGTTTGGGCCTGGAAACTGTCAGCAACACTTATGTCATAGCCCAGAAATTGTATGAGAATCCAGGCTGGTAGATGCAGTAATATCCAGTGCCCGTAAAATCCTAGACACCAGCCAAGCTAATCAAGTGATCCTAAATAGTTTGAAAGATCTGTCCAACTCTGTGTCCACTTCCAGATATTTGGATCAGAGACTAATTAGATTGTTAATTAATGGAACTAAATTAAAGAAATTAGAAAGCCAGTATTGAAGAATAGGATAGCTTTGACCACCTAGCCCTTATAGTAGTAAGTCCCTATCTCCTCCATGCCTATCCATGAGAGTGGGGAAGTAGAGAATCCATGAGGACCCAAAGGCCCACCTGGACAGGGCATAGTACAACCATTTGTTTTTGGCCCCTCTAGAGATTCCTCACTCAGATCAGATCAGAATGGTAACCTCCCTGCCTGTACCAAAGCAGGAGCATATAGATAGATCGAGGGCATTGCTTATTCTGAAGGTGTGGGAGCCTTCCTATACCCAGGGATTGTTGCACCCACTTTGATAAGGAAATTTTATGTACCTGCCCATTTAACATCATGACGAATCTGCCTAGGTTTGATGTGGTTGTCACAGAGAAACAAAAACATCGAGCTGGTCCAAATAAACGGTACCTACTGATGTTTGACTACCCAGACAGATCACTCCATCCTGCCCCTCTACATATCCGTCTGTGTGCATAACAGCCCCTCACCGGATGATCCTGACCATTGATAGAATACGGCTCTATTGCATTTCGGCAGTGATAAGTAACCTAACATGAGATCCTGAGTGGCACGGCGGAAGTAAGTACCTAGAGGAGGGTTTACTGGCCCTGCAGGCGAAGATCGAGGAGTTGGTGGCCAATGCCCAAAGATATATCGGGACTGGCCATCTGAGGTACACACAGATAGGGAAACACCGTGGACCATGCCAAACACCTACCTCTGCGGCACTCAACCAGGCAGTAGAGGTCAAACCTATAATCATGGGCAGCGCCAGTAAGGCGATGAAGTATCTTAGGGATAGATTTGAATAGTGTTTGCCAAATTATGTGGGAAGTTTTGATTATAACATTTATGATAATGCTGGTGCTGTACCAGCACTTCCAGAGTAAATTAAAACCCCTTAAATTGTATTTAACCTGGTGGGTTAAAGAGAACCCCAAAGTCAAGAGAAAGGAACTATAGAAGTAAATTGAAGCTGTCCATGGTATCTTGCTGAGAACTGACAAACTCAAATCATTAGGTCAGCCTGAGAAGCATACAGTACAATAGTTACTGTAACCCTAGTTCCCCTGGCAACCACATTCCAAAGGGCCTCACTTTGATAAGGCCGGTACCAAACAACCGCGTGGGATTGTTTTTACGGTATGTCCATCAGCGAAAGACTGCTCTAGAAAGACCTTTACCAAGTTTTGCTAACCACCAACACCGCTGTGAAGTGCCAAGAACTGACTGTTGACCAATGCTTCTCACTGCAAAAAGATCCCTCCATCTCGAAATGATCCTACCCCGATTGCTGATAAGCCTCTCTCTTCTGGTCCTGCTTTCCTACCTGCTAGACACCAGAAGAACCAAAATATTACAGGGTGATGTGCTGGTAACCTCTCCCCTGCATGATGCTGAACCACGACTGTTTCAAGAAAAAAAAAGAGGAAAAGTCCACTCCTCTGACACCACCAAAGCCCAAAGATTTCTGACTACAAAAAGACATTAAGAACTGACCTTCGTGTAAGAAGCGAAGTATTGTATATTGCCAAGGAGAAACTTGTGGGAGTAGTTTAGGTTTCTCGCTTTGATCTGGACTCTGTGCTTATAGACAGGTACCATTAGCATGTACCTGCCCTCCCTAATTAGTTTTTAGATGCAATTAACCCTTAAGTTCCAAATACCCTTTAATTAGATTACCTTAGTACCCGACCGATTCCAAAATCTGCGTTCACCAGAGGTCCAAAAAAACTCTGAATATCCATTTAATCCATAGCACATTCTCTCTAGTGTACTAATTATGATATGTTGTGTTATGTTACTAAAATTATAGAACAGCCCCATCATAGAATTACATTAGAGATATTAATAATTATATTGCTTTTGCTTATTAAAAGTTTCATATTTGATTGTTGTTGTAAAAGATGTAGTAATAGAAATAGCTTTTAGGTTTGTACTAATTATGTAATGTTTAATGAAAATAAAAGTTTAGAACCGTGGTCCCCAACACGGTGCTCGTGGGCGCCATGGCGCCCGCGGGGGCATTTGCATGCGCCCGCCAGGTGCTCGGGGCTGGCCTGGCCCCGGGCACATGGTGCGGCGCTTGCGGGGAGCGTCGGCCCCGGGCGCGCGGCGCTTGCGGGGGGGAGGGGGTGAAGCGCCGGCCCCGGGCGCGCGACGCTTGCGGGGGGGAGGAAGCACCGGCCCCGGGCGCGCGGCGCTTGCGGGGGGAGCGGCGGCCCCGGGCGCGCGGCTATGGGGGGGCCCCGGCCTCGGGCGCGTGGCTATGGGGGGGGCCGCCCCCGGGTGCCCGGCGGGTGAACGGCCACTCCCCCGGCGCCCGGCGGGCAAACGGCCACACCCCCTGGCGCCCGACAACCTCAAAAGGTTGGGGACCACTGGTTTAGAAAGATAGTTGTGCTGTAAGCACAAAAGGGGGGAGTGTGGAGGCAGGAAAAGGGAATAAGGGAATTTGTGTGCAGCCATCTTGGTCTTGTTAACAAGAGAGCAAGAGTCAGGCTAAGTCTGTGGCCTGACAACGCGAGATCTGTAATTAGACGCTGCCTTCGCCTCTCGCCTCCATACGGAGATAAGGATAGAACGCTGACTCTGGTAGGGACCTTGAGATAAGGAGCATCTGGGTGGAACTAAATAACTGTTAGCCATTGGTGTTTGTAATGGGAAGGAGACTAATTGTTATTGTTATTATATTTAATAGACAGTATATAAACTGCTTCATAATTGCTTGGATTTGAAGATCTGCCTCAGAGAGAGAAGCTTCCCCCCCCGTCCGAACCAGTTTTTCCCTTACTGCAGCTCATAATAAAACTGCCTCTAGCTACTTGTAGCTTACAAACTCAGAGTGAAGACAATGTTTTCTTCCACAGCTCTCATGCATGTCCCTGTTTGTCCTTAACACCTGACTCCTAAGTGAGGTACAGCAGGAAAGCCATGAAGGCTATATGTCATATGTGACCTTTTCTTGGGGCACCAAAAGCCTGGGAGAGTGTGTGCTGCTGGGGATCTGTTTTGTGTCTCTTACAGGCTCAGTGTTACGGAAGCGTGGCTCTCTCTGTGCTGCTTATATGATTCTGCAATTTGATCTGCAACACACAGATGAGAAACAATCCAGTGACCTTCAACAGACACCGAACGAGAAGTGCAATGGCAATTAGATTATAGGTAATGAAAAATGATTAATTGAAAAGGTCATGTGGGAAACACCTCTCTGCACCCAACACTCATCAGGCTGTGGAGTCACAAGTGGCTTGGACCAGAAGAGAACTCACAATGTGAGCAATGTACACTGACAGGGTATGTCTAGACTACAGGCTTACGTCGACATAAGTTTTGTTGACAGAATCTGTCGACAAAACTTATGTCGACATAGAGCGTCTAGACTACATCCAGTTCTGTCGACAAAGCAAGCTGCTTTGTCAACATAACAGTGTGGACGCAAAGGACAGTGTAGATGCAATAATGCCTTCTATCGACAGAACTCTGTCGACAAAAGGTGTTATTCCTCGTAGAATGAGGATTACATACGTCGACAAAACTGCTGAGTTTTGTTGACGTTATGTCAACATAACTCAAAGGCAGTGTGGACACAGGTATAGTTTTGTCGACAAAACCCTGTAGTCTAGACACACCCACAGTGAGGCAATTGTCACAGAGCCTCTCACATGCACAGCACAAGGGCTTTCTGGGCAGGCACTGGATGTTTCCTAGTGTTACATGATGAAATGGTTAGGGCTTTTCATGAATACCTTCAAAAAAATCACTCCACAGCTTTTGAAAAGGGCCATTTTTTTGTTAATTCACATGGTTTTGTGAAAATTTTGAAAAAATAGACATAGTTTGATCTGAAAAATTCTTTGTTTGACATATTCATTAGGCGCTGATAATGTTTTTCTTTGAATCTTCTGCTTGAGGACAATATAGTTATAAAAGTATATTAGGAACAAACACCATCATGACCATGACAATGATCCATTACATTACACTGCATGTAAGAAGTAGGGCTGTCAAGCAATCACAAAGTCACATGATTAACTCAAAAAATAATCAAAATTAAAAGAATTAATCATGATTAATCATACTGTTAAACAATAGAATTGAGAGGGATGAGGTGTGGAGGTTGCTTTCAGAAGTCGTAAAGAACAATTTTCCAATGCGGAAACTACAGAATTGAACCACCAAAAAACAAAATCAGCCTTCTGTTGGTGTCATCTAACTCAGATGATGAACATGAACACGCGTCGGTCCACTCTGTTTAACCCCCCTTAGGTCAAATTTATAAGCTGAGCCCACCTGTCTCAATGCAAACCTTTCTGTGGACCACCAGCTGCTAATGGAAACTCACCATTAATTACATAATTATGCCCGAGACATTTTGCTAGTGCTGCAGCTAGGGAGAAGGGTTTAATGTAACCAGCAAGAAAGGAAATATTAAATTATTAATCAGATTAAGCACCTTAACTTTCTCATGTTAGTTTATCAAACTTCATTTTAAATAAAGTAAAATATTAATTACTTTATTAACCAACACAAAAGGTTTCAATGTTTCCTTTATTTATGGCAGGGCTGGGGAACCTTTTTTGGGTCGGGGGCCACTGATCCACAGAAAAATCAGGTGGGGACCACACAAGTGAGAAGCCCAAAAAAACCTCCAAAACCCCCCAACCCTCACTGATGTGGCCCCCAACCAAGACACCTCACTCCTGGCACTCCAGCCCCACAGGTCAAGGGGAAGGGACAGGGAGGACTGTGGTTCAGGGCTTCCCATGGACTGGATTTACTCTTCTGGGGTTCCGGGTTTAGTGGATTTTGAGGCTCCCCCCAGGCTCTGGGTTGGGGACAAAATGAGGGGTTCAGTGCATGGGACAGGGCTGCCAGTGAGTGGCATAGGGATAGGGGTACAGGATCTGGGCAGGAAGTGGGGTGCAGGAGGGGGTGAGGGTGTGAAGTCTGGGTGGGAGGTGGGGTGCAGGAACAGTCTGGGAGTAGGGTGTCTGGCCAGGGTGGAGGAAGTAAGAGCAAGGGAGGGTGCAGTGTGTGGCCAAGAGGGAGGGTTCAGGAGCAGGCTGGAGATAGGTGTCTGGCCAGGGGGCAGGGTGTAGCAGTGGGCTGAGGGTGTGGGGTCTTGGCGGGGGAGGGAGGCACTTATTTGCTTTTCTGCCCCACGCTGTTCCCAGGCATCGTGTCCCAGGCATGGCCACCCACTGCTCCCATTGGCCGGATTCCGGGGAAAGCCTCAAGCAGTAGGTCCATGTGCTGCTGTTTCCCCAGGTTCTGGCTCCGCTTATTCCCCATGAGCCAGATCCAGCAGGGAGGCTCGGGGCTCCCCCCCAGAGGGAAGCCAGTGCTGGCACTTCAGCCTCGTGGAGGGGGAGCATGAGGCTGAGCTTGAGCTGTGAACCACCTGGAAGTGGTCTGTGGACCACAGTTTGAGAACCACTGCCCCAGAGTAATTTGAACTAATACTCCCCAGTGCTTCCTGGGGTTCTAAGTTGAGGTAGCACGTCCACAATAATGGAGCCTGCCTCAAACTAATTTTAAGGCTTCCCTGTAGTGGGGACACACTATTTTGATTTTGTAAAATTGAAAATTACTAAGTTGAATTTAGTTATTTAGAAATAGTTTCCTAGTATAGACATGGCCTAAAAGTTTCACATTGTTATATTTTTTAATACAGCTACTTTTTGTACATAATTCAAGTACCTAAAAGGGTGTTACAAGGAGGAGGGAGAAAAATTGTTCTCCTTGGCCTCTGAGGACAGGACAAGAAGCAATGGGCTTAAACTGCAGCAAGGGAGGTTTAGGTTGGACATTAGGAAAAAGTTCCTGCCTGTCAGGGTGGTCAAATATTGGAATAAATTGCCCAAGGAGGTTGTAGAATCTCCATCTCTGGAGATATTTAATAGCAGCTTAGACAGACATCTAGCAGGTGTGATCTAGATGGTGCTTGGTCCTGCCATGAGGGCAGGGGACTGGACTCGATGATCTCTCGAGGTCCCTTCCAGTTCTAGTGTGCTATGATAGCTATACATTCTTGTAATTTCAACTTTCATGATAAAGAGATTGCACTGCAGTAATTGTAATGGGAGAATTGAAAAATATTGTTTTATACAGTGCAAGTATGTACTTTGTATTCTGTATCCTAATTGAAATCAATATATTTCTAAATGTAGAAAACATACAAAACATTTAAATAAATGGTAATTTATTATTGTCTATGGTGATGATAAAACTCTCTCCATTCTACTAGTATTTATAGAGAATGTTAAACAGAACCTACTAAAGTTAGACATTTTAAAATCAACAGGTTCAGATAACTTACATCCAAGAGTTTTAAAAGAGCTGGCTGAGGAGCTCACTGAACCACTAATACTGATTTTCAATACGTCTTAAAACACTGTGGAAGGGCCAGAAGACTGGAACACAGCTAATGTTGTGCCAACTTTTAAAAACAGCAAAGAGGATGACCTGGGTAATTATAGGCCTGTAATTGATCTCAGGAAAAATAATGGAGTAACTAATATAAGTCTTCATTGATAAAGAATTAAAGGAGGGCAATGTCATTAATGAAAATCAACATGGGTTTATGGAAAATAGATCCTGCCAGACTAATTTGATATCCCTTTTTTTAAAGCAAGTACAAACTTAGTTGATAAAAGGATTAAAAACTAGCTAAGTATTGTGGAGGCAGGAAAAGGGAATAAGGGAATTTGTGTGCAGCCATCTTGGTCTTGTTAACAAGAGAGCAAGAGTCAGGCTAAGTCTGTGGCCTGACAACGCGAGATCTGTAATTAGACGCTGCCTTCGCCTCTCGCCTCCATACGGAGATAAGGATAGAATGCTGACTCTGGCAGGGACCTTGAGATAAGGAGCATCTGGGTGGAACTAAATAACTGTTAGCCATTGGTGTTTGTAATGGGAAGGAGACTAATTGTTATTGTTATTATATCTAATAGACAGTATATAAACTGCTTCATAATTGCTTGTATTCGAAGATCTGCCTCGGAGGGGGGGGGGGGCTTCCCCCCTGTCCGAACCAGTTTTCCCTTGCTGCAGCTCATAATAAAACTGCCTCTGGCTACTTGTTGCTTACAAACTCAGAGTGAGGACAATGTTTTCTTCCACAGTATATTAAGAACATAAGAATGGCCATACTGGGTGAGACCAACAGTCCATCCAGCCCAGTATCCTGTCTGCCGACAGTGGCCAATACCAGATGCCCCAGAGGGAGGGGACACAACAGGTAATCCTCACGTTATCCCTCCCCGTCACCCACCTCCGGAGAAACAGAGGCTAGGGACACGATTCCTGCCCATCCTGGCTAACAGCCATTGATGGACCTAACCTCCTTTAATCTATCTAGCTCTTTTTTGAACCCTGTTAAAGTCCTAGCATTCACCACATCCTCTGGCATGGAGTTCCATAGGTTGACTGTGTGCTGAGTGAAGAAAAAACTTCCTTTTCTTTGTTTTAAATCTGCTGCCTATTAATTTCATTCGGTGACCCCTGGTTCTTTTATTGTGGGAATAGGTAAATAAGGGTATGTCTACACTACAAAGTTTGTTCGAACTAAAGGATGTTAGTTCGAACGAACTTTCATAGGCGCTACACTAGCGCTCCGTTAGTTTGAATTTAATTCGAACTAACGGAGCGCTTAGTTCTAACTAGGAAAACCTCATTTTACGAGAATTAAGCCTAGTTCGAACTAGCTAGTTTGAATTAAGGGGTGTGTAGCCCCTTAATTCGAACTAGTGGGAGGCTAGCCCTCCCCAGCTTTCCCTGGTGGCCACTCTGGCCAGCACCAGGGAAACTCGTCTGCCCTCCTCCCGGCCCCGGACCCCTTAAAGGGGCACAGGCTGGCTACGGTGCCCGTGCCAGGTGCAAGCCTGCCAGCACCCAGCCAGCAGACCCTGCACCTGGCACGGATCGAGCCAGCCACCCGATGCCCCCCAGCCCTCCCCCTCTTCCCGGGACCAGGCTGGCGGCTCCCGGGAGCTTGCCCGGGACCGCAAGAGGCGGGCACCCGCCTGGGCTAGTGCGGACATCGTAGACCTCGTCCACGATCTCCGCACTAGGTACAGGAAAGTGGCCAGCTAGGGCAGGAGAGCTGCCAGCCTGGCCACCCAGGAGCAGGTGTGCAAGAGAATCAAGGGGGTCCACTGAGACCCCCGACCCTGAGCTTACAATGGCCGTACTGGGTCAGACCAAAGGTCCATCTAGCCCAGTAGCCTGTCTGCCGACAGCGGCCAACCCTAGGGACCCTGGAGGGGATGGACCGAAGACAGTGACCAAGCCATTTGTCTCGTGCCATCCCTCTCCAGCCTTCCACAAACCTTGGGCAGGGACACCACTCCTACCCCCTGGCTAATACCACTCCATGGACCCAGCCTCCATGACTTGATCTCACCTCCCTTTAAACTCTGTTCTAGTTCTAGCCTTCACAGCCTCCTGCAGCAAGGAGTTCCACAGGTTAACTATTTGCTTTGTCAAGAACAACTTTCTGTTACTAGTCTGAGGCCTGCTATCCATTCCTTTCCTTTGGTGTCCTCTAGTCCTTCTTTATGGGAACTAATGAAGAACTTTTCTGTATGCACCCTCTCCACCCAACTCCTGCTTTTAGAGACCTCTATCCTGTCCCCCCTCCGTCTCCTCTTTTCTAAGCTGAAAAGTCCCAGTCTCTTTAGCCTCTCTTCATATGGGACCTGTTCCCAACCCCTGATCATTTTAGTTGCCCTCCCCTCTCCCAGCCTCTCTCTTCCCCTCTCCCACCTCCTTTTCCCAGTCTCCCCCAGTTTTGTTCAATAAAGACAGATTCCATTTTGGAAGACACGTTATCTTTATTTTGTACATCAATAAGAAGGGGGGCTAGGGAAGGGTAAGTGGAAGGAGGTGAGGGAGGAATGGGGTACGAGCCCCCGATGGGGAGGACTGGGCTGGCTCTGTGGGCTTCTGGGGGGTGGAAGCTCTCCTGCAGCCCCCCAATTGCCCCGTCTCCCCAGATGGCAGCCTGCGGCAAGTGCAGCCGGTCTGATGGCCGAGTGCTGTGATGTGCCCAGTGTGGGCACTCCGGGCACTCCAAGCCAGGACTGGTTTTCAAGCGAGGCACCCCTGAGAACTGTCTGTCCGGGGTGGGGGTCGGGACCCTTTAAGCGCAGCCCTCGGCTAGCCTGAGACAGCATCTCCACGCTCTAAGTCCTCCTCTGATGCCCTGCCGGCACTGCTTCCGGCCATCCTTAACCCCGGTTCAGGGTCCAGTTAATGTGGACATGCTAGTTTGAATTAGCAAAATGCTAATTCGAACTCGTTTTTTAGTCTGGATCCGTTAGTTCGAATTAGCTTAGTTCGAATTAACTAAGGGTACGTCTACACTACAGCGCTAGTTCGAACTAACTTAGTTCGAATTAGTTAATTCGAACTAAGCTAGTTCGAACTAACGCGTCTAGAACTAAAAACTAGTTCGAACTAGCGTTTTGCTAGTTCGAACTAGCAAGTCCACATTGAGTGGACTCTGTACAGGGCTTAAGGATGGCCGGAAGCAGTGCCGGCAGGGCATAAAAGGAGGACTTAGAGCATGGAGATGCTGTCTCAGGCTAGCCGAGGGCTGCGCTTAAAGGGTCCCGACCCCCATCCCGGACACACAGTTCTAAGGGGTGCCCCGCTTGCAAAGAAGTTCTGGCTTGGAGTGCCCTGAGTGCCCACACTGGGCACATCACACCACTCGGCCATCAGCCCAGCTGCACTTGCCGCAGGCTGCCATCTGGGGAGAGGGAGTAATTGGGGGGCTGCAGGAGAACTTCCACCCCCAGAAGCCCGCAGAGCCAGCCCAGTCCTCCCCATCGGGGGCTCGTACCCCATTCCTCCCTCACCTCCTTCCACTTACCCTTCCTTAGCCCCCCTTCTTATTGATGTACAAAATAAAGATAACGTTTCTTCCAACATTGACTCTGTCTTTATTGAACAAAAACTGGGGGAGACTGGGAAAAGGAGGTGGGAGAGGGGAAGAGAAAGGCTGGGAGAGGGGAGGGCAACTAACATGATCAGGGGTTGGGAACAGGTCCCAGATGAAGAGAGGCTACAGAGACTGGGACTGTTCAGCTTAGAAAAGAGGAGACGGAGGGGGGACAGGATAGAGGTCTCTAAAAGCAGGGGTTGGGTGGAGAGGGTGCATTCAGAAAAGTTCTTCCTGAGTTCCCATAAAGAAGGACTAGAGGACACCAAAGGAAAGGAATGGGTAGCAGGCTTGAAACTAGTAAGAGAAAGTTGTTGTTCTTGACAAAGCAAATAGTTAACCTGTGGAACTCCTTGCTGCAGGAGGCTGTGAAGGCTACAACTAGAACAGAGTTGAAAGGGAAGTGAGATAAAGTGATGGAGGTTGGGTCCATGGAGTCCTATTAGCCAGAGGGTAGGAGTGGTGTCCCTGCCCAAAGTTTGTGGAAGGCTGGAGAGGGATGGCACGAGACAAATGGCTTGGTCACTGTCTTCGGTCCATCCCCTCCAGGGTCCCTAGGGTTGGCCGCTGTCGGCAGACAGGCTACTGTGCTAGATGGACCTTTGGTCTGACCCAGGACGGCCATTGTAAGCTCAGGGCTCAGTGTCGGGGGTCTCAGTGGACCCCCTTGATTTTCATGCACACCTGGTCCTGGGTGGCCAGGCTGGCAGCTCTCCTGCCCTAGACGGCCACTTTCCTGTGCCTAGTGCGGAGATCGTGGACGAGGTCCACGATGTCCGCACTAGCCCAGGAAGGTGCCCGCCTCTTGCGGTCCAGGGCAAACTCCCGGGAGCCGCCAGCCTGGTCCCGGCAAGAGGGGGTGGGCTGGGGGGCATCGGGTGGGTGGCTCTGTGCCGTGCCAGGTGCAGGGTCTGCTAGCTGGGTGCTGGCAGGCTTGCACCTGGCACGGGCACCGTAGCCAGCCCGTGCCCCTTTAAGGGGTCCGGGGCCGGGAGGGGGGCATAGAGTTTCCCTGGTGTTGGCCAGAGTGGCCACCAGGGAAACCTGGGGAGGGCTAGCCTCCCACTAGTTCGAACTAAAGGGCTACACAGCCCTTAGTTCGAACTAGCTAGTTCGAACTAGGCGTTAGTCCTCGTAAAATGAGGTTTACCTAGTTCGAACTAAGCGCTCCGCTAGTTCGATTCAAATTCGAACTAGCGGAGCGCTAGTGTAGCACCTATTAAAGTTAGTTCGAACTAACGTCCATTAGTTCGAACTAACTTTGTAGTGTAGACATACCCTAACTGTAGTGTAGACATACCTTAACTCTTCCTTATTCACTATTTCCATACTAGTCATGATTTTATAGACCTCTATCATATCCCCCCCGTTAGTCTCTTCTTTTATCATGGCAATACTATTACTTTTAATGTGTGTCATGTTCATTTTATATAATTTCAGTTCTTCTTTGAGTGCTTGCTCATGTCCATTCAACATAGGGGTGTGTGCCTGCCAAATGCACCGGTGCCAGAAGTTTTTCCCTAAGTAGTACCCGTAGGGGCCGGGGTCCCAGTGCCCCCTGGAGTGGGGTGCACATGCCGTGCTATATAGGACACTCCCCGGCCCCTCCCTCCTCAGTTCCTTCTTACCGCCAGTGGAGATGCTTGGAACAGTGTGCTCCAGCCTTAGCTGTAGCTAGCATTCCCATTGTTTTGCAGCTAGCCCTAATCAAACTAGCTAAGTACCTGTGAATTGTTGGACTTTGATTCTCCTAAAGACTTTTGCCTGGGGGACAGGGCATGCCCAGCTCCCCTGGCTTCAATGCCTGCGCTGCATGACGCAGGCCTATGCCAGTCAGCGATCCGCATGCTGACTGCCTTCCTTGCCTGGGGGAAGGACATATCTTGGACAAGTGTCGAATGTGCAGGTCCTTCCGTCCCAGAACCATTAAAGAACGGAGCAGTCGACTCTGAATGCTTTTAATGGAGCCCATGCTCTGCAAGATCAAAGGTCGGACTTGGCACCGCGTATCGGTGCTTCGGTGCGCAGCACACCACCAGTGTTAACAGCTCGGCGCCGTTCGTTGCCTTTGGCTCTGGCGAGATAAGTCTCCTCGTAAAGACAAGGGGAAGGCTCCGAGCCCTCCATCCAGGTCACCTTTCCTGGTGCTGGTGGTCCATCTCCCTTCCGCACTGGAGGGCTTTCAGGCTGCACGGGACATACGTAGCATGCTGGTACTGCCGCCCCTGACACCGACAGGGCCTCGGCATAGGGGGGAAGTCGCTGTTTGGCCCCTGTCGAGGGGCGACCTACCCTTGGAGGCCCCTCGAGTCGAATCCCCTTCACTAGGGGTAATACGGCCTAGCAGCCGAAGTCCACACACACGTCCCATTACCAGGGTAATATGGCCCAGCGGCCAGAGTCCATACACAAATCCCCTTTACTAGGTAATACGGCCTAGCGGCCAGAGTCCATATACAAGCCCGTAGGAAAATTTCCCCCCCACAGGCTCGCCACAGAGGGGGTAGGGGGACCCGGGCCCTCCCACACCACCGGGTCCCAGGCCAGGGCCCTGTTGGCAATGGCGCAATCCACTGCCCGCTCAGTGGGGAATCCTGCTGCAACACGCTGAGCGCCCGGAGAACAATTCCCTGCCCTGGTCTACTTCCTACCGTCACCTGGCAACTGCATTCTCCATAGTCTCATTCTGATTCTGGGGCTCCTCGGGTAGCTCCTCTCAGTCCGGCTGCCACTGTGTAGCCTGGCTTTGCTTCTTCCTCCGTCTCTCTCAGCGCCTCCTTCCCTTTCAGCGGTCCGCCCTGACTGAACCACTCCAGAGGCTTTTATAGTCTATCTCCAGTGGGAGCATGCCCAGCAGGGCTGTGGGGGTGGGGTCTTCTCAGCCAGCTGGGCCAAGGACATTCCCTTAGCTTCAGTGCAGGGTTGGTACACCCCATCACACACCCTGCCCCTTAAGCGGGTAGTTGGCGAAGGTTCTGGTGTGGGTTCCCCCTCCCCTGTTCAGAAGAAAAAGTCCGCATTAGTATGTGTCCTACCCGGCCGATGAGTCACGCTAAAATCGTAGGGCTGCAATGATAAGTACCGCCTCATGATCCTTGGGTTGGTCTCTTTCATTCTATGCAGTCATCTCAACGGGGCGTGGTCGGTGACCAGTGGGAATGAGCTGCCCAGCAGGTAATATCTCAGTGCATTGACTGCCCGTTTTACTGCTAGGGCCTCCTTTTCCACCGTGGAGTACTTCTGTTCTCATGGAAACAACTTTCTACTCATATAGAGAACTGGATGTTCCTCCCAGGCCTCAGCTCAGCTTCTCCCCCGTCCTGCTCCTTCTAGGCCTCAGCTCAGCTTCTCCCCGGCCCTGCTCCTTCCGGGTCTGGTTCCAGATGTGCCTGGCTCCGCCGTTCTACACCTCCCTCTGTCTTTTGCTCAACCACCTGTTCCCAGGCCCGGCTCAGCGTTGGGTCTTCTCGCTGGTCCTGAAGGAAGTCCCCACTGGTATCTGGCCACTCAATCTCAGTTTCCCTCGCTGGTTCCGCTCGTGGGGCTGGCTGGGATGAAGATCAAGGTGGGGCTCCCCTCTGGGGTCCCGTTATTTCCCTGGGCCAGCAGCCCCCTAGCTTCCTCCAGCTCTTGTTGACTAGGGATGTTAAATATCAGTTAATTGAATAGTCGATTAACCTCATGAATTCTTATCAGTTACTCGACTATTCTATAGTCCCCAGCGGTGGGGCTGTGTGATGGGCTGGACAAAGCCAATCCCCCCCAACCCCCTGGTAAAACACACCCGGAACAGGGGGTAAACGAAGAGGTCTGATCTATGGCCACCGCTTGAAGGTTGATTCACCCTACACGGGCGAGTAAAGACTGTGGGAATTCCCTTAGCCACCTAGGGGCGCTCACCTGAAGGGGCAGAACCCGTTACAGGCTGGCACCAGTGCGATCCGGCCCACTTCCGAGGAGTCCTCTGCCACGCTGTGCTGCAGTGTGGGGTGTCAGGCGGGAGCTGGTCCGCGAGGGGTTCTGAGCTCCCGGACCCAGCGTGAGCCGGAACTGAGCTGGGCTGCCTGCCGTCCTGGCTCCTAATACGCTTTAAATGCAGCGCCGCAATGGGAGTAGATACCAGACCCGGCGCGACCCAGGACTGAGCCAGGCTGCTGGCCAGCCTGCTAAATAATTTACTGGCAAGGGAGGGGAGAGGTAAATGCGTGTAGTCTCTAGCATTAACCTATAAGCTTTTGCTTATTGGTTAATCGACTACACTGTTACATCCCTCTTGTTGACTCCATTCCTTAATTATTCAGCGGAAACTCCTGCAATCCTGGCCCAAAATCACAGGGTAGGCCAACCTAGGGGCCAGTCCCATTCAGCAGATCCCTTCCTCCTGCATATCTGGCAGCTGCACCCAGGCCGTCTGGTATGACTGCACATTCCTGTGTACACATTGAATTAGGATAGGGCCCCCAGCGGGTTATGGGGACTCCACCGGGTCAGCCCACACCAAGGTCTGGCTACACCCGGAGTCAACTAGCGCGGTGACTGGGGTCCCCTCCACTATCAGACTAATTAGCAGCTTGGCAGGGCCGCTTGCGTTGGCCCCATATCTGTAACTACAATCCACGTAGGGGCAATCTTGTTGAAAGTGCCCTTCCTGGCTGCAGGTGTAATATTGCAGCCAGGCAGCCCACCCCTTTCTCAAACAATCTTGCTTGCCCTCTGAGACATCTGTCTGTATACAGAGCAGAGAAGGAACAATAAGAAGATCAGCATAGCCATTAAGCTTTGATCTGCTTTGACCAGGATATGCAAGCTTCTGACTCTGAGTAACGATTAAGGAAATAAGCTAAGCTCGAGGCTGCAAGAAGTGTCGGCTGGCACCTATGTTGATTCGAACACACAGTCCCAGGAAGAGGAATTTCCCACTGAGAAAACAATGTCCAGTACTTCAAAATTTAATCATCTCAATTCTCTCTTACAAGTGTAAATTAAGTTCACAACTTCCTTGTAAGAACTGGTCTCACAGCAGACAGACCAGCATCAATTGGCATTACAGATAAGAAAGAGAAAATACGTGACCCACTGATTATATAAGTTGGGCCCAGCACACACTCACTTTGAGTGTCAAACTACCATTTACCTGCTGGTCGGGTTAGGTGTTTGACCTCCCGAGGTCCACGGGGACGCCCACCTCGTATTTTCGTCTTTCCGAGGAATTGAGGGACCGATCCTGGCCTGACACGCTGGGACCGAGTGACGCAGAAAGGGGTAAAAATTGTACCTGTATGTGTCCTTTTGTTTTAGTGCATGCATAGAATAGAGCTCTTTAAAGATTAAGCTGTCATTTGGTACCATTATTTTCTATTTCCTATCTTTATTTTCCTTGTAACCATTTTTTTAAGATCTATCTATCTATCTATATATATATATATATTTGCCAGCAGTTAAGAAATAGAACAATAGCCATTGCAACCACATGATTTATAAGCTTCCTCAAATAAACCTGTAACTGTTTAAGCTTTAACCTGACTCCTTCAGTTGCTGTAATAGAACCAAGCACAATTTAAAAGAACTTCAGCCGGTCATAAAGGGACAGATATAGGGAGAGCTTGGGCGTTTGGATTTGTGTCACACCCAGGTGGCAAAATTCAGTTGGGGCGCTTCTCAGTCTCCCCGAGGCTGCCCGCTGCGAAGGAATTATGAAATTCTAGCAGCTGAAATCTGAAGCGTAATAAGCTCTCCCTGTACACTTATTGGGGCACTCGTCAACCTCCTCCAGGTTGCCCACTGCAAGGGACCCCGGTCTCAGCAGTTAAAGTCTCGAGTGTATAGTATACACACGCACACCACTCACTGCCCTGACCATTGGTTGGCAGAACTGGGGCACTCGTCAACCTCCTCCAGGTTGCCCACTGCAAGGGACCCCGATCTCAGCAGTTAAAGTCTCGAGTGTATAGTATACACACACACGCACCACTAACTGCCCTGACCGTCGGCTGACAAATATTTGCCCTGCTTGACCCTCTCCTGGTCTCTCTACCGGGTGACTCATTCAGTCGGGTGTGCTTCCCTGGTCCAGTGGAAGTCTGGCCGGTTGTCGTCTTGCCAGTCCCTCACGCTGTGTCCAGGTGTGGTACCTGAAGCCTCGAGGCTCTTGTGGGTGGTCGGTCCCTCTGGCCTTGGGTCCAGGGGCCTGATGGTCTTCCCCTCCCCTGCCCCTCGCTTCCGGGCCCTCTGCCGCCAAATAGTCCTCCATCAGTGACACGGCATCATTGAGGGAAATCGGGCAGTGTCGTTGCACCCACCTTTGTCCCCTGGCAGGGAGGATTTGTAAAAACTGGGGGTGGGGTCTTCTCAGCCAACTGGGCCAAGGACATTCCCTTAGCTTCAGTGTGGGGTTCGTACACACCGTCACAGCCCCTGACCACCTGTCATGGTCCAGTACCGCTCTCCTCCGGCATCCTAGAAGTCCCCATAAATCTGTCCATGAGAGACCGAGGCACGACGCACAATCTCCCACGTCGTTGGAGTCAGTGCGCAGACCTTCGGAGGCACGCACCCCCTGGCACCAACAGGACAGCAACTCGCCCTACTCACCACGTTGGCGAAGGGACTCCTTCCCACGGTACCAGCACCATAGATACTTGCCGGCACCAAGTTACTCTGGCCGCAGAGGCTCGTCACAGTGATTCCGATCCCCATCTTGGTACCATGGCTGCTCTCTCTGACACCATTCCCCAGATGCGAGGAGTGGATCTTCTGAGTGCTGTAGCTCTCATAGGCATGCTGGGAGCTCCTGGTCACCGAGGTCTCTGTTGGTCATGGAGTCCCAGTATCGAACCAGTCACCATTCACGCTCTTCGTCCTGGGTGTTGGGAAGCATCCGCTCCTGCAGTGTGGTTTCAGACTTGGGGTATGGTTAGACTGCAGGGTGGTTTCAGGATACCTGCGTTATCCTGAAAAAACTCCGCCACATCCAGGGAAACTCTGCCACATCCAGCGATGCGTCCGTTGCTTTTTTTTTGCAGAAGAGCAAATGCGCTTTTTCGGAAGCCCCTGTATTCCTCGTTCTACGAGGAAGAAGGGGACTTTCAAAAGAGGGGGGTTTTCCAACATTTGGTCCAGTCTAGAGGGGCCAAATGTTTGAAAAGCCTCTTCTGACAAAAGTATCAGAAAAAGTTACATAAAATGCGGAGCACATTTTGCATAGCTTTTCTGACAAACAGATGTAGTATAGCCATACCCTTGGCTTTCATTCCACCAGCGCAGTAGTCGGCACAGCCTTCAGCACCATCAACTTTGGCCCTGCCGGTGCCATCCCAAGGCACACCATGGCCCTTGTCTCAGTGGCAAGTGCAGTGGTGCCTGTGGATTCCCTGGGGCTTCCTGGTCCAGCCCCAGGTTACCCAGGCAGTCGCTGGAGTGTACCAAGCCTCCTCAGTGCCTCCAGTGTCTCGTGAGCCTCAAGGGGATGCAAGGGCATCAGTCCCTCCACAGCAGGTGGTGTGGGCAAGTGACCAACCCCCAGCTTGTGTGGAAGGCCAACTGGCTCTGGCCTCCTCTTTTTCATCCCTGAATGAGGCTGTCATGGCTCCTTCCCCACTCTGGCATGATAAATGCAGAAGTGGGGGCCAGCAAGTGTACCCCAAAGCCTTATCTACCAGGCTTTGGTATAAACTTCCCCCCAAGATCTTAAAACCCTAGATCTTGTGAATAAAACTTCCGCTGCCACCACCCAAATGTTGCTAAAGAAACCAGGGGAAAGATCATTTGGGAAATCTCACCCCTAAAATAAAAATCAGGGCACACAATTAACCACTGCCAGGTTAATAAAAGAAAAGAAAGAACTTTTATTATTACAACAATATTCCTGTTGCAAGCTTAATGACTAGATAGGAAGGTAGCAAAATATACTCATGGAAAAACTCCATGGGCCTAGAACTTAGGGTATGTCTACACTACCCTCCTAGTTCGAACTAGCGGGGTAATGTAGGCATACCGCACTTGCAAATGAAGCCTGGGATTTGAATTTCCCGGGCTTCATTTGCATAAGCGGGGAGCCGCCATTTTTAAAACCCCGCTTGTTTGAACCCCGTGCAGCGCGGCTACACAGGGCACGAACTAGGTAGTTCGGACTAGCAGGGTAGTGTAGACATACCCTTAGTTACAAAGAAAAGCCAAAACATCTTTTAAGCAGTGCCAGATCTCAGATCCCATACCCAACCCTTAAAACAATAAAACCTAACGAAGCTACCTAAACTTTACCCTACTTACAGAAAATGAAGAATGGTGTCTTGGAGAGAGAGAGACATGCTTGTCCCTCTCTGTAGCTGCAGAGAACTCACTCAGAGAGACAAAAGGGAGAAAAAAAAAACCAAATTCCTTTGTCCCAGTTTGAAAAGTCCCACCTACATTCCTATTGGTCACTCCACCTGGCTAGGTGTCGTTAACCCCTTAATCCCCAGGCTGCTGGCTAACCCTCATAATCATGACATGCCCACCAAATCATAGACGGTGCTGGACAGCCTCTGGCCACACTGGCTGTGATTTCTTCCTGTAGGTCTAAGATAAAACATAGTAAATACATTATGCACACTTGCTTAAACACTTGAAGACATGAAAAGTAAGCAAATGCTTCCATATCCATACAGTACCATCACAGCTATACAGAGAATATTAAGTGGTTGAGTCCAGAAATGCCTCATTAACCAATCAAACTCTCAGTCTCAAAATCAAATTTCGAATAGCGTGGGGTCTTGATCTAAAGTTCAATTGACCAGGTTGTGTGCCTCTTGCGAAATACCCACCGTCATACACCAGGCCAGGTCTTGGCACCACTGAGAGTGTCAGCTCAGGGCGAATTGCTTAAAACCAGGGCTACTTACCGCCCTCAACTGGGGTCCTTTCCCAGGCACCCCTCAAATTACACCGAGCACTTCAGCTGCCTCCCCGGTCAGCCGGAAGCCTCACCAACAAAACCCCTTAGACACTCCAGCTTCCCGGTGCCATCACCAGACTTAGACCTCACACACAGGTGAGAGGTTACAAAACCCACTCACCAACTCCAAACAGATCCTCCTGGTCCAAAGGACTCAGCCACAGTTCCAAGCCAATTTCCACTTTAGATCTTACCCACAAGATCACGCTGGGCCAATCCTTTAGAATCTAAACTCTAAAGATACATTAATGAAAGGAAGAAAATGTCGAGAGTAAGATTGTTAATGAGAACCTTCATATATAAACATCACACATGTACACACATCTCATACATAGAATCAACAGTGAACAAGCTTTCATTAGACACCTTACATGGGTCCCTTAGCACAAAATGTTGCCGTGCCTCAGTTTCCCTTCCCACACAGCATATCAATTTTGGAATGTCCCTTCTCAGGTGAGAAGCTTCAACACTAATTACAAGTATTAACAGTGAAATACCAGGGTTCCAAAGCTTTTGAACATCCAGTGTGTCCTTGGGTACATCTTGTAACAGTTTCCAGGGTTTTGGTACAAAATCATGCACAGTGGACATCGTTACCATTCTTAGTAGCAGCAGTACAGTGGTTATGCAAGTTAACATAAGCAGTAGGAACAAATCCACCCCAAGTGTACATTGACAATTCTGGTTTTTTACATTTAAAAAGTTGCAACCTTCCTTGGTGAACACAAGTCTTGCCCCTCCCCCTTGCCCTGTGGGGTTAAGTTCAAAACTCCCTCTTCCAAGGACAAAGGCTTGGCTGGGTGTGCCTCCCCCGCTCACAATGGCAATGGGATTTTCTTTCTCTCCACAGCTAATCCTGAAGCAATCTGTTCAGACAGTACCCTGGTACCCTGCTTTCAATCTAGTTTTCCATGTGAGCCACTGCTTCCCAGAGACAGGGCCTAGGTGAACTGGCCTGATAGACTTATGGATCTCTGGTCCCTTCACCGAATCAGACTGGACACATGCATGTCTCAGCCACACACACTCTCCAGCAAGCTGGTCAAACACAGTCACTTGGTCACCAGAGGGCTGGTTCATCTCCCTGGCTATCCCCCCTCCATCTGAAACCACCTCCAATCCCTCTGCAACTTCCTTACCCTTGTCCCCACTGGACCTTTCTAACCCTAAGTCACTTTTACCCCCCTCAGGCACAGCAACCTGCTAGCCCACCTCACCATAAGGATCCTCTTCCGGATGACTTCCTGCAAGCAAAAGCTCATCTTCCCCTGGCTCTACAGCACCCTCACCCAGCTGAGCCACCACCAACTCCTCCTGCGATCCCTCTATCCCCTGAACAGGCAGGTCTTCACACAACCCCCTTCAAGAAAACACACAGACTCCTCTGGGGGGAGATCAGAGACCCCTCCCTCCCCCTTCTGGGCTTCAGCTGCCCCCAGAGCTAAATCTGGGCCCACAGCACTCTCCTCAGCCAATCCAGGCTGACAGGCACCTCCTGTAGACAAGGAACTGGGAAGAAACCCTTCCCCCACATGCATACCTCCCTCCTCAGCAGCCAAACTGCCAGGCTCCACACACAGAGGTTGCGCACACTGAACACCCTCCAGAATTTGATCTTTTTCCCCAGCTAAACTTTCACTCTGGCCAGCCACTCCAGACTGCACCAGAGGGACACTTTCCTGAAATAGGGCAGGGAGAGTCCAAACATCTGACTCCAGCCTCTCCCCTGAGGCTCCAGGCAGACCTGTAGAGGCCTCACTCACAGACACACAACTATCTCCCTCAGGCAAACACTCAGAGAAACTTTTCCCTTGCTCCCAGGACAGACTAGCCACACACAACTTCCCAGATTCACACTCACCCCCTTCACAAACCTCATACCTGTCCTGAGGCTGGATTAAGGTATCAGCCTGATTACACATATTAGCCATGACTGCAGGGTTCGGGGTGTCTGGGTGTACAGCCTGCATAGCCTTGCTACGCGTGATCACTCCCACCCTCTTAGCTTGTTGCACATGCTTGGCCAAATCTTCCCCGACCAGCATAGGAATGGGGTAGTCATCATAGACTGCGAAGGTCCAAGTTCCAGACCAGCCCTTGTACTGAACTGGTAGCTTGGCCGTAGGCAGGTCGAAGGGGTCGGCCTTGAAGGGTTGAATGGTGACTAGAGTCTCTGGGTCAATGGCCTTGGGGTCCACTAGAGTGTGGTGAATCACTGACACCTGTGCCCCGGGCAATAGTGGCTTCTCCCCCAGTGGTGCCCCCAGAGGACTCAAGAGCCCACCAGGACCTCCCGAGGCAGGTGGCTAATGGTTTGGGCCTCCAGGCCTCAGACTCACTGTTTGGGGTCCTCGGGCAAGTGTGACCCTGCAGCATAGCCTTGCCCCTGCATGAGGTGGTTGGCAAAATCGCAAAACTCTCTGGCATACCCCCTCCTCCATTCCGCCCATAGCCAAGAGGGCCGAGCGGAAATACTTTCTCCCAGTGGGGGACCACGGTTACCTGCATACACTCCTGCAACCCAACTCCCTTGTGGTGGAATCAGTCAACCACAGGGAGTGCCAGGGCCAACCGGCCCCCACCTCCAAGAATGAAGACTCAAAATGCCTGGACTTGTTGGGCAGGAAACTTTATTCTTCAGACAGCTTCCAGTTGCGGGTGACGAATCACCAGGCCTTGCTCGCCCGATATGAGGTCAACACCAAGTTCAAGGCCTCCCTGCCCGAAGGGCCGTGCAAGTAATTAAGGCCCTTGTGGAGGAGGAGTCTTTGTTGGCCTTGGCTGCATTGCAGGTGGCATCTGATGTTGCAGACTTGGCTCCTCACTCTAATTCAGTGGTCTCCAACCTTTTTAAGTGCAAGATCACTTTTAGAATTTAAGTGCAACCCAGGATCTACCTCAAACCCAAATACCCTTGCCTCACCTCCTTCCCGCCCCTTCTCTGAGGTCCTGCCCCTACTCACTCCATCCTCCCTCCCTCCCCCATCCTCCCTCTTTTTCACCAGGCAGGGTCAGAGGGTTGGGGCACAAGCTCTGGTCTTGGGCTAAGGGATTTGGAGTGTGAGAGGGGCTCTGATCTGAGCCTGGGGCAAGGGGTTGGGGTGTAGGAGGGGGTACAGGTTCTGTAAGAGAGTTTGGGTCCAGGGGGGTTCATGCAGAGGTGTAGCGAGGGTGTTATGCGCCCAGGGGTGAAGTCAAAATTGGCGCCCCCACCACCAGCGCCAAATGGTGGGGCCCCAAACCTGGCGCACAGCTGAGCCTGATCCTGGGAGGAGTGGGGGGAGCTTGTACCGTGTCTTACCCTGCCCCCTCCAGTTTGGGGCTGGGTCCCGTACGCACTAACCCCCTTGGCAGAGGTAGAGGGGGTCGGGCTGGGGGCAGAGAGGCAGGGAGGAGGTAGCTCCAGCTGGTGGCAGCGGGCAGAGGCGGAGCAGGCCAGCAGAGGGATGACAGGGGGAGTGTAGGGGGACTATACTGGCACCTCACTAGTGTGGCACCCAGGGGCCACTTCCCCATCCCCCGCGCCCTCCTCACTACACCACTGTAAATAATCCACCTCTTAGAATATTTATTGTTTAATGAATTACTTATTTTACTAACTACAGACATATAAATTATAAAGTTTTGTGGTTTACCTTCTGTTAAATATTTTTTCTCTTTAATTTGTTCATATCCCATTCTCATTAGGTTCATGTCTTTTACATAAAAAATGTCAAATTCTTAAATATGTAAGTTTTATAAAACACGAGAGAAATTAATGTTATATAACCTAAATATTTCATCACTATATTTCATTCAAGCATTTAAAACCACTGTTATAGCAAATGAGTAACACTTTGCTTTAATGAATAAAAAGTAAAAAAGATTTTGAGCATATCAAATTTATTGTCATAGAGAGGTAGCCGTATTAGTCTGATCTTAGTAAAACAAGAAGAAAAAAAAGTTATGTAGCACTTTAAAGATTAACAAGATACCAAATAAATTTATTGTAAGCAATCAGTAATGCTTCCTAACTGCCCATTTGCTTACCTAGTTAACCTAATTATTTTTCACATTATCGCACAGCGAAAAACTACATGGGTATGTCTACACTACAGCACTAATTCGAACTAACTTAGTTCAAATTAGTTAATTCGAACTAAGCTAATTCGAACTAACGCATCTAGACTTAAAAACTAGTTCGAACTAGCGTTTTGCTAATTCGAACTAGCGCATCCACACTGATTGGACGCTGGGGCGCACTTAAGGGCAGCTGAAACCGGTTCTGACAGGGCATCAGGTCAGTAGTTGCTTTGTGTGGCTGCTGTCTGAGGCTATCTGAGGCTATCTGAGGCTCGTGCTTAAAGGGACCCCCCTGGACAGCGGGTTCTCAGCTTTTCCGCTTGCTTGCCAACCTCGCCGAGGGACAGCAAAGCGTTTGTCTCTGTGCCCGTCTGTGTCGGTGCTTCCCTTCGGGGACTCCGCCGCAGGTGGCAACATGGAGCCACGGCTCACCCTGCACTTTCTGGTGCAGTTTGTGGACTTGCTGCTGCAAGCCTGCCAGCAATGGCTCGAGGCTGCCTGGCACCACCTGGTGCACGTCAGCCCCCTGCCTCTCCGCCTGGCCGCCCTGGGGGTCATGGAGGAGCCGCGGCGGCTCCCCGGCACCGGCGTGCCCCGCCGCATCTGGCGTCTGGACACCAGCACCGACTGGTGGGACCGCATCGTCCTGGAGCGCTGGGGAGACCGACAGTGGACCCAGAACTTCAGGATGAAGAGGGACACCTTCCTGGAGCTCTGCGAGTGGCTCGCCCCTGCTCTGCAAAGAAGGGACACTCGCATGAGGCCCGCCATCCCCCTCCAGAAGCGTGTGGCCATCGCTCTCTGGACGCTCTCCACGCCGGACAGCTACCGATCCGTCGGGAACCAGTTCGATGTGGGGAGATCCACCGTCGGAGCAGTGCTCATGCAGGTACGGCACTCGCCGGCCACTGGGCCGGGGGCGAGGGGGGCTGCGAGGAGGGGATGGGCCACCCCAGGGACAAAGGGGGGGCGGGAGGAGGCGAAAGTGCCCCACAACGGAGGGGCCGGTCTCTCCCGGCCGTACTACACGCCGCCCGGGGGTGTTGCTTCCGGGAGTGGGCATGAACACTGCCAGGGCACGAACGCTCCCAGCCACCCGGGCGCCCCACTGATTCGTGCTTTGCTGTGTCTCTCCGCAGGTGGTCAAGGCCATCAACCGGGTGCTGCTCTGCAGGGTGGTCCACCTCGCCAACCCGGACGCCGTCATCCGGGGGTTCGGCTCCCTCGGCTTCCCCAACTGCGGGGGGGCCATCGACGGGACGCACATCCCCATCCGTGCCCCGGAACACCAGGCCTCCCAGTATGTGAACCGCAAGGGGTATTTCTCCGCAAGGGGTGCAGGCCGTGTGTGACCACCGGGGCCAGTTCACGGACATTAATGTGGGCTGGTCCGGCAAGGCACACGACGCCCGGGTGTATCGGAACTCCTCCGTGTGCCAGAGGCTGCAGGCCGGGACCTTCTTCCCCGACCGCCACATCAGGGTCGGGGACGTGGACATGCCCATGTGCCTGGTGGGGGATGCGGCCTACCCCCTACAGCCCTGGCTGATGAAGCCGTACACGGGGCACCTCAACCCCTCCTGCCAGGCCTTCAATGCGAGGCTGACCAGGGCCCGCATCATGATTGAGGGGGCCTTCGGGCGACTGAAAGCCTGATTTAGATGCCTCCTCACCTGTCTCGACCTCGCAGAGCACAACATCCCTCCCCTGGTGGCAGCATTTCCTGCCAGCCTGGATGGCTGAGGTTGACCACATGGCTGGCCACTACGCTCAGCCCAGCACCGCCCCCTGTTCGGGAAGCCCAGCGGGGGGCCGTCCGGATCCGGGAAGCCCTGCAGGAGAGCTTCCATGTGGAGGAGGAGGACTGAACTCTCCCTGCATGCCCCACTGGGGCCTTCTTCCACCCTCCCCCCCTTCCCCTTTTCCCTCCCTAACCCCCCTTCCTAATGTCAAATAAAGACACCTGTTTTGGGAAAAAAAACCTCTCTTTATTTTACATAACTGGGGTGGGGGGAGGGGAGGGGGAAACCTGGGAAGAGGGAGCTGGAAGGGGGTGGAAGGGGAGGAAGGGAAGGGAAAGCTCAGGGTTGGGGGTCGGGCTGGCTCTCCCGTCTCGCAGCACTGCGGGTGCGGGAGCCTCGGGGGGGAATGAGTGTGGAGGGTGGGGCAGGAGGGACGGGGGTTGCGGAGGAAGCGGGAGGGGGAGCAGGAGCAGCAGGGGGAGCAGGGGTGGGAGGAGGAGCGAGAGCTGGGGCAGCCGCAGGAGCCGGAGCAGGAGGAGGCAGGAACCAGTCGACCAGGGTCTGGAGGTGGCCTCTGAGGGCACGGCCCTGCTCCTCCAGCGCATCCACACTCCGCTGACCCAGTGCTCCTGGTTGCGGAGCAGCTGCTCCAGGAACCAGAGGTGTCGCCGCTGGTAGTCCTCCTGGTTCCTGGCACGCCTGCTGGCCCGGGCTGTTGCAGGCGGGGTGGTGCGCCCTGCATTCCCAGGTGCTGCGGCTGAGGTGAAACAAGAGCAGCGGTCAGTTCTCCCTGGGGACAAGATGGGTGAAACCCAGCCCCCCTCTGCAAGGCCAAGGCCCCTGCATGACACCCAGCTGCTGCTCCATGGTGGACAAGGCCCAGGCGCACGGTCCCTGGGCTCCCTCTCCCCCCAGCCCCCTGTACACATAAGGGGACCATGATGGCACTCACATGTGGAGCCCTCCCCAGCCTCGGACGACACAGGTGATGTGGTCTGTGGGGTTCCTCGGGGGTCCTGGGTAGGCTCCCGGCAGGCTCCTGGCTCTCCGTGTCCTCCGGCTCCTCCTCCTTGGTGTCAGTGACGGGTCCCTCTGCCCTGAGGTCGATCACCACCCGGGAGGCATGGACGGTGTGAGACCCCAGGATGCGGTCCAGGGCCTGAAAGTGGGGGCAGGGCTCCGGGTCGGCCCCTGGCTGGCAGGCCCGGGAGTAGGACTGCCGCAGGTCCTTGATTTTACAGCGGACCTGTTCCCGGCTCCGCTGGTAGCCTCTGGCGGCCAGGCTGGCAGCCATGCGGCTGTACACGGCCGCGTTCCTGTGGCTAGTGTGGAGATCTTGGACATTGGAGGCTTCCCCCCAAACCTCGATGAGGACCAAGTGGGTGCCCGCCTCTTGGGGCCCTGGGCAGGCTCCTGGGAGCCGCCAGCCTGGTCCCGGGAAGAGGGGGAGGGCTGGGTGGCATCGGGTGGCTGGCTCATGTTGTGGCAGGTGCAGGGTCTGCTGGCTGGGTGCTGGCAGGCTTGCAACTTTCACAAACACTGTAGCTAGCCCGTGGCCCTTTAAGGGCTCCGGGGCTCAGGAGGGGGGCAGATGAGTTTCCCTGGCTTGGCCCAGAGTGGCCACCAGGGCAAGCTGGGAAGGGCTAGCCTCCAGCTAGTTCGAATTAAGTGGCTACACAGCCCTTAATTTGAACTACTTAATTCGAACTAGGCGTTAGTCCTTGTAGAATGAGGTTTACCTAGTTCGAATTAAGCGCTCCGCTAGTTTGAATTAAGTTCGAACTAACGGTTTGTATGTGTAGCGCCTAGCAAAGTTAATTTGAACTAATGGCTGTTAGTTCGAATTAACATTGTAGTGTAGACATACCCTAAGAGATTAACTTACCTGTTAAAATAACACTGAAAAACTTTTAAATAAAACTAACACACAACACAAGAATCACACTCACTTTCTTGAAGGCACTTGAAGCAATAAGTAGCCTAAGGCTGAGGATACCCTGCAAGCGTGGCTTTCTGTCTGCCATGAGGACTTTTCTCTTCAGGCTGCCATGAGATTCTATCCTTAAGTAAAGGAGAGAGGTCTCTCTGAGCTGCTCTTCCAAATTTCACACAAGCCGTTCAACTGAAGCCATAGATATCCAGTTTCAAGGCCAACTTTGCCTTGAGCAGACTGCCTCTCCCAGTGTTCACAATCACAACATCCGAACATGTATAAGACTTTTAGTTGAGAAAGCCACGTTAATCCCAAGTCTCTGCTATGACTGGGAGATGGAAAATCGGCAACAAAACATGGGGTGATCTATCCCTTCAGTAATGCCAACCCCTGTAGAATTGAGGCTCTGACTATCCAGCCCCAGCTGAGGTAGAGCGGGCACTGTGTGCACGTCTGATACATTTTTACCAAAACTGCTGCCTGCCCAACTCGCCAAAGGAGAAAGGAAAAAGGGAGGCAAAAAGGAATGGAATAGCACAGAACCTTTTTTATAAGCTTCAAAGGGGTAGCTGAGTTAGTCTGTAAGGGTATGTCTACACTACCCCGCTAGTTCGAACTAGCGGGGTAATGTATGCATACCGCACTTGCTAATGAAGCCCGGGATTTGAATTTCCCGGGCTTCATTAGCATAAGCGGGGAGCCGCCATTTTTAAATCCCCGCTGCTTCGAACCCCGTGTAGCGCGGCTACACGGGGCTCGAACTAGGTAGTTCGGACTAGGGTCCTATTCCGAACTACCGGTACTCCTCGTGAAACGAGGTGTACCGGTAGTTCGGAATAGGCACCCTAGTCCGAACTACCTAGTTCGAGCCCCGTGTAGCCGCGCTACACGGGGTTCGAAGCAGCGGGGATTTAAAAATGGCGGCTCCCCGCTTATGCTAATGAAGCCCGGGAAATTCAAATCCCGGGCTTCATTAGCAAGTGCGGTATGCATACATTACCCTCCTAGTTCGAACTAGGAGGGTAGTGTAGACATACCCTAACAGGAAAAACTTAAACAACAACAAAACAGTCTAGTAGTACTTTGAAGACTAACAAAACATGTAGATCCGGGGTAGGCAAAAGGGCCTCTGGGGGTCAGATCCAGTCCACAGAGGCCCTGCTACTCCCCCGCCCCCAGGCCAATTAGGGCTTGGGGGCGGGGGAGCACGTGAAGCTTTCTCTGCTCTGCCCCTGCCCTGGGAGCAGCACCTGGTGCTTCCAAGCGCCACGTACTCCTTGCAAGGCAGGAGGAGGCTTCCCGCGCTCCCCCGCCCTCAAGCCCTGATTGACCTGGGGGTGGGGGAGCGCACGAAGCCTCCTCCTGCCCTACCAGAGACATGGGTGCCTAGTGGGAAGGAGGGGGCAAAGGGGATCCCCCACCCCAGGCCAATCATGGTCTGGGTAGCTCTGCCCCTTCCTGTTTAGGCCCCGCCCCTTCTGCGGTGACCCAGGCTGGAATTTTTGAAGTAGCCCCTGGGGAAAAATTGTTGCCCACCCCTTGCGTAGATGGTACCATGAGCTTTCATGGGTGGAAGTGGGTTGTGCCCACAAAAGCTCATGATACCATCTACATCAGGCATGTCAAACAGGCTTCTGGCGGGCTGCATGTGGCCCAATCAAAATTTGTTGCGGCCTGCCACAAGATTTTATAAAAGAATAAAATGTGGCCCACTGGCCGCTTGGAGCACATGGCCAAGTGCAGATCACGGCTGGCTGGGCTGCTCTGCACAGGCATCAAGTGCCTGCTCACAGCTGGCTGCTGTGCTCACACCTCCCCAGCGCCGGAGGAAGAAATGTGTGGCGGCAGCGACACTGGCTCTGGGACCCAGGCATTAGGTATGGGGGAAGGGTCTGGGAGTGCCTGGGGCTGGGGGAGGGAGGAGGCATTGGGGGGTTCTTTGGGGGAACAGAGGGGAATTGGTTAGAACGGGGATATGGGAGTGCCTGGCTCTGGGGCAGTGGAGGGGGATATTTTGTTAATATTTTGGGTTTTATTTATTTATTTCCAAATAAAATCACAAAATGTATATTAATTTTATATCAAATATATGTCAATTTTTGCAAGTGCATGAATAATTATATGTTTATGCAAAATCTCAAACTTACAAAGTAGCTGACATTTTCACAGAAGCCTGCTCTATTTGACCATGGTCTATACTTGTTTTTATTTCAACAAACCAAGTTATGTATCATATAAAAAATTAAAAAGTACCTTAAATTTTATTTAAATTAAAAATTATTTTTATGAGTAAATAACAATTTTACACATCAAATTATTGTATTATGTTAAAACAAGACCTGAAAAATATTATAAAATATACCTAAAACATAATCTATAATAATAAATAATTACAACTTTCTGATAGAAGTACATTCTCTTTGGTGTCCCTGAAAGCTATCAGTTTTCATTTGTGTGGCCCTCAGTGGGCTTCAAGTGTGACATGCCTGATCTACAAGTTTGTTAGTCTTTAAAATGCAACCAGACTATTTTTTTTTAAAGTTTTTCCTTTTGTTATAAAGTATCTTTTATTATAAAAAAAATTATAAGTAACCCCAATGCACCCACATCTTCCCCAGATCCAGCCCCCCCCCGAGAGCCCCCATCCCAATGAACTCACCCCTCCGCCAGAGCCTGCCCCTCCCCAGCGTCCCCACATCCCAATGCACTCACCCCTCCCCCAGAACCAGGCTCCCTATCCCAATGCACTCACCCCTCCCCCTGAGCCAGGCCCCCCCCCAGGGCCCCCCATCCCAATTAACTCACCCCTCCCCCGAGACAGGCCCCCCCTCAGCGCCCCCCATCCCAATGCACTCACCCCTCCCCCTGAGACAGGCCCCCCCCCAGCGCCAGGAGCGCCCCCCATCAAATCCTCCCCCCGCCCCAGAGGCAGGCACCAGAGGAACAGAACTGCCGGGTAAGGAAATCTAACCTTTAAAGTGGCCGCTGCTGCTGCCGCCCGGCCCTGCTGCCTCAGCTCGCAGCGTGTAGAGAGCCGGGAGCAATTAGCCAACTCCCGGGTCTCTGTTCAAAAGCATCACATGGGCCAGAGCAGCGTGCGCTTCACTCCCACCCTAGCCCGGTGCCCCCTAGCGTGGTGCCTGGGGGCAACTGCCCCCCCTTCGCTATGCCTCTGGATTCATGACTGGGGCAGGGGTTTGGAGCTGGCTCCAGCTGGGCACTGCTTACTGCTTGGAGGTGGCTCCTGCATGGTGGTGAAGTGGGGCTAAGGCAGGATCACCCCTGTCCTGATCCTGGACTACTCCCTAAAGCAGCCAGCAAACTCCATCCATCCCAAGCCTTGTTGTGCCCCCACCCCATTTTGTGGAGCTAGAATACAGGGTGGGAGAGGGGGCACCCTGACATCAGCACTCCCTCCCCTCCCTTCCCTGCCCTGCACAGCAAGCAGGAGGCTCCTGGGGGCAGGGGGAGGCAGCTCCAAGGCAAAGGGCAGGAGCTGCCCAGCATTAGGGGGAGGGGCAGCTGAAGTGCTGCACTTGATAGCTTCCTGGCCAAACCAGTCAGGATCACCTGTCAGAGGCTCCAAGATCTACCAGTAGATCCTGACCAACTGGTTGGTGACCACCGCTCTATGGCTTCCACAATCTCCATGAGGGTGTGCAGCCTGGCTCCTCATGTTGGGCCTGTCTCCGGAGGTGCAGAACTCCATCCAGGACCTCCCCTTTGACACCAGTGTCCTGTTTGCACAACAGACGGATGCTAAATTGCATGGGCTTAAAGACTCCCGTAGGAACTTGCGACAGGGCGCTTATCATAGAATCATAAAACCATAGAACTGGAAGAGACCTCAGAAGGTCAAGTCCAGCCCCCTGCTCTAGGCAGGACCAATCCCAACTAAATCAACCCAGCCAGGGCTTTGTCAAGCCGAGACTTAAACACCTCTAGGGATGGAGACTCCACTACTTCCCTAGGTAACCCATTCCAGTGCTTCACCACCCTCCTAGGGAAATAGTTTTTCCTAATATCCAACCTGGACCTCTCCCACCACAACTTGAGACCATTGCTCCTTGTTCTGCCATCTGTCACTACTGAGAACAGCCTCTCTCCATCCTCTTTGGAACCTCCCTTCAGGAAGTTGAAGGCTGCTATCAAATCCCCCCTCACTCTTCGCTTCTGCAGACTAAACAAACCCAACTCCCTCAGTCTCTCCTCATAGGTCATATGCTCCAGCCCCCTAATCATTTTGGTTGCCCTCCGCTGGACCCTCTCCAATGCGTCCGCATCCTTTTTGTAGTGGGGGGCCCAGAACTGGACACAATACTCCAGATGTGGCCTCACCAAAGCCGAATAAAGGGGAATAATGACATCTCTGGATCTGCTGGCAATGCTCCTCTTAATGCAACCTAATATGCCATTAGCCTTCTTGGCTACAAGGGCACACTTTTGACTCATATCCAGCTTCTCATCCACTGTAACCCCCAGGTCCCTTTCTGCAGAACTACTACTTAGCTGGTTGGTCCCCAGCTTGTAACTATACTTGGGATTCAGCGCTTGCCCTGCACTGGCCCTTTAAGGGCAAAAACCCAGCTCTGTGCCCCAGCTGAGGCAGTTCTTGCTAATGAGGGCCCAGCTGGGGGCTATATAAAGAAGGACTCTTGATCTGGCTAGAGATCAGTAGGGACCTGATTGCTAAGGAAGCAGGAGGCAGGCTCTGGCCAAGCAAGCCCCCAGACTGCAAGGCTGGATGCTACTGGGGCTGTGAGGGGCAGCAGGTCCACACCCCTTTGCCAGTGATGAGTGGCCATCACAGACTGCAGTTTGCCCTGAGGCAGGGGCTAGATGAAGACTGGCAGTGGGTCACTAAGGCAAGGTGGGTACAGGGGAACTGGGTGTTCCCTGGGAGAAGAAATAGAAATACACCATCTTATAGACCTGGAAGGGACTTTGAGAGATCATTGAGTCCAGTCCCCTGCCCTCATAGCAGGACCAAGTACCATCCTTGATAGATTTGCCCCCAATGGCTCCTTTAAGGATTGCACTCACACCTCTGGGTTTAGCATGCCAATGCTCAAACCACTGAGCTATCCCTCCCCCTGCGTGGCCCTTTGGAGGGGAGGACCCTGTAGTGTGCAGTTGGGTAAACACCCCCGCCGCCCTCCCCAGAAGGGGGCGCAGAGACACTGAAGAGGATGCCGTGGTCAAAGAGTAACATGGGTCTGGACTAGAGGGAAGAGCGTGAACACAGGGAGACATCAGCTAGAGGGAGACGTCTAAAGAGCTGGCAAGCTAATTCCCAGGACTGCTGACTGGAGGCACCAGGGTGGTGAGTCTGCCCCTTGACAGACCTTGAATACCCTGTCCCCAGGACTGAGAGGAAGAGGTTCAAACCCCAGCCAAAGGGCCAGTACCCTCACCAGGAGAGGGCCCATTCATGCTCGAAGGCCCCCAAGCGGAGACCGGGCCACCATCCTCAGTCTGGCCAACAGTTGACCAGCCAGATGAAACCTCAGGGCAAGCAATTCTTTGGAGGGTGTGCCTGAGGATGGCTTACTGGACATACACTCACCAGCTCTCTACCTTACCCTCCCACCCTCCACCCCATCCCTCTTCAAGGGCCCTTCTCATGAGCACCTCCTCAAGCAGGAGCTATCCCACTTGCTCTAGGTGGGAGTGGTGGAGCAGGTACCGCCAGAGTTAGGGAACAAGGGTTTCTACTAAAAAGCCATTACAGAGGCAGCAGCGTGGAGTGATAGGGGGCTCCTTGGGAGTCAGGCTGGAGCATGCTGGTTGCCATCCCCGGGGACTATAGAATAGTCAAGTAACCGATAAGAATTCATGACCATTCATTATCAGTGGGAAATAGGTCAATGGAGGGATGATAGGAATTACTATAGAGAACTTTCTGGGTGTCTGGCTGGTGAGTCTTGCCCACATGCTCAGGGTTTAGCTGATCGCCATATTTGGGGTCGGGAAGGAATTTTCCCCCAGGGTAGATTGGCAGAGGCCCTGGAGGTTTTTCACCTTCCTCTGTAGCATGGGGCACAGATCACAGCTGGAGGATTCTCTGCGTCTTGGGGTCTTCAAAGTATTTGAGGGCTTCAATATCTGAGATATAGGCGAGAGGATTATTCTAGGAGGGGTGGGTGAGATTCTGTAGCCTGTACTGTGCAGGGGGTCAGACTAGATTATCATAATGGTCCCTTCTGACCTTAAAGTCTATGAGGCTAATCAACTATTCAATTAACCGATATTTAACACCCCAGTAGGGTCCTGTGCCCCTGGCAGGGTGCCCTCCCCAGGGCCAGGGCAGAGTGCCCCTTGCCCACTCTGGCTACGAGGAATTACCAGGGCACCAGGGGGTCCTTCTGGCCAATCCTCTAGGTAACCCCCCATCAGCACCCCAGCGGGCAAGTGCTGGTGCATCCCCACCTCCTTGGGGCTCTCCTTAGCCCCCCCTTTCAGATGCACTCTGGCCATGGGTACCTTGAATGGCATTCCCATCTATACCCGTTAGGGTTAGGTGGGTGTTGGTCACCATGCAGTCTGGTGCCACTAGCTAGGGCCAGGCCAGAGTCACCGCTGCGCCCGTGTCCCAGTACCCCATGACCTTCCTCCCATCCACCACCAGGGGAACATGCACTCACTGCATGAGGGCAGCCCTGCCCCCACCCTGTACACCGAGAAACTTGCCTCCGGAGCATCAGGCCTCCCAGAGGAGCTGGCCTGAGGGGCCTCTCCCACCTGAGTTGAGGACAGCCTTCCAGCCCCTCCCACCTGGTCAGCCTGCCCCTCCTCCAGCCACACTCCGTTAACCCTGGGGGGCCTTGGTTTGCTAAAAGCCTGTCCTGGAGCTTGGGGCACTGAGCCCTCTTGAGGCCTCTTTTCCCACAGTGATGGCAGGCCAGGTCCCGTTGGTTCCCTGGAGTTGGCTGGTCCACCCAGGTATTGGTTGTCCCCCTAGGGAGGAGGTTGCTGGATCCTCCCTTCTGGGGGTCCTCAGTAGGCACCTCTCCCCCCTGCACAGTTGTGAGCCGGTCTCTTTGGGATTCCCCTCCATATACGGCCCGGCTGTCTGTAAACTCATCAGCCAGCCACCCTGCATGTGACGGGGCGGCAGGGGCTGCGGATGCTAGCCCCGCGCCCCGCACTGATGCGCTGTGTGGCGCAGCCGCCGGGGAGACGGGGCGGCTCTGCCAAGCCTGTTCGGCAGCGGCTGCCTGCGCAGGCGCTGTCGTCCCCCGAGCGAGCTGCCCGGGGGCGGGGGAGCTGACGGCTCGGCGCGCAGGCGGCGGCGTCTCCGGCAAGGGGCGCCGACTTTAAAAGAGGACTCCTGCCCGGGAGCGGGGTCGCGGAGGGGAGAGCACGGCCAAGGTGGACTGAGCCAGCCGAGACCGGGACCAGAACCAACGGGGTGTCGCAGGCACCAACGGCGGAGCGGAGCAGCACAGCGAGAAGAGGTGAGCCCCCCCCCCGATAGGGGGGAGATGGACAAGGACTAGCCGAGACGGAGGAAGCAGCCCAGGACAGGGGCAGGGAGACCCGGGGACAGGCGAGTTGCGGCCATGGCCCCCCCGGTCGGGCAGCGCGTCTAGGATGCCTACCCTTAGGGTCCTGAGCTGGGACCTGGAGAGGGGGAGGGCCCAGGTCCCCCTCCGCCTTGGAGAGCCCCTATAAGGGCCGACAGTGCTTTTACGACCGGTAGAGAAGGGTTCCCCACCCCCGGGGGAGAGACCCCACTCGGGCAAGCCAGTTCGGTGCGTGACAAATGGTGGAGAATGTGGGCATGACCCCGAACCCCTAGACTAAAAGGGGGTGCGCAAAAAAAAAGAAAACCCGCACAAGACGGCAGTAAACCCCAAGAGGGGTGGAGGGCGCCTCCCCGGGGTGAAGGGGAGGAGAGCCAGGACCATGGACCCCGCCCAGATATTTGAATGGCTCACGGAGCAACAAAAACAGCAGCAACAACATCAAGTACAGTTGTTGCAGCAGCTGGCCGCGCAAGGCCAGGAACAGCAATGGCAGCTGGTTAGAGAGATAACGCAGCAGCAAGAAAGATGGGTGCAGCATGGGATAGGACAAGGGGCAAGCGTTGGATCGCTGGGGGAGGGAAGCGAGGGACCGGTAGCCCTCCCCTGCAGTTGCCTATTCGGCTAACAAAGATGGGGCCCCTAGATGACCCGGAAGCATACCTGGACACTTTTGAGAGGGTAGCACAAGCTGCACGCTGGCCCGAGGAACATTGGGCCACCCTCTTGGCGCCTTACCTTACAGGGCCCGCGCAGCTCGCGTATAGGAGCTTGGCAGCCCAGGACGCCCTAAAATATTACAAAGTCAAAGAAGCCATACTAGATCAGACAGGAGTGACTCTGGAGACCTATAGGCAGAGGTTCCGGAGTGAACGATATCCTCACGGGGCGCAACTGAGAGCCGTAGCCCAGAAATTAAGAGAACTGGCCTGGCGATGGCTGGAACCAGACAAGCGGGATAGCCCCCAGGTAATGGACGTTGTGGTCCTGGAACAATTCCTGCAAATCCTCCCCCCAGGGGCCCAGCAATGGGTACGCCGACATTGCCCCCAAACGCTGGCCAATGCGGTCACCCTGATGGAAAATTATATGGCTGCCGAGCCCCCGGGAGGACCGATGAGAGGTGATAGAGAGGCCCGAGGGGAGCGACCCTTAAGGGGCAGAGGAAAGCCAGAGAGGGGAGGCAAAGGAACCGAGGCCCGCTGGGGCGAGGATGGGTGAGGAGGCAGCCGGAGGCCGAAAAGGAATGCCTTCCCGAGAACCCAGGAATAGGAGGGACCCGGGCGGAGACAGCCGGGGAGGGAGTGGCCAAAGGGGTGTCCTCCCGTAACCGCTGCTACGAGTGTGGACAGGAGGTGCACTTTAAGCGGGAGTGCCCCTTCATGGACTGCTCCTTCGGGCAAGGGGTACCCCTGGGGGTTTCCCCTCGCCCCAATCGAGGAGCTACAGTAACCACTCAAGTATTGGTGGAGAGGGTCCCGGTTCAGGCGTTGGTGGACTCGGGTTGCGGGCAGACGATGGTCCGTGAGGACTTGGTCCCGAGCCCCGAGCCCGCCGGGACCACAGTTTGGGTGAGGTGTATCCATGGGGACGTATGGCCCTACACCACGGCTTGGGTACGGCTGCAGTGTGAGGGAGAAGAAGGCATCTTCCAGGTGGTGTTGGCTCCTCAGCTCGCCTACCCAGTGGTCCTAGAACGGGATTGGCCGGGCTTCCGCTGAATTTTACAGGCATGGAACCAACCAGACCCGGACCCACAGAGAGAGGGGCTGGAGGCAACCGAAACCGAGCCCGACTGGGTCACCGAGCACGACTTCCTCGACGAGCAAAGGAATGACCCGACACTAGTACGAGCCTGGGAGCAGGCCCGAGGAGGGGAGGAAGGCGGTGTGCTGAACCAGCAGGAGACATACTTCAAGGTACAGGGGGGATCGCCTATACCGCATGGCCCGAGAAACCGAGGGGTTGGGGGTGGTCTGGCTGTTGCTAGTACCACGCCGCTACCGGAATAAGGTGCTGGACCTGGCCCATGCGAACCCCTGGTCCGGGCACCTGGGCTGGGAAAAGACCCTACAGCGGATCACGCAACGGTTTTTCTGGCCGGGGATATACAGAGCCGTTCGGGACTTCTGTGATTCGTGCCCCACCTGCCAGTGCACGTGGCTACAGCTATGCCCCAAGGCTCCACTGGTGCCCCTCCCAGTAGTAGGCATCCCCTTCGATAGGGTGGGCCTGGACCTGGTAGGACCAGTGGAGAAATCCTCGACCGGGTTCTAATATATCATGGTCCTGGTGGACTATGCAACCCGTTACCCCGAGGCAGTACCACTGAGGAACACCACCGCGGCCACGATAGCAGGGGAGCTAATCAAAATATTCGCCTGGGTGGGAATCCCCAAAGAGATCCTAACGGATCAAGGGACTAACGTGACATCCCGATTGATCCAAGAGTTGTGCAGGTTGCTACGAGTAAAAACTTTGCGGACTTCGGTCTACCACCCCCAGACTGATGGGGTAGTAAAGAGGTTTAACCGGACCCTGAAAGAAATGCTGAGGCGATTTCTGGACGAGGAACCCTGCGACTGGGATAAGGCCCTGCCAGCCCCGCTATTCGCCATCAGAGAAGTGCCGCACGCTTTGACTGGGTTCTCTCCGTTCGAACTGCTGTACAGACAGCAGCCGCGAGGCATTCTAGACCTGGTCAAGGAAACCTGGGAAGAGCAGGAGTCCAGAGTCCAGGGGACCGTAAACTACGTCCTAAAGTTGAGGGAGCGGCTGAAGCGGCTCGGCGAGTTTGTGGAAAGAAATTTACGACAGGCCCAGGACCGCCAAGAGCTAGCATACAACCGGGGCACTAAAATGAGGGAATTCAAAGCAGGGGATTGAGTCCTCCTCCTGTTGCCGATAAAGGAATCGAAGTTGTTAGCCCAGTGGCAGGGGCCCTTTGAGGTGGTACGGAGAGTCGGGCCAGTGACTTACGAAGTACGGCTAGATGAGAAGTGGGCGAAGTCACAGATATATCATGTCAACCTTTTGAAGAAATGGAAACCCTGTGAAGCGCTCCTGATCACAACAGAGTTAGAGGAGCCGGAAGTGGGCCCCTGGGCCGGGGAGATGGAGGAGGACGCAGCCCCAGCTATGGGAGAGGACCTCACAACAGTCCAACACCAAGAGGTGGAGGCCATCGCACAGGAGTACGCCACCACACTCACTAGGACACCCAGGAGAACATCAGCGATTTATCACCACATCTCGACGACCCCGGGGAAAAAGGTGTGAGACGCGATAAGGCCCCTATCCCGGAAAATGTGGGACCCCGTCCGAGAAGAAGTCCAGGAGATGTTACGGCTAGGAGTGATTGAAGAGTCCCGGAGCAGCTGGAGGAGTGCCATCGTACTAGTACCGAAGCCAGATGGGACACTCTGATTTTGCATGGATTTCCAGAAGGTGAATGCGATATCCCAATTCGACGCATACCCCATGCCCCTTGTGGACGAACTGCTAGATAGACTAGGGCAGGCCAGGTACATATCGACCCTAGATTTAACAAAAGGGTACTGTCAGATCCCGCTTACCCCAGCCTCAAGAGAAAAAACAGCCTTTTCAACCTCGTTCGGGTTATTCCAGTTCAAGACAATGCCATTCGGCCTGCATGGGGCTGCCGCAACATTCCAAAGGTTGATGGACCGAATCTTGCAGGACCAACAGGACTACGCAGCAGCCTATATTGATGACATAGTCATCTACAGCCAGAACTGGCAGGACCATACGCGACACCTGCGAGCAGTGTTGAGGACATTAAGGGACGCTGGTCTCACGGCCAACCCCACCAAATGCCATATAGGCCAACGGGAGGTAACCTATCTAGGATACACTGTGGGGAGGGGGAGACTGCAGCTGCTAACGGACAAAGTGAAAGCCCTAGCCGAGTATAGGTTTCCAACGACCAAGAAGCAGGTGCGGCAACTCTTAGGCCTGGCGGGGTATTACAGAAGATTTATCCCACAATTTGCGATGATAGCACCCACCTCATGGACCTGACGAAAGCCGAGCAACCAAAAAGGGTGATACCCTCAGGGGAGGCAGAAAGGGCCTTTAACGAGTTAAAGACGGCTTTAATGCAAGCCCTGGTGCTAAGGCAACCGGACTTTTCGAGGGAGTTTATAGTGCAGACAGATGCCTCAGCGGTAGGATTAGGGGCAGTCTTAGCTCAGGAGGTAGACGGGGAGGAACACCCCATCCTATACCTGAGCCGGAAGGGCATACGCCACGATACAAAAAGAGGCGCTAGCGGTAAAATGGGCGATTGAGGCTCTCCGATATTACTTACTCGGAAACCCTTTCAAGCTAATAACGGACCATGCCCCACTAAAATGGCTGCAGTCTATGAAAGAGACAAACCCTCGAATAACGAGATGGTATTTGGCTTTACAACCTTACAGGTTTGAAGTGACACACCACCCCGGACAGAAACACAACAACGCGGACTTTTTTTCGAGAACGGACGAGCCGGGAAGCATCACAGAAGGGAAAAAGGCAAGAAACCTAAGGGGGGGGGTGTGACGGGGTGGCAGGGGCCGCGGATGCTAGCCCCGCGCCCCACACTGACGCGCCGGGCGGTGCAGCCACTGGGGAGACAGGGCGGCTCTGCCAAGCCTGTTCGGCAGCGTCTGCCTGCGCAGGCGCTGTCGTCCCCCGAGCGAGCCGCCCGGGGGCGGGAGAGCCGATGGCTCGGCGCGCAGGCGTCGGTGTCTCTGGCAAGGGGCGCCGACTTTAAAAGAGGACTCCTGCCCGGGAGCGGGGTCGCGGAGGGGAGAGCACGGCCAAGGTGGACCGAGCCAGCCGAGACCAGGACCAGAACCAACGGGGTGTCGCAGGAGCCAACGGCGGAGCGGAGCAACACAGCGAGAAGAGGTGAGCCCCCCCCAACAGGAGGGAGATGGACAAGGACTAGCCGAGACGGAGGAAGCAGCCCAGGACAGGGGCAGGGAGACCTGGGGACCAGTGAGTTGCGGCCATGGCCCCCCCGGTCGGGCAGCGCGTCTAGGACGCCTACCCTTAGGGTCCTGGGCTGGGACCTGGAGAGGGGGAGGGCCCAGGTCCCCCTCCGCCTTGGAGAGCCCCTATAAGGGCCGACAGTGCTTTTACGACCGGTAGAGAAGGGTTCCCCACCCCCAGGGGAGAGACCCCACTCGGGCAAGCCCGTTCGGTGCGTGACACTGTGCTGTGCAGGTCCCCCGGCTTCCTGTCCTTCAGCCACAGCCTCAGGTCAGGGGGGCAGATTTCATAAAGCTGCTCCAGGACCCTCAGCTTAACCAGGTCTTCTGGCGTCTGGGCCCCATCCTCAAATACCCACTTGCGGGCATATTGCACCATCCGGGAGACTAGAGCCATGTAGGTCTCCTCAGGGCCCTTCTGCACACCCCAGAATGTTTTCCTGTATGTTTCAGGGGTCAGCCCGAACTTGTGCAGCAGGGCTTGTTTGAACTGTTCATAGTCCCCCTGCTGAAGCCCCTCCATCTGGCCAAGAACCCCTGCAGCCTTGGGATCCAGTAAGGGGGTGAGATGCTGGAGCCAGTCAGCTGGGGGGACCTGGTGCAGCTCGCAGGCTTGCTCAAAGGCATCTACATCCCCCCCCCCCCCCCCCCCCGAATCCTTACACTGGGACAGCACGTACATCTCAAAGTTACATGCAGTCCTGGGTCCCACTCATCACAGCTGGGGCTTCTCCACTTCTCATCTCTGCCATGGCCCGCTCGTGCTGCCACTCTCTCTCATTCCTGCTGCTCCCTTTCACAGTCCTCCAGTTCCTTTAGCCGCGGCTCTAGCTCCAACCATCGTAAATCTGCCGAGGGGGACCCTGGTCGCGATGAGCTGCTGCTGGCCAAGTGCATCTTAGTGGGCACCTGTTTGTCTGGTGGCCTTCAGTCCCCTCTCCTGCCTCAGTCCCTGAAACGCTCCCAGGGGCTGTCTGGCTGCTCCCAGCTGGGACAGAATCCAGCTCCCAGGAACGATCATTCTCCTCCAGCTGGGCAATTAGCTGGGTCTCGGTGAACCCTCCAGCGTGCAGTCCCCTCTCCTTGTACAGCTCAACAACACCCTGCTTAAGGAGATGGTTATAGGCCATCTTCCCGCTGTCCTCCAGGGGTGCAGACTCACAGGCTGGTGCTTGCCGAGCCCCACGATTCCCAGGGAGAACCCCTTCAGTGTGCCAGCCTCCTTGAGGATCACAACCACCTGGGATTAGACCATAGGCCCCTCCGCCTCCTGGGACCACTTCCCATGGTCTGCAGGAGGAATCCCTCCTTGGGGTGACACCCCTTCCTGAGGAGCACACTCAGGTTAGACTGTAGGCCCCTCTGCTTCCTGAAACCACTCCTCACTAGCCTTCAGCATGCCTGGCTCTTACAAGCCCCCCTTCTTTCTGCTGCCCCCCATCACTTACTGCCGGATGCTCCGTCCACGGGGTGCAATCAATCCCACCTCTGCAACTAGTGCACTGCTGCCACCAGTGTCACCGAGGAGTGGGGAGCCACCGGGCCCTGCACCCCAATCTGCAGCCAGATGTGACTCTCAGCCAGAAGGTAGAACAGAAGGTTTATTGGTTGACAGGGACACAGTGTAGAACAGACTTGTTTTTAGTACAGGAACCAGGAGCAGCCAGTACAAGCCACCTTGGGGAGAAGGGGCCTTGTTCCCCCCATCCTGGTCCAAGCCCCTTGAGAAAAAAAGACCTCTGCAACCTGTCCCAGTCTGCAGGCAGCCTAGGTTCCCCAGGCAAAAGATGTCTTCTGGCCACACCCCCTCCCAGACTAAAGTAACAGGGACCATTGTCTACATGATGGGCTGCATACTTTGTCACTGAGTCACCTGAAATTCCCATCTAGATAGTAGAGCAGTTCCCAGGGAAACTGAGGCACACACAGGTGACTGCTACAGGACAGTGGAAATCACATATAACAAATCAAACAGAGTGAACACAATCCCCACTTCATCACAGGCTCTACCCCAGACCCGAGACACACTCAGACCTGAACTTGGTCTTGGTGCGGCTCATGAGCCCTCTGTCTGAGCCCCTGGCCATGTGCCCTATGTCTTTGCTCTCTTTTGAGGTAGCCTTCCTAATTGCCATCACATCAGCTAGACGGGTGTCTGAGCTCTGAGCCCTGATGTTAGAACCACCAAACACCTGGTTCTTCAAGGATAAGGTCCAGCTGCGGCCTAATCCTACCTTCCTTCCTCAGGTGGTCTCTGCCTTCCACGTGGACCAGGACATTTTTCTGCCAGTCTTCTATCCCAAGTCTCATGCGACCAATGAGGAGAGGTGCCTCCACGCACTGGACGTTCGGAGGATGCTGCCCTTTTATCTGAAAAGGACGAGGCCCTCCTGCAAGTCCATACAGTTTTTTGTGACCTATGCGGAGCAAAGAAGAGGTTCCCCGATTTCATCCCAAAGGCTTTCAAAGTGGATCACTTCCAGCATCCATACATGCTACGAGTTGGCAGGGGCCCAACCGCCGGTGCTGATCAGGACCCACACTGCCAGGGCTCAGGTTTCCTCATGTTCTTACCTTGCACGTGTCACAATCCAGAACATTTGCCAATCAGCGCTGGAGCAGGAGGAGGCAGGAACCTGTCCACCAGGGTCTGGAGGTGACCTCTGAGAGTACGGCCCTGCTCCTCCAGCACCTCCAAGCTCCACTGCCGCAGCCGCAGGTCCTCCAGCACCCAGTGCTCCTGAGTGCGGAGCTGCTGCCCCAGTAGCTGCAGGTGCCGCCGCTGGTAGTCCTCCTGGTTGCGGGTGCGCCTGCAGGCCCAGGTGCTGCAGCTGTGGTGAAACAAGAGCAGTGGTCAGTTCTCCCTGGGGACACAGTGGGTGAAACCCAGCCCCCCTCTGCAAGGCGAGGTCGGCGTGTGGGGTACGGGCCAGGGCCCCTGCATGACACCCAGCTGCTGCTCCATGGTGGGCAAGGCCCAGGCGCACGGTCCCTGGGCTCCCTCTCCACCCGCCCCCCGTACTCATAAGGGGAGCATGATGGCACTCACAGGTGGAGCCCTCCCTGGCCTCAGACGACACAGCAGATGTGCTCTGTGGGATGACTCGGGGGTCCTGGGCAGGCTCCCTGCAGGCTCCTGCAGCTCCTGGCTATCGGCGTCCTCCTCTTCCTCCGTTTCTGCCCCGGGGTCGACCACCACCCAGGGGGCATGGACTGCGTGAGCCCCCAGGATGCGGTCCAGGCCCTCAAAGGGAGGGCAGGCCTCTGGGTCGGCCCCTGGTTGGGAGGCCCTGGAGTAGGCCTGCCGCAGGTCCTTCATTTTGCAGCGGACCTGCTCCTGGGTCCTCATGTGGCCTCTGGTGGCCAGGCTGGCAGCCATGCGGCTGTAGACTCATAGACTTTAAGGTCAGAAGGGACCATTATGATCATCTAGTCTGACCCCCTGCACAACGCAGGCCACAGAATCTCACCCACCCCTCCTAGAATAATCCTCTCACCTATATCTCAGATATTGAAGCCTTCAAATACTTTGAAGACCCCAAGATGCAGAGAATCCTCCAGCTGTGATCTGTGCCCCATGCTACAGAGGAAGGCGAAAAACCTCCAGGGCCTCTGCCAATCTACCCTGGAGGAAAATTCCTTCCCGACCCCAAATATGGCGATCAGCTAAACCCTGAGCATGTGGGCAAGACTCATCAGCCAGACACCCAGAAAGTTCTCTATAGTAACTCCTATCATCCCTCCATTGACCTATTTCCCACTGATAATGAATGGTCAATTAGTTGCCAAGATCATGTTATCTCATCAAACCATCCCCTTCATAAACCCATCTAGTTTAATCTTGAAGCCAGATAGATCTTTTGCCCCCACTACTTCCCTTGGAAGGCTGTTCCAGAACCTCACTCCTCTAATGGTTAGAAACCTTCCTCTAATCTCAAGTCTAAACTTCCTACTAGCCAGCTTATATCCATTTGTTCGTGCCCACATTGGTATTAAGCTTAAATAATTCCTCCCCCTCCCTGGTATTTATCCCTCTAATATATTTAAAGAGTGCAATCATGTCCCCCCTCAGCCTTCTTCTGGTTAAGGTAAACAAGCCAAGCTCCTGGAGTCTCCTTTCATAAGACAGGTTTTCCATTCCTCGGATCATCCTAGTGGCCCTTCTTTGTACCTGTTCCAGTTTGAATTCATCCTTCTTAAACATGGGAGACCAGAACTGCACACAGTATTCCAAATGGGGTCTCACCAATGCCTTGTATAATGCCACTAACACCTCCTTATCCCTACTGGAAATATCTCGCCTAATACATCTCAAGATCGTATTAGCCTTTTTCACGGCCATGTTACAATGGCGGCTCATAGTCATCCTGTGATCAACCAGGACTCCGAGGTCCTTCTCCTCCTCGGTTACTTCCAACTGATGTGTCCCCAGCTTATAACTAAAATTCTTGTTATTAATCCCTAAATGCATAACCTTACACTTCTCACTATTAAATTTCATCCTATTGCTATCACTCCAATTTACAAGATCATCCAGATCTTCCTGTATGATATCCCGATCCTTTACTGAATTGGCAATAGCTCCCAACTTTGTGTCATCCGCACATTTTATCAGGACACTTCCACTTTTGGTGCCAAGGTCAGCGATAAAAAGATTAAATAAAATTGGCCCCAAAACTGATCCCTGAGGAACTCCGCTAGTAACCTTCCTCCAACCTGACAGTTCACCTTTCAATATGACCCGCTGTAGTCTCCCCTTTAACCAGTTGCTTATCCACCTCTCAACTTTCATATGAATCCCTATCTTTTCCAATGTAACCAATAATTCCCCATGTGGTACTGTATCAAATGCCTTACTAAAGTCGAGGTAGATTAGATCCACTGCATTTCCTTATCTAAAAAATCTGTTACTTTCTCAAAAAAGGAGATCAGGTACATGTGGCAGGTACACACACCTATGTGGAATGGACATGAGCAACACATCTCAAAGAACACCAGTTACAAAACAGGGAACTGTCCTTTTTTTAATCAAAATGTCATGAAGCTCCAAGTCAAACACTTTACAGAAGGCTAACTGATTGGTTTCCACATGTAATTGTAAACAGGGAATCATTATTAAGTAGGTCTGTTTCCAGTGAAGCCCTGCAAAGATTGGTTTTTGACCCCCACACTATTTAATTTTTTTTATTCATGACCTGAAAGAAAACATATAACCATCACTCACAAAGGTTGCAGATGACACAAAAATTGGGGGAGTGTTAAATAATGAAGAGGACAGGTAGCTGATGCCAAGTTATCTGGATCACTTTGTAAACTGGGTACAAGCAAACTATGTGTTTTAATATGCTAAATGTATACATCTAGGAACAAACGTGGGCCATTCTTACAGGACTAGCTAATTAGCCCATCATAAGAAGGCATTTTCAGGTCTCTCCTCCATGTCGGTCTTCTGTCCTGAGCCTCTGGTCTCTTGCTCCGTCTCTCTCTCTCTCTCTCTCTCTCTCCTCCTCCTCCTACTGCCTTCCCCCCCCCCTCCTTCTCTCTCAGCTCTCCTCCGCCTTCTGCCTCTCTCTCCGTCTCTCCCTTTCTCTTCTCCTCCTCCTCCTGCCTCTCACTCTCTCTCTGCTCTCCTCTGTCTCCATCGGGGATGCACGCTTGTCCATGCCCCGCCCATTTGGCATGTACGTCACCACCCCACCCCCCTTTGCCTCCCGTCGTGGCGCTCGGCTGACTTCTGTGCCGCTCAGCTGGACCACTGTGCGGGAGCAAGCGGCACAAACAGCCCCTCTCTCTCTCTTCTCCACCTACTGCCTCGCCCTCTCTCTTAGCTCTCATCCACCTCCTGCCTCTCTCTCCTTCTCTTCTCCCCCTCCTGCCTCTCACTCTGTTTCTCTTCTCCTCCTCCTACTGCATCTCTCTCACTCTCTCTCTCACTGTCCTCCGCCTCCTCTCCGCCTCCTCCGTTCTCCTCTCTGTTTGCTCTGCTTTCTTCCTTTTGAATCTGTGCTGCATGGGGAGCGTGGACCCAAAACGGCCGCTCGTGCTGCTTGCTCCCACGTGGCGGCCCGGCTGAGCCACACAGAAGTCAGTCGAACGCCACGGTGGGAAGCAACAGTGCCGCCCAGAGGGAACAACTAGCGTTTCAGCGTTACAGAGTCACAGACATTGGGCTACTATATATATGATGGGGGACTCTGTCCTGGGAAGCCTTGACTATTCAAAAGATTTGAGGGTTGAGGTGCCTACCCAGTTGAATATGGGCTTCCTGAGTGACATTATAACCAAAAGAGCTAATGCATAAACAGGGGAATCTCAAGTTGAAATATTTTGCCTCTGCTTTTGACACTGGTGTGACTGCTGCTGGAATCCTGTGTCCAGTTCTGGTGCCCACAATTGAGGAAGGATGTTGATAACCTGGAGCTGCTTTAGAGAAGAGTCATGAGACGGAGGCCAGGTCTACACTAGGGGGCAATGTTGAATTAAGATATGCAACTCCAACTATGTGAATAGTGTAGCTGGAGTCGACGTACATTAGATCGAGTTACTGTAGCGTCTCCACTGCAGGGGTTCGACAGGAGAAACTCTCCTATTGACTCCCCTTACTCTTCTTGATCCAGTGGAATACTGGAGTCAACGGGAGCATGATCAGCGGTTGATTTAGTGAGACTTTGTTAGGCCTGCTAAATCGACCCCCAGGAGATCGATTCGCACAGCGCCAATCGCCTGGTAAATATAGACGAGGCCTGATTAAATTATTATAAAACCTGCTTTACAGTGATAGATTCACAGAACTCAATCTATTTACCTTAACAAAGAGACCTCTAAATCAAGAATAGCCTCTCCCCTTGTGGGTTCTAGAACCAGCTGCTCCAAGAAGCAGTCATTTAAGGTGTTAAGAAACATTATCTCTGCATCCTGTCCTGAGGTGACATGTACCCAGTCAATATGGGGATAGTTGAAATCCCCCACTATTATCGAGTTCTTTATTTTGATAGCCTCTCTAATTTCCCTTAGCATTTCATAGTCACTATCGCTGTCCTGGTCAGGTGGTCGGTAATATATCCCTACTGCTGTATTCTTATTATTGGAGCATGAAATTACTATCAGGGCCGGCCTGAGCCCTTTTGGCGCCCTAGGCCCGGGTGTGCTGTGCCGCCCCCGGGTGCAGGGCGCATGTGCAAGTCCGCCCATGGGGAGCGGGCCCTCCCCCCCCAGGGTGCGCGGGCCTGGGCGCAAGGCACATGCGCGCGCTGGCCACGGTCACTGGTGCGAAGCCCGGGTCCTGTCCCTGGGATGCTCAGCGCATATGCGGGCCAGTTACGGCCGCTGGCGTGCAGCCCGGGGCCCACCCCCGGGGCACACGGCGCATGCGCTGACCAGCCTGGCCCGGCCAGCGCTGCTGGCACATGCGCCGGGCCATGCAGGGTCCTGCAGCTGTGGGGGCAAGGGTGCTACTGCCCGGCGCCACGGGGCCAGCGCTGCGGGAGCCGGGCGTGGCTCCTGATGGCAGCTGTAAGGGATGCCGCGCACCCCTTACAGCTGCTATCAGGCGCCCCCCATGAGTTGGCGCCCCCCCCATGAGTTGGCGCCCTGGGCAGCTGCCCAGCTCGCCCATGCTTCCGTCTGGCCCTGATTACTATCCATAGAGATTCTATGGAACATTTTGGCTCATTTAAGAGTTTTACTTCATTTGAGTCTACATTTTCTTTCTTGTATAGTGCCTCTCTCCCACCAGTATGACCTGGTCTGTCCTTCTGATATATTTTGTACCCTGGCATGACTGTGTCCCATTGATTGTCCTCATTCCACCAAGTTTCAGTGATGCCCGTTATATCAATATCCTCCTTTAAAACTAGGCACTCTAGTTCACACATTTTATTATTTACACTTCTAGCATTTGTGTATAAGCACTTTAAAAACTTGTCACTATTTATCTGTCTGCCATTTCCTGGTGTGAAAGAATGGCACTCTTTCATTTGACTGTTTCTCAGCTGATCTTATCCATATTTTATCATCTTCCATCCTCTCTGCCTCACTAGAACATAGAGCAGGGGTGGGGAACCTCAGGCCCGGGGGCAGGATGCGGCCCCCAGCTTGCCTGGGTCCTGCCCCTGAGGCTCAAGGCCCCCTCCCCCCCTGCTGCCCCACTGCGGGGCTGGAGCACACAGATCTACTAGCCTAGGCCCCTCTAGGCTCTGGTGTGTGAGGCGAATGTGGGGAGTGTCTTTCTCCTCAGTTGGGGACCGCGCCAGTGAAGGTTGTTTTTTTGTTCTCACTTGTGTGCAGCCCCCAACTGATTTTTCTGTGGGTCAGTGGCCCCTGACCCAAAAAAGGCTCCCCACCCCTGACATAGAGCATCTCTATGAATAGACCCTCCCCTAAGAGATGTCTCTGTCTGATCCATGTGCTCCTCCGCACCCGTTGGCTTTCCCCCAGCCCTTAGTTTAAAAACTGCTCTACAACCTTTTTAATGTTTAGTGCCAGCAGTCTGGTTCCATTTTGGTTTAGGTGGAGCCCCTCCTTCCTGTTGTTGTCAGAAGCCGTCACTGGTGTGGTGCTCTGGCATCTGTTCTGCTCCCTTCAGTGTTGATAACCGTTTGGCTGCGTGCAGTGTGTGTGCTCTCTCCGAATACTTGCGCTCTTTCCGAATGCTGTGCAGGCTCTGAACAGGTAGCCAACACCGCCAGGGTTGCCAACCATCAGTAAATTTACAGACAGTCCATAAAAAATTAGCTGAAATTGGACATGTCTGTAAAGTCCGTAAAAAATGTAGGTGTCCATAAATTTCATAGAAGTGCAATAAAATTTCAAAAAACAGTAACTATTCTGTAGCAATTAAATTTCTTCTGTGCTGCTTCAGCCATTTTACTGCGGAGCAGTGGAAATTGGACGTTTTAGTTGTTCATCCACGCATTGAGGCCCTGCAGTTCTGCCTGCCTACCTGGCCCTGTGTGTGGAACTGGAAGCATTTGAGAGAATGCTACCATAGAGGTCCTGGATTTCAGTCTCTTTCCTAGCAACTTAAAATTGGCCTCCAGAACCTTGTTGCATAAAAAAGCCTCTGCCTGAGCTTACTTGATTTATATACATGGATTTTCTGAAACTACACCAAACTGTAAGGTCTAAGGTTTTAAACTGCAACTTATTGTGATCTTTGTCAATCTTTGCAATCTGTGTAACTCTCAAACTTACTGTAAACTGCAGCTTTGTAACATGCAGCCACCTTGCTTGTAACTTTCCCTAAGCTGCATTCTCCCCTGAGTGAATGGAGAGAGTGTGAGTGTGTTTGAAGAAGACTGGGAACAATGGAGCACATTTCAATGAGTCATCACAGTCTGGGCATGCTCCCTGCTGGATAAAGGGAAGTCTGGGCATGCTCCCTGATGACGAGGTGACTGAGTCACAGGAGCCATTCAGACAATATATAAAGAGAGGCAGCACATGTGAGACTCTCTCTCTTTTTCCTCCCCCTGCTCCTGAGAAGCTCCTCTCCAGTGTCTCTCCTCCTGACCAGCTTCCCCAGCCATGATGAGCAGACAGACCCTCCAGGATCCACATGCCTTGGCTCCTTCTGCAACTCATACGCCTGTGTAAGTGTGTGAGTGACTGAGGGCAGGAATGAATGGGTGTGAATGAGTGAATGAATGGAGGGGTGTGTGCTTGCTTGCATATGTGTGTGTGTGTGTGTGTGTGTGAGAGAGAGAGAGATAGAGAGAGAGAGAGCGAGAGTTCTATCTTCTTTAGTTTAAACCTTTGGTGGCTGCTTTCTCCTCTTTAGTTTTACCTAGTGGAAATAAACCCATACTAGTGTAACCCTGGGTGGTCTCCAGTGAGAATATTATTGGGGTAACAAACCTCTCTCCTACCCTTCCCTATGTCATTGGTACCTACATGTACCATGACCACCGGCTCCTCCCCAACACTACACATGAGTCTATCTAGATGCCTCGAGAGATCCGCAACCTTCGCACCAAGCAGGCAAGTCAACATGTGGTTCTCCTGGTCATCACAAACCCAGCTATCTGTCTCTAATGATTGAATCCCCCAGTACTAACACCTGCCTTTTCTTTACTTGCTTAAGAGCCTTTCGTATGAGAGCTTGGCAAAAGATTTCTGAAAGACCAACTTCACTATACCCTCTGGATCCCCCTTGTCCACATGCTTGTTGACCCCCTCAAAGAATTCTAGTAGATTGGTGAATGTGGTTCCCATTCACAAAAGCTGTGTTGATTCGTCCCCAACTTACATGTAGGTACCAATGACATAGGGAAGGGTAGCAGAGACGTCCTGGAAGCCAAATTTAGGCTGCTAGGAAAGAGACTGAAATCCAGGACCTCTACGGTGGCATTCTCAGAAATGCTACTGCAGATTATGTAGCACTGGGAAGAAGGATCCAAGAAGATGGTGTCGCCAGGAGGGATTCGGCTTCCTTGATCACGGGGTGCTCTTCCAGGAAGGACTGCTTGGCAGAGATGGAGTTCACCTTTCCAGGAGCGGGAAGGCCTTGTTTGGACACAGACTGGCTAACCTTGTGAGGAGGGCTTTAAACTAGGTTCGACGGGGACAGGTGAGCAAAGCCCACAGGTAAGTGCTGAATGTGCGGGACTGAGAGATGGGTTGGAAATGGGGGGGACTACGGCCTATAATGGCAAGGAGAAAGAAGGGTCAGGGCACAACAGGGAGGCAAGATCAAATCAGTATCTTAGATGCCTATATACAAATGCAAGAAGTATGGGTAATAAGCAGGAAGAACTGGAATTGCTAACCAATAAATACAACTATGATATCATTGGTATTACAGAAACCTGGTGGGATGGGCCGCACGATTGGAATGTTGGTATGGAAGGGTACGGCTTGCTCAGGAAGGACAGACAGGGAAAAAAGGGAGGAGGGGTTGCCTTGTATATTAAAAATGTACACACTTGGACTGAAGTGGAGATGAACGTAGGAGATAGCTGTGTAGACAGTCTCTGGGTTAAGCTAAAAGGGGTAAAAAACGAGGGTGATATCATGCTAGGAGTCTACTACAGGCCACCTAGCCAGGTGGAACAGGTGGATGAGGCCTTTTTTAAACAATTAACAAAACTATCCAAAGCCCAAGATTTGGTGGTGATGGGGGACTTCAACTATCCAGACATATGTTGGGAAACTAACACAGCGGGGCACAGGCTATCCAATAAGTTTCTGGACTGCATTGGAGACAACTTTCTGTTTCAGAAGGTTGAAAAAGCTACTAGAGGAGAAGCTGTTCTGGATTTGGTTTTAACAAATAGGGAGGAACTAGTTGAGAACATGAAAGTGGAAGACAGTATAGGGGACAGTGATCATGAAATAATAGAGTTCATGATCTTAAGGAAAGGTAGAAGGGAGACCAGCACAATTGAGGTAATGGATTTCAGGAAGGCAGATTTTGATAAGCTCAGAGAACTTGTAGGTAAGGTCCCATGGGAAGCAAGACTGAAGGGAAAAACAACTGAGGAGAGTTGGAAGTATTTCAAAGGGACGTTGTTAAGAGCCCAAAAACAAACAATTCCGCTGTGTAGGAAAGATAGAAAATATGGCAAAAGACCAGCTTGGCTTAACAAGGAGATCTTGCATGATCTCAAAATAAAAAAGGAGTCATATAAAAAATGGAAACTAGGACAACTAACAAAGGATGAATATAGGCAAGCAACACGGGAATGCAGGGGCAAGATTAGAAAGGCAAAGGCACAAAATGAGATCAAACTAGCTACAGGCATAAAGGGAAACAAGAAGACCTTTTATAAATACATTAAAAGCAAGAGGAAGACCAAGGACAGGGTAGGCCCATTGCTTAGTGAGGAGGGAGAAGCAGTAACAAGAAACTTGGAAATGGCAGAGATGCTCAATGACTTCTTTGTTTCGGTCTTCACCGAGAAGTCTGGAGGTGTGCCTAACGTAGTGAATACAAGCAGAGAGAGGGTAAGTTTAGAAGATAGGATACACAAAGAACAAGTTAAAAATCACTTAGGAAAGTTAGATGTCAGCAAGTCACCAGGTCCTGATGAAATGCATCCCAGGATACTCAAGGAGCTGATAGAGGAGGTATCTGAGCCTTTAGCTATGATCTTTGAAAAATCATGGCAGACAGGGGAGATTCCAGATGACTGGAAAAGGGCAAATATTGTGCCCATCTATAAAAAGGGGAATAAGAACAACCCAGAAAACTACAGACCGGTCAGTTTAACGTCTGTCCCAGGGAAGATAATGGAGCAGGCAATTAAGGAAATCATATGCAAACACTTGGAAGGTAATAAAGTGATAGGGAATAGCCAGCATGTGTTTGTGAAGAACAAGTCATGCCAAACTAATCTGATAGCTTTCTTTGATAGGATAACGAGCCTTGTGGATAAGGGAGAAGCGGTGGATGTCATATACCTAGACTTTAGTAAGGCATTTGATACGGTCTCGCATGATATTCTTATTGATAAGCTAGGCAAATATAACTTAGATAGGGCCATGATAAGGTGGGTGCAAAATTGGCTGGATAACCGTAGTCAGAGAGTTGTTGTTAACAGTGCTAAATCCTGCTGGAAAGGGATAACAAGTGGAGTTCCGCAAGGGTCTGTTTTGGGACCCGTACTGTTCAATATCTTCATCAATGATGTAGATATTGGGATAGAGAGTACGCTTATTAAGTTTGCAGATGATACCAAACTGGGTGGGGTTGCAACTTCTTTGGAGGATAGGGACATAATTCAAAATGACCTTAGCAAGTTAGAGAAATGGTCAGAGGTAAACAGGATGAGGTTTAATAAAGAGAAATGCAAAGTGCTCCACTTAGGAAGGAACAATCAGTTCCATACATACAAGATGGGAAGCGACTGTCTAGGAAGGAGCATGGCGGAAAGGGATCTAGGGGTCATAGTGGACCACAAGTTGAATATGAGTCAACAGTGTGATGCTGTTGCAAAAAAAGCAAATATGATTCTAGGTTGTATCAACAGGTGTGTTGTAAGCAAAACTTGTGAAGTCATTCTGCCGCTCTACTCTGCACTAGTTAGGCCTCAGCTGGAGTACTGTGTCCAGTTCTGGGCGCCACATTTCAAGAAAGATGTGGAGAAATTGGAAAGGGTACAGAGAAGAGCAACAAGAATGATTAAAGGTTTAGAGAACATGACCTATGAAGCCAGGCTTCATGAACTGGGCTTGTTTAGTTTGGAAAAAAGAAGATTAAGGGGGGACATGATAGAGGTTTTCAAATATCTAAAAGGTTGTCACAAGGAGGAAGGAGAAAATTTGTTCCTCTTGGTTTCTGAGGACAGGACAAGGAGTAATGGGCTGTAAGTGCAGCAGGGGAGGTTTAGATTGGACATTAGGAAAAAATTCCTAACTGTCAGGGTGGTCAAATATTGGAATAAATTGCCAAGGGAGGTGGTGGAATCTCCCTCTCTGGAGATATTTAAGAACAGGTTAGATAGACATCTGTCAGGGATGGTGTAGACGGAGCTTGGTCCTGCCTTGAGGGCGGGGGGCTGGACTCAATGACCTCTCGAGGTCCCTTCCAGTCCTATTATTCTATGATTCTATGAATTTGGCGTCCAACTGTTGTTCTCGTCCATCCTCCCTGTTGAAGGGAAAGGACTGGGCAGGGATCATCAAATTGAGGAAGTAAATGCGTGGTTGCGCAGGTGGTGTCACAGAGACGGCTTCGGTTTCTTCGACCATGGGACTCTGTTCTGGGCACAGGGATTGTTAGGAAGAGATGGGATCCACCTAACCAAGGGTATGTCTACACTACCACCCTAGTTCGAACTAGGGTGGTTAATGTAGTCATACGAACTTGCAAATGAAGCCCGGGATTTGAATTTCTCGGGCTTCATTTGCATGTTGCCGGGCGCCGCCATTTTTAAATGTCTGCTAGTGCGGACTCCGTGCCCGCGGCTACACGGGGCACGAACTAGATAGTTCGGACTAGGCTTCCTATTCCGAACTATCTAGTTCGTGCCGCGTGTAGCGGCGGGCACGGAGTCCGCACTAGCAGACATTTAAAAATGGCGGCGCCCGGCAACATGCAAATGAAGCCCGGGAAATTCAAATCCCGGGCTTCATTTGCAAGTTCGTATGACTACATTAACCACCCTAGTTCGAACTAGGGTGGTAGTGTAGACATACCCCAAGGGTGTGTCTAGACTACATGCCTCCTTCGACGGAGGCATGTAGATTAGCCAGATCGGAAGAGGGAAATGAAGCCGCGATTAAAATAATCGCGGCTTCATTTAAATTTAAATGGCTGCCCCGATCTGCCGATCAGCTGTTTGTCGGCAGATCGGGGGAGTCTGGACGCGATGCCCCGACAAAGAAGCCTTTCTTCATCGACACAGGTAAGCCTCGTGAAACCAGGTTTACCTGTGTCGATGAAGAAAGGCTTCTTTGTCGGGGCATCGCGTCCAGACTCCCCCGATCTGCCGACAAACAGCTGATCGGCAGATCGGGGCAGCCATTTAAATTTAAATGAAGCCGCGATTATTTTAATCGCGGCTTCATTTCCCTCTTCCGATCTGGCTAATCTACATGCCTCCGTCGAAGGAGGCATGTAGTCTAGACACACCCCTAGAGAGGAAGGAGCATCTTCGCGGGCAGGCTTGAAAACCTAGTGAGGAGGGTTTTAAACTAGGTTCGTTCGGGGACGGTGACCAAAACCCTGAGGGGACTGGGAAAGTTGGATACCAGGAAGAAATGAAAAGAGGAACAAGCAAAAAAGGAGGACTCCTGATTCGAATGGAGAAGATAGGGCGATCAACTGGTTATCTGAGGTGTTTGTACACTAATGTGAGAAGCCTGGGCAACAAACAGGAAGAACTGGAGGCCCTGGCCCAGTCCAAGAAATATGATTTAATTGGGATAACAGAGACTTGGTGGGATGACTCGCATGACTGGAGCGCTGTCATGGAAGGGTATAGACTGTTCAGGAAGAACAGGCAGGGGACAAAAGGAGGAAGAGTTGCACTATACGTAAGAGAGCATTATGATTGTGCTGAACTCCAGTATATAGAGGGAGAAAAACCTGTTGAGAGTCTATGGGTTAAGTTTAAAGGAGCAAACAACAGCAGTGATGTTGTGGTTGGTGTCTACTACAGGCCACCAAATCAGGTGGATGAGGTAGATGAGGCTTTATTCGGACAACTGAGAGAAGCTTCCAGATCGCAGGCCCTGGTTCTCGTGCGGGACTTTAATCACCCTGACATCTGTTGGGAGACCAAAACAACAGTACACAGGCAGTCCAGGAAGTTTTTGGAGAATGTTGGGGATAACTTCTTGACACAAGTGCTGAAGGAGCCAACCAGGGGCCGTGCGCAGCTTGACCTTCTGCTCACAAACAGGGAGGAACTAATAGGGGAAGTGGAGGTGGGTGACAACCTGGGAAGCAGTGATCATGAGATGGTAGATTTCAGGATCCTGACCAAAGGAAGAAAAGAGAGTAGTAAAATACACACCTTGGACTTCAAAAAAGCAGATTTTGGCTCCCTCAGACACCTGATGGGCAGAATCCCCTGGGATGCTAACATGAAGGGGAAAGGAGTCCAGGACAGCTGGCAGTATTTTAAAGAAGCCTTATTGAAGGCACAGAAAGAAACCATCCCGACGCGTAGCAAGAGAGGCAAACATGGTAGGAGACCGGACTGGCTTATGGGGGAAATCCTTGGTGAACTTAAGCACAAAAAGGAAACTTACAAAAAGTTGAAACTTGGACAAATGACCAGGGAGGGATTTAAATGTATAGCTCGAGAATGCCAGGGGGTTATCAGGAAGGCGAAAGCGCAAATGGAATTGCGACTGGCAAAGGATGTGAAGGATAACAAGAAAGGTTTCTACAGGCATGTTAACAAGAAGAAGGTGATCAGAGAGGGTGTGCAGCCCCTAATAGATGAAGGAGGTAACCTAGTGACAGATGATGTAGGGAAAGCTGAAGTACTCAATGCTTTCTTTGCTTCTGTCTTCACGGACAAGGTGGGCTCCCCGACTAATGCGCTAAGTGACGGAAGATGGGATGAAGATGGACACACCTTGGTGGGTAAAGAACAGGTTAGGAACTATTTAGAAAAGCTAAACGTACACAAATCCATGGGTCTGGACTTAATGCATCCGAGGGTACTGAGGGAGTTGGCAAATGTCACTGAGGAACCTTTGGCCATTATCTTTGAGAAATCGTGGACATCAGGAGAGATCCCGGGTGATTGGAAAAAGGCAAATGTAGTGCCCATCTTCAAAAAAGGGAAGGAGGATGATCCAGGGAACTATAGGCAGGTCAGTCTTACCTCGGTTCCTGGAAAAATCATGGAAGGTATCCTTAAGGAATTTATTTTGAGGCACTTGGCAGAGAGGAAAGGGTATGTCTACACTACAGCGCTAATTCGAACTAACTTAGTTCGAATTAATTAATTCGAACTAAGCTAATTCAAACTAATGCATCTAGAACTAAAAACTAGTTCGAATTAGCGTTTTGCTAATTCGAACTAGCGCGTCCACACTGATTGGACGCAGGGGCGCATTTAAGGGCAGCTGAAACCGGTTCTGGCAGGGCATCAGGTCAGTAGTTGCTTTGTGTGGCTGCTGTCTGAGGCTATCTGAGGTTCGTGCTTAAAGGGACCCCCCTGGACAGCCGGTTCTCAGCTTTTCCTGCTTGCTTGCCAACCTCGCCGAGGGACAGCAAAGCGTTGGTCTCTGTGCCCGTCTGTGTCGGTGCTTCCCTTCGGGGGGGGCCGCCGCAGGTGGCAACATGAAGCCAGAGTTCACCCTGCACCTTCTGGTGCACTTTCTGGACTTGCTGCTGCAAGCCTGCCACCAATGGCTGGAGGCTGCCTGGCACCACCTGGTGCACCTCAGCCCCCTGCCTCTCCACCTGGCCGCCCTGGGGGCCGTGGAGGAGCCGCGGCGGCGCCCCGGCACCGGCGTGCCCCGCCGCATCTGGCGTCTGGACACCAGCAGCGACTGGTGGGACCGCATCGTCCTGGAGCGCTGGGACGACCGACAGTGGACCCAGAACTTCAGGATGAAGAGGGACACCTTCCTGGAGCTCTGCGAGTGGCTCGCCCCTGCTCTGCGCAGAAGGGACACTCGCATGAGGCCCACCATCCCCCTCCAGAAGTGGGTGGCCATCGCCCTCTGGAAACTCTCAACGCCGGACAGCTACCGATCTGTCGGGAACCAGTTCGGCGTGGGGAGATCCACCATCGGAGCGGTGCTCATGCAGGTATGGCACTCGTCAGCCACTGTGCCGGGGGGGGGAGGGGGGCTGCAAGGAGGGGATGGGCCGCCCCAGGGACAAAGGAGAGGAGGGAGGAGGCGAAAGCGCCCCGCACCGGAGGGTCAGTCTGTCCCGGCCGTACTACACGCCGCCAGGGGGGTTGCTTCCAGGAGTGGGGCGTGGGGCACTGCCAGGGCACAAATGCTCCCAGCCACCCGGGCGCCCCACTGATTGGCGCTTTGCTATGTCTCTCTCCGCAGGTGGTCAAGGCCATCAACCGGGTGCTGCTCCGCAGGGTGGTCCGCCTCGCCGACCCGGACGCCGTCATCCGGGGATTCGGCGCCCTCGGCTTCCCCAACTGCGGGGGGGCCATCGACGGGACGCACATCCCCATCCGTGCCCCGGAACACCAGGCGTCCCATTACGTGAACCGCAAGGGGTACTTCTCCATCCTCCTGCAGGCCGTGTGTGACCACCGGGGACAGTTCACGGACATTAATGTGGGCTGGTCCAGCAAAGCACACGACGCCCGGGTGTACCGCAACTCCTCCGTGTGCCAGCGGCTGAGGACATGTAGTTTAGATGTACCCTAATATGCCAAATTGTGTTGGTCTGTCTTTGTGATGCCAGTTCTTACAAGGGAGTTTCAACTTAATTTACACTTGCAAGTGTGGGAGAAAAAATCAAATATCTCCAGTTGTGTCTAAGGGGGGACTGTGCAGGAAATCAAAACTCTCTAAAAGAAAACTGCTGTAAGGGTTAAAAGTTTTCCAGGCCTCTCTCCCTGTAACAGAGAGAAATCACCTTAACTCTAATCAAGACCCTTACAATGCCTATCTCAACTTCATGGAGACTCCTAGTCTGTCACAATTTGTCGTGTAAACTCTTATCTTTGTCACAGTTTGCCTTGTAGACTCCTCACTCAGGTTCTCATGTGCCTTTGTTCTGTAAACTTACTTCTAGCACTCCTGGGGTGAACAGAAACGTCTCAGAGTACTTCTGCTGAGACTTTGATATGTTAAAGAAAACAATCAACAACTAAACTGTCTGAGCATACTGTATAAAGGATCCCTGAACCTGTCTCTCAAGGCTGCTGCTCTCACTCTGGTAGCTGTCAGCCTGCATGCATGCATAATAAAGTTTTCCTTCTAGGTTTCTCTCCTGCCTCACTGCTTTGACCTCCAGCCTCGGACCCTTCTGGGGGCTGTGGAAGAAAACATTGTCCTCACTCTGAGTTTGTAAGCAACAAGTAGCCAGAGGCAGTTTCATTACGAGCTGCAGCAAGGGAAAAACTGGTTCAGACAGGGGGGGAAGTCCCCCCCCTCACCGAGGCAGATCTTCGAATACAAGCAATTATGAAGCAGTTTATATACTGTCTATTAAATATAATAACAATAACAATTAGTCTCCTTCCCATTACAAACACCAATGGCTAACAGTTATTTAGTTCCACCCAGATGCTCCTTATCTCAAGGTCCCTGCCAGAGTCAGCATTCTATCCTTATCTCCGTATGGAGGCGAGAGGCGAAGGCAGCGTCTAATTACAGATCTCGCGTTGTCAGGCCACAGACTTAGCCTGACTCTTGCTCTCTTGTTAACAAGACCAAGATGGCTGCACACAAATTCCCTTATTCCCTTTTCCTGCCTCCACAGGGCTCTGTACCCCAGGGGAGCGAGATTTCCCCAACACAAGAGAGATAACTAAATTGTGAGTACTGGCCATTTTTTTTACTGGGCAGGAGATTCCTCCCCCCCGGACAGTGTGTGTTCGTATCAATATGGGATTAAGTCAAGGGCACTCCTCGGCAGCTTCTTGGTCAGCAATTGGCGTATCTCTGTTTACAGCCATCCAGTGTCACAGCAGCCTGCATATCCGGGCCTCCTGTCAAGGCTCTTACTGCTCTGTGTGCCCTGTATGCTCCAGGCAAGCAAAAATGGATGTTACAGGGGGGTTCCTGTCTGGCTACATGGGGCCCCTGGACGATTGAGATACAAAAGGAGCACTTAAAGACGATAAAGTCATTGCAGAGAAACTAAATGAATTCTTTGCTTCAGTCATCATCAGCCGTGAAGTTAGGGAGATTCCCAAACCTGAGCCATCCTTTGTAGGTGACAAATCTGAGGACTTGTCACAGATTGAAGTGTCATTAGAGGAGGTTTTGGAATTAAATGATAAACTTAACAGTAACAAGTCACCGGGACCAGGTGGCATTCACCCAAGAGTTCTGAAAGAACTCAAATGTGAACTTGCAGAACTATTAACTATGGTTTGTAAGCTGTCCTTTAAATCAGCTTCCGTACCTAATGACTGGAAGATAGCTAATGTAACGCTGTAGTGCGTTCTATTTGAAATCCCAGGGGTGGACGGGCATGAGCCCGCCCACTTCTAAAAGCCCCTTTCCCAGCCTTGCGGGAGGGATGACTGGACCTGGGGCTCAACTGATTCCTTGGGACAACTAATGCAAAACAGGGTCAAGGAGTGCAGGTCAAAGGTTTAGAACAAAGGAACCGGACATGGACACCGAGCAGAGAACCCCGGACAGCACCCACTGCTCCTCAAAGCTGTCGATGGAGCCAGTGGACGCCGCCCAGAGGAACTCTGCCCGGATTCGTGACACAAGGGAGGAGCGGAAATAGGCCCCACAGTCACAGAGAACCCCCTCGTCCAGCATCCTCCTCCTGGTATTATGTATAGCAGCTTTCGCCAGGGTCAAGAGGATGTTGACGAGGAGGTCTCGTGACTTTGTGGGGCCACGGATGGGGTGTGCAAAACTAAAAAGATTCTGGAAGAGCCGGAATAGGGGCTGCAACCTGGCGCATTCGAGATAGGCATGCGCCAGCGTGACGGACCAGGCCGGGTCTGGGCACCACTGAGGGCGTCTGCTCAGGGCGAATTGCTCAAATTCGGGGCTCTCTGTAGCCCCCAGACTGGAGACCTTCCCAAATAGGCCACAAACCAATCACACTGAGCTTCAGCTGCCTGCCTGGCCAGCCAGAAACCTCACGAGCAAAACCCCTCCGACACCCCAGCAATATCCGTGCCCCAGATGGCCCTGGGCCTCATCCACAGGTGAGGGGTTTTAGAACCCAATCTCACCTTCCCCGAACAATTTCTGTCCGATTCCAAGAAACCAGCCACAGACCCCTGGTCAATTTACCCTCTGGACCTTACCCACAAATCACGCTGAGCCAATCCTTTAGAATCTAAAATCTAAAGGTTTATTACTAAAAGAAAGAAAAGCATGAGAGTAAGGATGTTAAAGTATCATACATTACATGCATCGAATCTCCCAGTTCTCGATCCAGGATCGCAGCAGAGATGTTATAACTGCTAGCTTAAAAGTCCTTGGTGTACATCCTATGTCAGGACGGGTCCACAGTTCTTTCCGGCTCGTTGATCCCTGCAACCCTGCATCTGGGATGAAGAGCTGAGCTGAGCACCAAGATGGAGTCAGCCACAGGGCATATTTATACCCCCTCCTGGCTTCTTCCAAGCTGGAGTGAGTGGCCAGGTGTGTCTTTGGCCTCCAGAGGTCCATTGTACCCTGGAGCTTTGCTCATTAGCATGTCCATGGGCAAACATTCCTGGCCCATTGTTCTGCCTCAGACAGAATCTTTCAGCATCAACACAGAGTACATATTTATAACTTCACACACAGACATTATACAGGTATATGAAGAGCATATACAGAATCAGTAGAAAGTAAGCTTGTGTTTGAAACCTCACATGGCCCCCTTTGTACCAACTTTTCGGGCAAACACCCCTCCCCCATGGGTGCAGCAGTGATATGGCAGTGATTGAGGCTCCCCTCAAAATCCAGTAACGTGACAGCCAGGTTTTCCCTCACGCCGTAAAAGGGGCAGGTGTCTGGGACGGGGGTGAACTGCGCCAAGTACATGCCCATGCTCACGGCTCCGTGAAGGAGCCTCCAACTGATGCCCCCGATGGGCCATGGGATCAGGGTGGAATCGCTGGCCCAGCGGGGTTCCCCACCCTCTACAGGTGTTAGATAGTCCGGCCACTTGGTGTCAGGGTGAGATATGAGGGTGAGGAAATGTAATGTGTGGAGCACGAGCATGTACAGCTGTTTCCTTGGCACAGTTCAGGAAAAGACCTGCTGCAATTCTGGACAGAGGATTTGCAGGAAGGAAGGAAGGGGTGTACCCTCTTGCAGGGACCGCTGCAGGAAGTCGAGAGCGGGCTGCAGAAAAGTAGCAAGCACTCGGGGATCCACCCAGTCCCCCCTGTCGTAGTCCAGAAGGTCTCCGACCATGATGGTTTCTGCCAGGATCAGCCTCCGGCGCACCGAGGGAGACTCCGCCACCTGCACGCACAAGGCTGGATTGTGGAGCAGGGGCTCCGCGAGGAGGTCTGCCCCCTCGGAGGCCACAACGGACCTGGTCGCCGAGAACAGCTTCCAGGTCTGGAGGAGGTCCTGGTAGAATTCCGGCAGCTCTGAGAGGTCTCGCAGAAGACCCCTCGGGTGGATAAAAAAGAGCTGCCGGTCGTATCGGAGCCCTCGGAGGCAGCAGAGGCAGGCGCGCGCCAAAAGGCTCCACGCTGGACTACCTGCACTATAGAGGAGTATCTGCAGGGCCTGGAGGCGGAAGGTCCAGACGTGGCTGCACACACAGACCAGGCCCTGGCCCCCCTCCTCCAGGGGAAGGGACAGAACCCCTGCAGAGACCCAGTGCAGTCCTGGCCAAAAGAACTCCAGGGGTATCCTCTGGAGCTTGGCCAGGACCTTCGGGGCTGGGCTCAGGGTGTTTAGCCGGTGCCAGAGCATGGACAGGGCCAACTGATTTAGCACCAGCGCTCTCCCGCGAAGGGAGAGACACCGGAGCAGTCCCGTCCATCTCCGCAGCCGCTCACCCACCCTGGCCTCCAAACCCTGCCAGTTCTCCAGCGGAGAAGGCTGCATGGTGGATAGAAAAACGCACAGATAGAGCAGCGGACCCGCGCTCCACCTGATGGCCTGAAGCGCGGGTGGGAGGGAGCTTGCCCGCCGCCCGTCCCCGACCACCAGTCCAGAGCTTTTGACCCAGCTGACCCGGGTGGAGGAGGCCGCCGAGGTTGTCCGGGTCCTGGACCACGAGGAGCACGTCGTCAGTGCACGCCGACAGAACCAGCCGCAGTTCTGGCTCTTGGAGTACCAAGTGTGTAAACCTCCAACAGAGGAGACAGCAGACGGGCTAGATCACCAAAGCGTACAGCTGGCCTGACAGCGGACGCCCCAACATACTCCCTGCCCGAAGCTGACCTGCTCGGTCAGGGTCCAGTTGAGCCTGACCAAACACTCCGCGAGGGCGTACAGCACCCGGAGAAAACCCACAAACCGGGGCCCGAAGCCGAAGGCCTGCAGGGTGCCCAGGAGATACCCGTGGTCCATCCTGTCGAACGCCTTCTCCTGGTCCAGGGACAGGAGGGCGAACAACAAGCCATCCCTACGCCCGAGCTCTAAGAGATCCCGGATCAAGTACAGATTATCAAAGGTGCTATGGCCCGGGATGGTATAGGTCTGGTCACTGTGGATCACGTCCGCCAGCACGGACCACAGTCGCAGCGAGATGGCTTTTGCTACCACCTTATAGTCCGTGCTGAGGAGCGAGACGGGACGCCAGTTCCGTAGGTCGCGGAGGTCCCCCTTCTTTGGCAGCAAAGCGAGCACCGCTCGCCTGCACGACAGAGGGAGGACTCCGCTCTCCAAGGACTCGGCCCAGACGGTGACGAGGTCCGGGCCGAGGACGTCCCAGAACACGCGGTAGAACTCCACGGTCAGCCTGTCCATGGCCAGGGTTTTATTGTTGGGCATGAGACGGAGGGCTTCCGAGAACTCGGCCAGAGTGAGAGACAGCTCCAGCCACCCTCGGTCGCCCACGCTGACCGTTGGGAGTTCGGTCCAGAGCACCCTGCGGGCGTTGGCTTCAGTCGGATCCGGGGAGAACAAACTGGCATAGAACGGCCTGGCCCTTCCACGCATCTCCACCGGATCCGTGAGGGTGGGTGCCGTCCTCTGCCAAAAGGCAAGTGATGTGCCTTTTAGCCCCCCTCTTTTTCTCCAGGGCGTAGAAGAAGAGGGAGATGCAATCCATCTCCCGAAGTAGACGGATGTGGAATTGAACAAAGACACCATGGGCCCGATGGTCCTCGAGGGCCCAGAGTTCCTCCCACTTCTCCCGGTACACCTCGCGGAGGGGTGGATCCTTGGGGTAGGATACCAGGCACCTCTCAAGCTTCAAAACCTCCCGCTCCAACTGCTCTATCACCGCATCCCCCCAGGAGTAGTCACAGCAGAAGAGCTCGGCGCACGCCTTCCCCCACGTCCCACCATTGCCACGCCGAGGAAAAGGCGGGTCGCTGCCCCCTCCGAGCCAGCCAGAACTCCCAGAAGTTCGCCATTGTTAAAGTGCCAATAGGCCAGCCCCAGGCTCTCCTGACTAAGGGTATGTCTACACTAGCTTGTTAATTCGAGCTAGGTAGGCAAATCAGGCAACCAGAGTTGCAAATGAAGCCTGGGACTTAAATATCCCGGACTTTATTTGCATGTTCCCGTCGGGCCGCCATTTTTAAATCCCCCTTAGTTCGAACCAACTGCCCAACGGGAGAGGGCTTATGGTGGAGATTGGCTGCCCCAGGGTGGAGAGGGAGGGCAGCAGGGCGGCATTGGGGAGGAAGGGCGGGACGCAGGTGAGGACCACCCGTATGCCCAGGTCCTCCAATGGCTCAAGGGGCACGTGCACAGCCCCCACCGCCAGGCCCCTCTCCACCGACTCCTGGGCGGCAGCCTCCAAGGCAAGGAAGAACACCGCCTTGCCGTATATCTTGGAGGCCGCTACCACGGCCGAGGCCCCCACCACCCTTGCCAATGCCCGCACATATGTTTTAACATGGGGCGAGGTGGTGACTAGGAGGCAGCAGACACTGTGCCTCCTGGTCAGGGTGGGGAAGGGGCCCACCTCCTCCTCAGTGGGGTGCAGGTGTTGCAGCAGCAGCAGAGTCGGGTGGCAGCCAGCCGGGGAAGGACTCTGGGTGGTGGGTGCTGGTGGGGTCCTCTTTGCCTCTCCCTCCGGCAGCAGCAAGCCGTGGGTGGTGGTGGTGGCAGCAGTCTGGGGAGGGAGAGGCTCAGCAGCAACAGGCAGGCTCAGGAGGGCTCCCAGAAACAGTCAGGGCAGGGAAGAGAGGAAGGGAAGGGTACTCCAGAGCAGAGGAGCAGCAGCCACACCCTGCCCCTCCTTCTCTGGAGTGGAGCGCTGGAGTGGATGCCCAGTGACCCGGAGGTGGAAGAACCCCTCTGGGAATCCAAACCATGTCCATAAGCCCATTTCATAAAGCATGGTGGGGGGGTCTGTCACACTGGCTACGTCTAGACTGGCATGATTTTCCGGAAATACTTTTAACGGAAAAGGTTTTCCTTTAAAAGTATTTCCGGAAAAGCGCGTCTAGATTGGTCCCGGAGTTATCGTTATAACGATGCGCTTTTCCGGAAAAGCGCATCTAGATTGGCGGGACGCTTTTTCGCAAAAGCAGAAGCACAGAACCATTTTGAAGAGGGCAAAAGGCCACCAGACCATTCCGGGGGCGGGGCCGGAGCTCGGTTCAGACACGTGCTTAAAGGGGTCTCGCTGGACAGCTGTTTGTCTCCTGCTCCCGTGCCTTGGGGCCTCTGCCAGGGACTGACACCCTTAGCAGGTTCGGTGGTTGCCGTCTGAGTTTTGGGGACACCACCCTTTGGCCCCTACTGCTTTTTCCTGCGTTTTCTTTCTTCTGCCCTGCTCTGTCTGCCATGGAGCCAGGGGTGGCCATGTGCCTGCTCGGGCCCCTGTTGGAGCTGTGCAAGTGTGTGCTGCAGGCCGGTGCCCTGGTGTTCCAGGACCAGGAGGCAGACATCGCGTTCGACTCCCTCACCAGGGTGGAGAGGCCCGTCTGGAGATTGGACACCAGTACTGACTGGTGGGACCGGCTGGTCCTCGGACAATGGGACGACCAGCAATGGCTCCGGAATTTCCGCATGTGAAAATGGACCTTCCTGCAGCTGTGCACCTGGCTCACCCCCACGCTACAGAGAGCCACCACCCGGCTGCGGGCACCCATCCCCGTCAACAAGAGGGTCGCCATCGCGCTCTGGAAGCTGGCCACCCCGGACAGCTACCGATCGGTGGCACAGCAGTTCAGGGTGGGAAGATCAACCGTCGGTGTGATCGTCGTGGAGGTAAGTCCCAGGGGGAGTGGGGTGGGGGGAGGGTGCTGCACTCCATGCCCAGGGGCAGCCAGGACTCCAGGCTGGGTCACCCAGGGGTTTGGGCCGTCCCTCCCTTGCACAGGCCCGCTTGGTGGGGGGGGGGGGGGGTGGCAGAGGGGCGAGGGGGGCCCTGGTGTGTGTGTGTGTGTGTGTGTGTGTGTGTGTGAGAGTGAGGACAGAGGGAATCAAGGGGGGGGCCCAAGGGAGCGCACACTCACCCCTGCCGTATGTGATGTGTTCCCCTGTGTTTCTCTGCACCCTTCTGCAGGTCGTCCACGCCATCAACGACGTCCTGCTCCCGCGAATCATCCGCCTGTGCGATGTGGATGATACCATGGCCGGCTTCGCTGCCCTCGGGTTCCCCAACTGCGGGAGAGCCCTGGACGCCACCCACATCTCCGTCCGGGCCCCGGAGCATCGAGCAGCCCATTTCATGAACAGGAAGGGGTACTGCTCCATTGTTCTGCAGGCCCTCGTGAACCACCGGGGCCGCTTCCTGGACATCTACGGGGGCTGGTCCGGCCGGGCACACGACGCCCGCATCCTCCGGAACTCAGGACTCTTTTGCAGGTTGGAGGCGGGCACCTACTTCCCCTGGCGGGACTTGACTGTCGGGGATGTGCCTATGCCCATCTGCGTTGTCGGGGACGCAGCCTACCCCCTGCTGCCCTGGCTAATGCGGCCCTACATGGGGTGGCCGGACCAGAACCGGGCCCGGTTCAACGACCGCCTCAACCGGGCCCGAAATGAGGTGGCGCTCGCCTTCGGACATTTAAAAGCCCACTTCCGCTGTTTGTTCACCCGTCTCGAGATGGGTGAGCGGAATGCAACGGAGGTACTGGCCGCGTGCTGCGTGCTCCACAACATTGTGGAGCGCAGTGGGGAGGCCTTCCTCCCTGCATGGATGGCAGCCGAGGCACAGACATTCGACCAGCCCCACACAGCTGCCGTCCACCAGGCGCGCCAGGATGGGGTGCGCATCAGAGAGGCCCTGATGGACATGTTCGCCCAAGCCCTGTAGTAGGGTCGCCTGGGTCTCCCCATACGACTCCCTCCCATCCCCTACCCTTCCCCACCCCCTCCCCTTACCTCCCCCCAATTGTAAAGCGTCAGTTCCAAGCACATCGGCCGTCATCGTGACTGTTCGTCGGGTGCGTCGGGCTTAGTTAGGGTTTTTCTTTTAGTTTAGGCTAGGGTTTAGGCCACCATCGCCTGTCCCGAAGAACAGGGAAGAGGATTCGGGGTTTGTGTGGAAGGCTCAAGTCAGCGTACCCGATTCCAGTCGTCTTCGAGGGATCTCCTGGCTGCTCCTCTCCCGAGGCCCGGAAGGACCAAAGGATTGAGGTGGCCAGCAACACTACCCAATTGTCCTCCCTTTTAACCGTTCTTGCTTGTTTGTTATCTATGGGTATGTCTACACTACAATGTTAATTCGAACTAACTTAGTTCGAATTAGTAAATTCGAACTAAGCTAATTCGAACTAACGCGTCTAGAACTAAAAACTAGTTCGAATTAGCATTTTGATAATTCGAACTAGCAAGTCCACATTGAGTGGACCCTGAACAGGGCTTAAGGATGGCCGGAAGCAGTGCCGGCAGGGCATCAGAGGAGGACTTAGAGCATGGAGCTGCTGTCTCAGGCTAGCCGAGGGCTGCGCTTAAAGGGTCCCGACCCCCACCCCGGACACACAGTTCTAAGGGGTGCCCGCTTGCAAAGCAGTCCTGGCTTGGATTGCCCGGAGTACCCACACTGGGCACATCACACCACTCGGCCATCAGCCTGGCTGCACTTGCCACAGGCTGCCATCTGGGGAGAGGGGACAATCGGGGGGCTGCAGGAGAGCTTCCACCTCCAGAAGCCCGCAGAGCCAGCCCAGTCCTCCCCATTGGGGGCTCGTACCCCATTCCTCCCTCACCTCCTTCCACTTACCCTTCCCTAGCCCCCCTTCTTATTGATGTACAAAATAAAGATAATGTTTCTTCCAACATTGACTCTGTCTTTATTGAACAAAACTGGGGGAGACTGGGAAAAGGAGGTGGGAGAGGGGAAGAGAAAGGCTGGGAGAGGGGAGGGCAACTAACATGATCAGGGGTTGGGAACAGGTCCCAGATGAAGAGAGGCTACAGAGACTGGGACTGTTCAGCTTAGAAAAGAGGAGATGGAGCGGGGACAGGATAAAGGTCTCTAAAAGCAGGGGTTGGGTGGAGAGGGTGCACACAGAAAAGTTCTTCATGAGTTCCCATAAAGAAGGATTGGGGACACCAAAGGAAAGGAATGGGTAGCAGGCTTGAAACTAGTAAGAGAAAGTTGTTGTTCTTGACAAAGCAAATAGTTAACCTGTGGAACTCCTTGCTGCAGGAGGCTGTGAAGGCTAGAACTAGAACAGAGTTGAAAGGGAAGTGAGATCAAGTCATGGACGTTGGGTCCATGGAGTAGTCTTAGCCAGGGGGTAGGAGTGGTGTCCCTGCCCAAAGTTTGTGGAAGGCTGGAGAGGGATGGCACGAGACAAATGGCTTGGTCACTGTCTTCGGTCCATCCCCTCCAAGGTCCCTAGGGTTGGCCACTGTCGGCAGACAGGCTACTGGGCTAGATGGACCTTTGGTCTGACCCAGGATGGCCATTGTAAGCTCAGGGCTCAGTGTCGGGGGTCTCAGTGGACCCCCTTGATTTTCATGCACACCTGGTCCTGGGTGGCCAGGCTGGCAGCTCTCCTGCCCTAGACGGCCACTTTCCTGTGCCTAGTGCGGAGATCGTGGACGAGGTCCACGATGTCTGCACTAGCCCAGGAAGGTGCCCGCCTCTTGCCGTCCCGGGCAAGCTCCCGGGAGCCGCCAGCCTGGTCCCGGCAAGAGGGGGTGGGCTGGGGGGCATCGGGTGGGTGGCTCTGTGCCGTGCCAGGTGCAGGGTCTGCTGGCTGGGTGCTTGCAGGCTTGCACCTGGCATGGGCACCGTAGCCAGCCCGTGCCTCTTTAAGGGGTCCGGGGCCGGGAGGGGGGCATAGAGTTTCCCTGGTGTTGGCCAGAGTGGCCACCAGGGAAACCTGGGGAGAGCTAGCCTCCCACTAGTTCGAATTAAGGGGCTACACACCCCTTAATTCGAACTAGTAAGTTCGAACTAGGCTTAATCCTTGTAAAATGAGGTTTTCCTAGTTCGAACTAAGCGCTCCGCTAGTTCGATTCAAATTCGAACTAGCGGAGCGCTAGTGTAGCGGCTATGAATGTTAGTTCGAACTAACGTCCGTTAGTTCGAACTAACATTGTAGTGTAGACATACCCTATGTTAATATAGTTGTGGTTTAAATTTTACTGAAAAGTCTCAGTATTTATTTATGCGCCACAAACCAATGACCACTTACAAAGGGACCCCCGGTGATAGATACAGAATTTTGGTGTCCACAGTTTGTAACCCTTTTAAATGTAGGTGGCTAATTGGCATCTCAAATCATTTCCTACAGTTACCTCGAGTAACACAATAACCAACACAATAATCAACTGAAAAATTGTCTATTTTTATTTACAAGGGGGAGGGGGAGGAGACCTTCAACTGGGACAGGGAGGGGGAGGAGCTACTCCTGGGAGGGGTGGCCCCTGTGAGCGCTCCTGCGGGGGTGGACCTGCACATGCGGGGCAGGCCGCATCGGGGAAGGCTGCACGGGGAGGTGGGCAGGAGGAGGGGGCATAGGAGCAGGGGCAGGAGCTGGGATAGGGGCAGGAGGGGGCATGGGCAGTGCTAGGGGAGGGATGGCGGGGGCATGGGGTACGGCCATGCCATAGTGGACAGCGTGCACAAAGTGTGTCGTGAGGATGGCCATGGAGTCGGCCATCCTTGTGCATTGTGCCTGGAAGGCGGCCCAGGCCTCCTGCCGCCACTGCAGGTCCCCCTGCACGCGTTCCCTAATGGAGCCCTGGATTGCCTCCACCGCTATGACGTGGCGACGAAGCAGCTGGTCCCGGTGTCGGAGCCTCGGCCTCCGGGGTTGGCCAGCTGGGGGCGCCGCTGCTGCCGGACTGGAGGGTCTTGTGCTCGGTCCCGCTGCAGGGAAGAGAAGAAAGGATGGGTCAGTCAGGCAGGCCGGCCACTGTCCCCACACCTCATGCCCTCCACCCCTGAGCCCAGGTGACCCCACAGTTGTGTGGCTTGGGCCCACTCGGTTCCCCCCCTGCCCCCTGTGTTGTATGTTGGCAAGGAGGCCCGCCCCTGGAGTAGGGTCCTCCTCCATGTATTGTAACCACCGGTCTGTGTCCTGGCCCTGTGGAGCGCAGGAGGGTGCTTGTGCTGCGTTCACCTGTGGAACTCCCTGCTGGTGGAGGCTGTGAGGCTTTGGGCTAATCACTGGTGTTTGACAGGGAGCGAGATGCATCCCCACACAGTGCCTGGGAGCACATCTGGCAGACGTGGTCTGGGCTCTCAGATCCCATCGCGTGGGATGTCTCCTGGACGGAACCAGAAGAGTGACTGGGGGGGGGTGTGTGTCCCATCCTTGCAGCAAAACTCAGGGGCCCTTCTCCCTCCCACTATCCCTCCCGCAAGCCCGGTAGCCCAGGGACATGTGCGGCCGCAGTGGGGACTTCCCTCGGGGAGCCAGCCAAAGCACCGGGAGCAGGCGAGGGGCTCGGTGGGGGCCACGCTCACAGGGCTGTGATGCTGCGGTTTTCCCAGGAGCAGCTGGCTGTACCTCACAGCCAGGCATGTGACAGTGTTGCCGTTCTGCGTGCTGCACCCTTGCGGAGGTGCGGGCTCTGGGCTGAGTCCCTGGGGCCCTGTCCGGTTCCAGCCGGCATCCACCCTTCCCCCTGGTCCCGCCGCATGTGTGTGAGCAGCACGGTCCCAGGCGTGCCCTGCAGCTGCCTGCCGCGGCCACGTGCCGCTCGGTCACCAGGCTGCACGTGCTGCTTGCTGCCTAATGCTACACAACGTGCAGCTCACGTGGCCTGAGTGACATGCTCTTCCCCTCCCCCCTCCGGGCGCCTGGCTCCCCTCCGCCCTTGTGAGTGTAACCTGCAAAGACTCACCGGTGGATCGTTCCCCGGCCTCAGAGGGGCTGCTGGAGGGGGCCTGCTGGGTGGCAACGCTGGCCTCCTCTCCCGAAGCGCCGCCGCTGTCCTCTCCCTCCCCCGCCTCGGTGGTTCGGATGACGGGGGGGCGCTGGCAGGTATCCACCGGCACGTCCGGGCCTTGCGGGGCTGGCTGGCCCAGGATGGAGTGCAGCCGGTTGTAATGGGGGCAGGTGTCTGGTCCTGCCCCCCTGCCCTCGCTGGCCCGCACGTAGCTCAGCCGGAGCTCTTTGACCTTTGCCCGGATTTGCTCACTGTTCCAGGCAGGGTGTCCCTGTTGGGCCAGAGTACAGTAGAGCTGTGTCCCGTCAATGGTCAGGATAGCCTGGCGAGGGGCTGTTATACACACAGATGGATATGTAGAGGGGCAGGATGGAGTGATCTGTCTGGGTAGTCAAACACCAGTAGGTACCGTTTATTTGGACCAGCTCGATGTTCATTTGTTTCTCTGTGACAACTACTTCAAACCTAGGCAGATTCGTCATGATGTTAAATGGGCAGGTACATAAAATTTCCTTATCAGAGTGGGTTCAACAGTCCCTGGGGTACAGGGAGGCCCCTACACCTTCAGAATTTGCAATGCCCTTGGCTCTAACTATATGCTCTTGCCTGCTGTAAGTGGGGAATACCCAGAGGGGCCAAAAGACAAAAGGTTATACTATGGTCTGTCCAGATAGGTCTCTGGATTCTCATGGATTCTTGGCATGAGGCAGATGGGGACTCACCACCTCCATAAGGGCTGGGTGGTAGTGGCTAAAGCTTACCCTATTCTTCAATACTGGTCTTCTAATTCCTTTAATTTAGTCCCATTAATTAGCAATCCAGTTAGTCTCTGGTCCAAATATCTGGTTGTGTCTAATGAAGTGGACACAGAGCTGGACAGATCCTTCAAACTATTTAGGATTAATCGGTTGGCTTGGCTGGTGTCTAGGCCTCCACGGGCACTGGATATTACGGCATCTGCCGGCCTGGATACTATACGGTTTCTGTTCTTTTGCCTGCTGGACTATGACATAAGTGTTGCTGACAGTTTCCAGGCCCAGACCAGCCTGTGATGGTATCTGCTAAGCCCCGTTGCCGAATTAGGTGTTTACCAATTTGATTAGCCAGTCTGGTAGTGTTAGTGCATTGCTGGTCTATACCTTTTAGGGCAATGTGGATTTCGACCTTATAAGTGTTGAACATCGAGATAAGGACTGGTGACATTTGTCCTATTATTACTAATTCTAGTTCTGGGACAGGGGTCTGTTTGGGGCATGATGCACAATTGGGAGGCTCTATTTTGTCTTTGAGGACCTGGTTGATGATATCCAATATGAGAGCAAGTTAGCAATGGCCATTGTTTAACAAATGACAGCCATGCCTCAGGGGTTACCTTTGTCTGGGCTTTAAGTGGTAAGCCCCAGTGGGAGTCAGTATAATTGGTGCATGATCTGATATTAGTATTTGGTTTTCTTCCCATGGTTTCATACAAACTCTAATACAGAGGACTATGTATTTTTTGGTCCTCGTAGTGTTCATGTTGTTACAATAAACAAAATAATTCTGTGTGAATGAGGGGTGGCCCAAGGCCGTGTATTCCCCATTGCTATTAGTGTGTATTTGTTCTATGTATGTGACTTGAAGGAGGTTACATTGACTAGAGTCACGGTTTCTCTTATAGGACCAAGCATGGTTCACAGATGTTTGATTGTTAATGGGAACCCATGCAATTCCATAATTCTGTCCAGGTATTCTTGAGGCCTTTTAAGGAGTCAGGCACCTGTCACCAATGAGTAGCAGGTCAAGTAGCTGTTATTGCAATGGTGAGGTTACTAGTTTTCTCATTGCTGTGGGCATCGATGTTGTGGGCATCTTTACTTAAATATGCTGATGTCCCACTTGCCTGTGTTGTTTCACTTACAGATTTCTTATTATCTCTGGCCAAACCACTTTCATGGTTGGTGTGTAAGTTTGCAAAAGCTAAATAGTTCATTTGTGTAGCCATTCAAGCAAAACCAATCCAGTGGGGAGGGGGCTGGTACCCCACTCCCAGTCCTTCTGTTCACGTGGCACACTTCTGGCTTCCTTCCAGTTTCTTTTGTTCACCTGTGGAGATATTGTTAACATTCTCCTAGCTTAACAATTACTGTCATTCTTTCACTAAATTTTAGACTTGCCAACTGATAGCCAATTGATTGGGCCCAATTATTAATTTTGTTTCGTTTAAATTCATGCTTTTGCTTTACTTAAAATATCCTTTCATTAAAACAATATCCTACACACAATGGCTGTGTCTACATTGGCATCCCTTTGCGGAAAAGGGATGCTAATGAGACACTTCGGAATTGCAAATCCACGGGGGATTTAAATATCCCCCGTGGCATTTGCATTTACATGGCTGCCGCTTTTTTCTGGCTCGGGGTTTTTGCCGGAGAAAAGCGCCAGTCTAGATGCGATTCTCTGGAAAATAAGCCCTTTTCCAGAAGATCCCTTATTCCTACTTGAAATGGGCTTATTTTCCGGAGAATCGCATCTACACTGGCGCTTTTATCGGGCAAAAACCCCGAGCCGGAAAAAAGCGGCAGCCATGTAAATGCAAATGCCACAGGGGATATTTAAATCCCCCGCGGATTTGCAATTCCGAAATGTCTCATTAGCATCCCTTTTCCGCAAAGGGATGCCAATGTAGACACAGCCAATGACGTTGGCAATACGTATTACAATTAAGACACACAAGACAAACTTGGACAGAACACAAACTTATTATGTCATGACCACGGTTTTTTGTTGTTGTTGTTGTTGTTTTTTCAATTGCTCTTCTGGTACCAGCGTGTTCTGATGATCTGAAAGACAAAGAAAACATTTCTACCCCCGTCGGGGTGGCCCATTATATCTTAAAATAAGTTTCTTTTACAGATGTTCTTGTTAATTTTGATCAGCCTGTTGTTACCTAATGGTATGCTTTTATTTTGTAAACCAGCTTCAGAGGGTTTGGGTGAATTTCTTCATTGTTCAATTATTAAGTTAAAGGTGGTATGCATCAGTGTCCCTCTTGTACCGCAGACCAGGTGTTTAATGTGTGAAGCTTCGAACTATTCACGGGTGGTAACTAAGAGGGTATGTCTACATTACAAAGTTAATTTGAACTAACAGCCGTTAGTTCAAATTAACTTTAATAGCAGCTATACATGCAAACCGCTATTTCGAATTTAATTCGAAATAGCAGAGCGCTTAATTCGAACTAGGTAAACATCATTCTACGAGGAGTAACACCTAGTTCGAATTAAGGGCTGTGTAGCCACTTAATTCGAACTAGCTGGAGGCTAGTCCTTCCCAGGTTGCCCTGGTGGCCACTCTGGGCCAAACCAGGTAAACTCTTCTGCCCCCCTCCCGGCCCTGGAGCCCTTAAAGGGACACGGTCTGCCAATGGTGCCTGTGCCAGTTGTAAGCCTTCCAGCACCCAGCCATCGGACCCTGCACCTGGCACAGGATGAGCCAGCCACCTGCTGCCACCCAGCCCTCCACCTCTTCCCAGGACCAGGCTGGTGGCTCCCAGGAGCCTGTCCAGGGCCGCAAGAGGTGGGCGCCCGCCTGGTCTAGTGTGGAGATCGTGGACTTAATCAAGGTTTGGGGGGAGGCCTCCAATGTCCATGATCTCCGCACTAGGCACAGGAATGCGGCCGTCTACAGCCGCATGGCTGTCAGCCTGGCCACCAGAGGCCACATGCGGACCCAGGAGCAGGTCCGCTACATAAGTAAGGACCTGCGGCAGGCCTACTCCAGGGCCTCCCAACCAGGGGCCGACCCGGAGGCCTGCCCTCACTTTGAGGGCCTGGACTGCATCCTGCAGGCTCACGCCATCCCTGCCCCCCGGGTGGTGGTCGACCTCGGGGCAGAAACGGAGGAAGAGGAGGATGCCAAGAGCCAGGAGCCACAGGAGACTGCAGGGAGCCTGCCCAGGACCCAGGACCCCCGAGTCATCCCACAGAGCACATCTGCTGTGTCGTCTGAGGCCAGGGAGGGCTCCACATGTGAGTGCCAATCATGGTCCCCTTATGTGTATGGGGGGGGAGTGAAGAGGGAGCCCAGGGACTGTGCCCACCATGGAGCAGCATCTAGGTGTCATGCAGGGGCCCTGGTCCATTCCCCACATGCTGACCTTGCCTTGCAGAGGGGGGCTGGGTTTCACTCACTGTGTCCCCAGGGAGAACTGACCACTTCTCTTGTTTTACCACAGCCACCCGCACCCGGGCCAGCAGGCACTCCAGGAACCAGGAGGAGTACCAGCTGCGGCACCTGCGGTTCCTGGAGCACCAGCTCTGCACCCAGGAGCACTGAGTCCGGGAGGACCTGCGGCTGCGGCAGCGGAGCTTGGAGGTGCTGGAGGAGCAGGGCCATGCCCTCCGAGGTCACCTCCAGATCCTGGCGGACAGGTTCCTGCCTCCTCCTGCTCCAGCCCCTGCGGCCGCCCCAGCTCTCGCTCCTCCTCCCACCCCTGCTCCCCCTCCCGCTTTTTCTGCACCCCCCATCCCTCCTGCCCCACCCTCCACACCCACTCCCCCCAGAAGCCCCCACACCCGCAGTGCTGCAAGATGGGAGAGCCCTGAGCTTTCCCTTCCCTTCCTCCCCCTTCCACCTCCCCCCTCCCAGGTTTCCCCCTCCCTTCTCCCACCCTCATTCCTCCCTACCCCCACTGCAGTTATGAAAAATAAAAGAGGAAGGGGGGTTAGGGAGGGGAAAGGGGAAGGAGGTGAGGGTGGAAGAAGGCCCCAGTGGGGCATGCAGGGAGAGTTCAGTCCTCTTCCATGAGGAAGCTCTCCCGCAGGGCTTCCCAGATCTGGACGGCCCCCCACTGGGCCTCCCAGGTGGCAGCGGTGTGGGGCTGCGCGTACTGGCCAGCCATGCGGACAGCCTCAGCCATCCAGGCAGGCAGGAAAGCCTCCCCCTTCCGCTCACATAAATTGTGCAGCACACAACATGCTGCCACCACGGGAAGGATATTGTGCTCGGTGAGGTCGAGGTAAGTGAGGTGGCACCTAAACCCTGCTTTCAGGCGTCCGAAGGCCCCCTCCACCATGATGCGGGCCCTGGTGAGCCTGGCATTGAAGGCCTGCCGGGAGGGGTTGAAGTGTCCTGTGTAGGGCTTCATTAGCCAGGGCTGTAGGGGGTAGGCCGCATCCCCCACCAGGCAGACGGGCATGTCCACGTCCCCGACCCTGATGTGGCGGTCGGGGAAGAAGGTCCCGGCGTGCAGCCTCCGGCACATGGAGGAGTTCCAGAACACCCTGGCGTCGTGTGCCTTGCTGGACCAGGCCACATTTATGTCCGTGAACTGGCCTCAGTGGTCAGACACGGCCTGCAGGAGGACGGAGAAGTACCCCTTGTGGTTGACATACTGAGAGGCCTGGTGTTCTGGGGCACGGATGGAGATGTGCGTCCCGTCGATGCCCCCCCTGCAGTTCGGGAAGCTGAGGGCGCTGAACCCCCGGATGACGGCGGACCACCCTGCGGAGCAGCACCCTGTTGATGGCCTTGACCACCTGCAGAGAGACACACCAAACCGCAAATCACTGGGGTGCCTGGGTGGCTGGGAGTGTTCATTCCCTGGCATTGCCCCGCGCCCCACTCCCAGAATCAACCCCCGCTGCGATCCTGGCCGCCGCGGGCGGCATGTAATACGGCCGGGAAAAACCGAACACTCCTGTGCGGGGCACTTTCGCCTCCTCCCCCCCCCCCCCCCCCGTTTTCCCTGGAGCGGCCAATCCCCTCCTTGCAGCCCCCCTCCCCCCTGGCCCAGTGGCTGGTGGGTGCCGTACCTGCATGAGCACTGCTCCGACGGTGGATTTCCCCACGCCGAACTGGTTCCCGATGGATCGGTAGCTGTCTGGCGTGGAGAGCTTCCACAGGGCAATAGCCACACGCTTCCGGAGGGGGATGGAGGGCATCATGCGATTGTCCCGTCGCCGCAGAGCAAGTGCGAGCCACTCGCAGAGCTCCAGGAAGGGGTCCCTCTTCATCCTGAAGTTCTGGGTCCACTGTCTGTCTCCCCAGTGCTCTAGGATGATGTGGTCTCACCAGTCGCTGCTGGTGTCCAGACGCCAGATGCGGTGGGGCACGCTGGCATCCGGGCAGTGCTGCGGCTCCTCCATGGCCCCCAGGGAGGCCGGGGGAGGGGCAGGGGGCTGACGTGCACCAGATGGTGCCAGGCAGCCTCCACCCATTGCTGGAAGGCTTGCAGCAACAAGTCCAAAAACTGGACCAGAATGCCCAGGGTGAGCTCTGGCTCCATGGTGCCAACTGCGGTGGCGTCCCCAATGGGAACCACCGACACAGGCAGGCAGAGAGGAAAACGCTTTGCTGTCCCTTGGCAAGGTTGGCAAGCAAGCAGGAAAAGCTGAGAACCGGCTGTCCGGGGGGGTCCCTTTAAGCACGAGCCTCAGATAGCCTCAGACAGCAGCCACACAAAGCAACTACTGACCTGATGCCCTGCTGGAACCGGTTTCAGCTGCCCTTAAATGCAACCCAGCGTTCAATCAGTGTGGACGTGTGTAGAGAATTAACAAATATAGTGCTTTGGCCACGTGACAGGGCATCCCAAGGACGAAACCAAGCAAGAGTCCTGAGCCAACAATAACAACATCTGCCTGAGTCAACGACCTTCGAGAATGCTGTGTTTGGAACTGTGAAAAAGCAGTTTGTAAAAAAGCAGGATGTGGACTGCTGGGGAGATTAGAGGTTATAAAGATAGTTGTAATCTTGCAATAAAACGATTTCGTGCTTGCACCAGCCGGAGTCCGTGCCTTCATACACCACAAATGGCGCCCGATACAGGGCTTGAACTGAATGAGTGATTCAAACCGGTGATGTACCCGCGGCTGGACGGAGGATAAGTTGTTGAGAGGAGCTCCCGAAATTACTGACATCACCATTCGCAGGACGAACAGGTGAGCAGCCGCGGACAGAATAACAGTATGGGGCAGTCTGCCACGAAAGAGCAAAAACTGCAGCTTGAGATCTTGCAGCGCATTGTGAAGGAACAGGGGTTTAAGGTTCCCCCTGTACAGCTGGTCCAGCTGTTGGTTTGGATACGAGACCACTGCCCGTGGTTCCCGGAAGGGGGGTTCTTATGATTTGACCTTCTGGGAGAAGGTGGGCAAGGAATTGAGAACCTCTGAACATCTTGCATTATCCCTCCCAAAAGGGATCATAGTAACGTGGCGAACTGTTTATACAGCCATACGGGCATTGCATCCCGCCAAGCGGGTCCTGAAGGAAGCGTCGGCAACATTTGATCCCAGGCCATATCAGGACCCAGAGGATCCCTCGTCCCCTCCCCCAAAACCCCCGGGGAGGATTGTGAGCCAGTGTACACCACGGTCCCGGTCTCCCCGGAGCCTGACGACTTGTGCCTCGGCCCTGAGGACAGTGAATCTGAGGACGGCGGGCCCGAGGACCCCTTTGACACAGGGACGGCGGCGGTCGGCGTAGGGCCTGACTCGTACCCACCGCTCGAGCCCGTCAAGGCCCTGGCGGCATCTGCGCCGACGGCGGAGCAAATTTTACAGACTCAGAGGCTACGAGCTGTTTCTCGGTCCTCGATTGTAGCCCCTCCGCCTTTTGCCCCAGCATTAGCTCCCGCTTCTTCATACAGGTCCTCAAGCCACACGGTCGCTCCATATGGGCCCCCCCTTGGTGGCGCCCTCGCATAATGAACAGGCAGGGGTTTTATCTGAATGCCGACGTGAGGCTCTTCGGTGAGGAGATGTACAGCTTCTACAGGCTTTTCCAATTGTATATGCGCCCCAACGGCCCGCCCGACATGAGGCTTTGCCATATGAACTTGTAAAAGAGTTGCGCAAATCTGTGAAGGATTATGGATTACAGTCGTCTTATACGATGAATTTGGTTGTGGCTATTTCGGAGTCATATGTTATGGCCCCGCATGATTGGCGCGCGCTATTACGCCTGCTACTTAGCCCGGCGCAGTATGCAGTTTGGGACACCGAGTATCGTGACGGTGTTACGTCGCAAGTTATGGATAATGTTACCAATGGGGTAAACGTTGGCATAGATGAACTTATAGGGCAGGGCCAATATGCTACTCCCCAGGCTCAGGCTCAGATGAATCGCTTGGTATTTACGCAAGCCACATCGCTGACCCTTCGAGCCTTATGACAGGTCCCTGATGCGGGCCGAAGGGACACATCTTTTGCTACAGTCCGCCAGGGCCCCCAGGAACCCTATGTGTCATTTTTGGATAGGCTCCAAACCGCCATACAACGACAAGTAGACTCAGAGGAGGCTCAGCACCTGTTGCTGTTTCAATTGGCTATTGAAAACGCTAATATAGACTGCAGGAAGGCTTTGGACCCCCTGCGTAACAAGGCGAAAACTCTTTCAGAACTGATCAAGGCATGTCAAAATGTTGGGTCTGAACAACATAAAGCTGAAATGTTAGCATCGGCGCTGGCACAGCAGCTGAAAAGGCTCGTGATGTTGTTCGGCATTGGTTACATTGTTTTGCTGTTATGGGTGTTCCAGTTTCTGTTAAAACTGATAATGGTCCCGCTTATATCTCCCACAAAGTTCAGTCCTTTTTGCAGGATTGGGGTGTAAGCCACACCACAGGCATTCCACACTCCCCCACGGGCCAGGTGATTGTTGAACGCACGCACCGCACTCTCAAGACCCTTCTTGATAAACAAAGATGGACAAAGCTATGTATGTGTTAAACTTTTTAAATCTTTCTGATTTGTCTTTCACGGCAGCACAGCGCCACTTTGGGTGAGACTCTGCGTGGCCGGAGCGGCCACAGGTTTACTACAGACACCTGGAATCCGGACAGTGGCAAGGTCCCGTTCCATTAATCACGTGGGGACGTGGGTATGCCTGTGTTTCTCTTCCCTCAGGTCCCTATTGGCTTCCTGTGCGATTTGTTAAGCCAGCCAGGATTGGTACGACATCAGCGCAAGAGATTCAACTCGAGAATGAAGGGACCGCTGCCGATCCATAACGACAAATCCATGACGGTCACCGCTGCATTTCTGTGGTTCCTGTGGAGCGGTTTCTGTGCGCATACTGCGACAGCACATTTGTATTGGGCGCACATCATTGATCCCCCCATATTCAGGCCTGTGACGTGGTAGGATCCCTCACCGCCCATCAGTAACAATGGTACCGATTGTGTGGGAGGGGTGTGGATACCCCCTACAGCGGAACAAGAAACCGAGGTCGTTAATGTTACCAATGTCACCTTTGTCACTGACCTCCCACCGCTTTGCTTTTCTACCCTTCATGACTCAGGTTGCGTGCCCGTGCAGCCACAGTTGCACCTAGTGGCGCGGGAGCACGACGGAAGGGTTATCTATACCTTACTGAGCATTCCCGGGATGCACGGAAGCGGTAATGACTCTTGGGAGCCATACGCCCCTGATTTGCCCCACTGCATGATAAAGAGGATATCAGCGGACGCGGCACCGGTTTGGCAGGCATGTCATGGACGCAGCCCCCTGGTACTCCGGGCCGAATTCGGCACGGTTGTGGATTGGGGCCCTCACGGTATGCTGTGGGATAAAGTGGACAATCGCACTGTCCCCTTCGGCCGGTATAATCATAGCCTTTCATGGCATGGGGGAGGCTCTGCCGGTCCTGTGTTACAATTTATTACTAATGGGGATAACGCCACGGCCTCCACGTTACATAAGGGGATGTGGCGGATAGGGTTAGCATTTATGGGTTATAGTTTAGGGAGTTTGATTTTAGAGAATTATACATCTAACTATATTAAGCAGCAAGATAATAGTGTTATGGTTTGTACTTTGCATCCATATGTTTTTGCCTTGGCACAAAATGCAAGTTTTAAGAGATGTAAATTTTCCCATTCTTGTTATTCTGTTATGTTGTCTGAGGTGCGATATAAGACCTGCATTTCCATGAGTGAGAATGTAACCTTTGTGTTCCCTCTTCGACGACGCCCTGAGTTATGGATTCCTGTTAATCTCACACGAGACTGGGAAGGAGATAGTGGCTTTGGCCGTCTTACAAGGTTGCTGCAGGAGGAGATTACTAACACTCGTAGACGTACGAAGCGATTTTTGGGGTGGCTGATTTTTGCTCTTGTGTCAGCAATTATTATTCTTGCTTCTGCCACTGCTGCTATTGCCTCTTCAACTCAGTCAGTTAAGACTGCAAAAATGGTAGGGGAAGCGCTAATAAACGTTACACGGGAGTTCCAAACGCAGGAGACCATTGATGAAGAGATATTGGCGCGGCTTGAGGCCCTAGAAGCCGCAGTCATTTGGCTTGGTGATAGGCATGCAGCCTTAAAGACTAGGTTGTCTCTACGGGTATGTCTACACTACCCCACTAGTTCGAACTAGGAGGGTAATGTAGGCATACCGCACTTGCAAATGAAGCCCGGGATTTGAATTTCCTGGGCTTCATTTGCATAAGCGGGGAGCCGCCATTTTTAAAACCCCGCTGGTTCGAACCCTGTGCAGCGCGGCTACACGGGGCACGAACTAGGTAGTTCGAACTAGGCTTCCTAGTTCGAACTACCGATACTCCTCGTGAAATTCCAGGGGACTATGGACCCCGCCCAAATATTCCAATGGCTCACTGAGCAACAAAAACAACAGCAACAACATCAAGTACAGTTACTGCAGCAGCTGGCTGCTCAAAGCCAGGAGCAGCAACGGCAGCTGGTTAGGGAAATAACTCAACAGCAAGAAAGATGGGTACAGCACGGGATAGGACGAGGGGCCAGCACCGGATCGCTGGGAGACGGGAGCGAGGGGCCGGTGGGCCCCTCCCAGTTGCCCATTCGGCTAACAAAGATGGGGCTACCGGACAACCCTGAAGCATTCCTGGTAACTTTTGAGAGGCAAGCCGCCCGCTGGCCCGAGGAACATTGGGCCACCCTCTTGGCCCCTTACCTCACAGGGCCCGCGCAACTCGCGTACAGGAGCCTGGCATCACAGGATGCCTTAAAATACTACAAAGTCAAAGAGGCAATACTAGATCAGATAGGGGTCACCCCGGAGACCTATAGGCAGAGGTTCCGGAGCGAGCGGTACCCCGACGGGGCACGACCAAGGGCCGTGGCTCAGAAATTAAGAGAACTGGCCTGGCAGTGGCTGGAACCTGATAAGCGGGATAGCCCCCGGGTAACGGACGTTGCGGTGCTAGAGCAATTCCTGCAAGTCCTTCCCCCAGGGGCCCAGCAATGGGTACGCCAACATTGCCCCCAGACGCTGGCTGATGCGGTCATCCTTATGGAAAACTATATGGGTATTGGTGGAGGGGGTCCCGGTCCAGGCATTGGTGGACTCGGGCTGCGGACAGACGATGGTCCGTGCGGAATTGCTCCCGAGTCCCGAGCCTGCCAGGGCCACAGTTTGGGTACGGTGTATCCACGGAAACGCCCAGCCCTACCCCACAGCCTGGGTACGGATGCAGTGTGAGGGGGAAGAAGGCGTCTGTCAGGTGACGTTAGCCCCACAGCTCGCCTACCCAGTGGTCCTGGGACGGGATTGGCCTGGCTTCCATCGAATTTTACAGACCTGGAACCAACTGGACCCGGACCAGCAGGAAGAGGGGCTGGAGGCAGCGGAAACCGAGCCAGAGTGGGTCACCGATCGTGACTTCCTCGACGACCAAAGGAACGACCCGGCACTGGCATGAGCCCGGGAGCAGGCCCGAGGAAGTGAGGAAGGCAGGACTCCGAACCAACAGGAGACACACTTCGAGGTACGGGGGATCGCCTATACCGCGTGGCCCGAGAGACCGAGAGAGCGGGGTGGTCTGGAAGTTGCTGGTACCCCGCCACTACCAAAATAAGGTGCTGGAACTGGCCCATGCGAACCCCTGGTCCAGGCATCTGGGCTGGGAGAAGACCCTGCAGCGGCTCACGCAGCGGTTCTTCTGGCCGGGAATATACAAAGCCGTCCGGGACTTCTGTGACTCGTGCCCCACCTGCCAACGAACTCGGTTACAGCTATGCCCTAAGGCCCCGTTGGTGCCCCTCCCGGTAGTAGGCGTCCCCTTCGATAGGGTGGGCCTAGACCTGGTGGGACCAGTGGAAAAATCTTCGGCTGGGTTCCAGTATATCATGATCCTAGTGGACTATGCAACCCGTTACACTGCTCTACAGCCAAAATGCTTCTGAAATAAATGCAGTCAAACTTTACTAATTCTGGGTCACTGAGAACGAAAATGATGCTTAAAATTGTTGATTGGGTCTAGTTTTCAAGATATGCTATTGGGTGAGTATATACAACCCTTGACTTGCGAATGGCGGAGGATAAGTGAGTTATAAAGGGAAGGGATCTCAATTTAAACCAGAAATGACTAAAATACATCTTTGACTGGATCTATGAATAAATCTATGACTGGGTTTGGACAGTACTTGCTTTTTAGGCAAAACAATGAATGATGCAATCTGAAGCTGGTATTGCGTCATACATGATATGAATTGCATCATGTTATTCCCAGAAGTCATGGATGATGCAATCATAATGAAGCTTGCATCACCCTGCTGAACAAATTGCCCTATATCAGCTCTAGAAATAGTACAGTGTCGTGCTCTCTTATTTGTCAATGTTTGATTTTGCAAAGGGACACATTTCTGTTTAGCCAAAGTGAGCAGAGATGCCTCGTACTTGTGTGAACAGTGCAGATAACTTCTGCTATGTTTGTGGTGAAGTGACTTTTGCATCACAAAAGCTCAGTATAACCACTACGGTTAAGAGAGCCTATCACATTTATTTTGGCTGCAAAATTGGAGATCAGGACAAGAGGTGGGCCCCATACATAGGCTGCAACACTTGTGCAACAAATCTTCGCCAGTGGTTGAACAGGAAAAGGAAATCTATGCCCTTTGCAGTGCCAATGATTTGGAGAGAGCCAACAGACCATACCAGCAATTGTTACTTCTGCATGGTGCCTCCAGTTGGGAAAGGTGTGTCAAAGAAGAGAAAGTGGACTGTGCATTATCCAAACATTCCATCAGCTATACGCCCAGTACCCCACGGAGAAGGACTGCCGGTTCCTGATGCACCAGAATCATTCTCACTTGAGTCAGACGAGGAAGAGGATGAGGATGAAACTTCTGGTCCTGAACCATCAGTGTCACAGGACCCACATTTTCTCCCATCCTCCTCCTCTGAACCACACCTCATAACACAAGGTGAACTGAATGACCTTGTCAGGGATTTGGAACTACCCAAGAGTAAGGCAGAGCTCTTGGGCTCCAGACTACAGCAGTGGAATCTCCTGGCAGGTGATATTAGGGTTTCCATGTTCCGTGACCGTCAAAAGGATCTTGTCCCATTCTTCTTCATGGAAGGTGATCTTGTAGCCTGCAACAACATCGATGGTGTGATGGCAGCCCTCAACATCGTTCACGATCCAGATGAGTGGAGACTGTTCATTGATTCATCGAAGACGAGTCTTAACGCTGTTTTGCTGCATAATGGCAATGTTTTGCCATCTATTCCAGTTGGTCATGCAGTCCATATGAAGGAAACCTATGACAACATGAAACAACTTTTGAGGTGCATAAACTATGACCAACATCAGTGGCAGCTTTGTGGCGATTTGAAGGTTGTTGCTCTCTTGCTTGGTCTGCAGACTGGATACACAAAGTACTGCTGTTTTCTCTGCGAATGGGATAGTCGTGCAAGAGATTCCCACTACATCAAGATAGATTGGCCACTCTGACAGTCATTGGAGCCTGGGAGGAAAAGTGTTCAGCATCCACCACTTGTTGAATCAAGGAAGATTTTGTTACCACCCTTACACGTCAAGCTGGGTCTGATGAAGAACTTTGTCAAGGCCATGGTCAAAACACAAGCAGCTTTCAAGTACCTCCGTGGAAAATTTCCAAGGTTAAGTGAAGCTAAGATAAAGGAAAGTGTCTTTGTTGGTCCTCAGATTCGTGAACTTCTTTGAGATGATGCATTTGACCATGCACTGCGTGGCAAGGAAAAGACGGCATGGAAAGCCTTACAGTTAGTGGAAATAAATTTTCTCGGAAACAACAAGGCAGACAACTACAGGTTGTCGGTGGAAAACCTCCTCAAGGCATACAAAAGCCTTGGTTGCAACATGTCACCAAAGATACATTTTTTGCACTCTCATCTAGATTTTTTTCCACCGAACTGCGGAGCAGTGAGCGACGAGCACGGCGAGCGATTTCACCAGGACATTGCAACAATGGAGAAATGCTATCAGGGCAAATGGAGCCCATCAATGCTTGCAGACTATTATCATGTAAAGTAACCATAAACACATGAAAAGACCTAGGTTTACAATTTATGATTAAGACTCTACTATCTACACAATATACATTGACGTAAAATGTAAAAACTTAAATATCTTGGAAACAGTAGCCAATCAGTTGTTTTAATTGTCATATTTGAATTCAGCACATCAAAATACATAATAAATAGCACATTGTATCTCTGAAGCAGACGACTTCTAAAAAATTGTACACCAGTGTTACCCAGAGGCGGTACCGCTGAGAAACACCACCGCGGCGACGATAGCAGGGGAGCTAGTCAAAATATTCGCCCGGGTGGGAATCCCCAAAGAAATCCTAACAGATCAAGGGACTAACTTGACATCCTGATTGATCCAAGAGTTGTGCAGGTTATTACGAGTTAAGACCCTGCGGACCTCCGTCTACCACCCCCAGACTGATGGGGTGGTAGAGAGGTTTAACCAGACCCTGAAGGAAATGCTGAGACGATTCTTGGACGAGGAACCCCGAGAATGGGATAAGGCCCTGCCAGCCCTGCTATTCACCATCAGGGAAGTGCCGCATGTCTCGACCGGGTTCTCCCTGTTCGAATTTCTGTATGGACGGCAGCCGTGAGGCATTCTAGACCTCATCAAGGAGACCTGGGAAGAGCAGGATCCCAGAGGCCAGAGGACCATAAACTATGTTCTTAAGTTGAGAGAGCGGCTCAAGTGACTCAGCGAGTTCGCAAAAAGAAATTTGCAACAAGTCCAAGACCGACAAGCGTTATCATACAACCAGGGCACCAAAATGAGGGAATTCGAAGCAGGAGATCGAGTCCTCCTCCTGCTGCCGATAAAGGAATCAAAATTGTTAGCCCGGTGGCAGGGTCCCTTTGAGGTAATACGAAGAGCCGGGCCGGTGGATTGCGAGGTACGGCTAGAGGGGAAGAGGGCTAAGTCACAAATATATCACGTCAACCTTCTGAAGAAGTGGAAGCCCCGCGAGGCCCTCCTGATCATGAAGGAGTTAGAGGAGCCCGAGGTGGGCCCCTGGGCCGGGGAAATGGAGAACGCCGCAGCCCCAGCTATGGGGGAGGACCTAATGATCGCCCAACGCCGAGAAGTGGAGGCCATCGCACAGGAGTACGTCACCACGCTCGCCAAGAGGCCCGGGAAAACCTCGGTGATTTACCACCACATCTCGATGACCCCGGGGAAAAAGGTACCCCGGAAAATGTGGGACCCCGTCAGAAAGGAACTACAGGAGATGTTGCGGTTGGGAGTGGTCGAAGAGTCCTGAAGCGGGTGGAGGAGTGCCATTGTACTGGTGCCGAAGCAAGATGGGTCCCTCCGATTTTGCGTGGATTTCCGGAAGGTGAATGCGATATCCCGATTCGATGCTGTGACGGACCGGGCCGTGTCTGGGCACAACTGAGGGTGTCCGCTCAGGGCGAATTGCTCAACTTCAGGGCTCCTTACAGTTCCCAGACTGGTGACCTCTCCAAACAGGCCACAAACCAGTCCCACAGAGCGCTTCGGCTGCCTGCCTGAAGCCTCACGAGCAAAACCCCTCTGACACCCCAGCAATATCCGTGCCCCAGATGGCCCCGGGCCTATACACACGTGGGGGGGGGGGTCTTAGCACCCAATCCCACCTACCCCGAACAAGTTCTGTCCGGTTCCAAGAAACCAGCCACAGATCCCTGGTCAATTTACCCTCTGGATCTTACCCACAAATCACGCTGGGCCAATCCTTTAGAATCTATATCTAAAAGTTTATTATCACAAGCAAGAAAAGCATGAGAGTAAGGTTATTAAAGTACAGTACGTTACATGCACCGAATCTCCCAGTCCTCGATGCAGGCTCTAGCAGAGATGTTACAGCTGCTGGTTTAAAAGTTCTTGTTGCACATCCTAGCATCAGGATGGGTTCACAGGTCTTCCAGGCTCTTCAATCCCTGCAGTGCTGCCTCTGGGATGAAGTGCTGAGCTGAGAACAAAATGGCATCGACCACATGGCCTCTTTATACCTCCTTCCTGACCTCTTCTTGTATGCAGCCAGTCACCTGGCCCTCATGCTTTAGGTGTGTCCTTGGCCCATCAAGTGCCATTGTCCCACAGGGCCTGGCTAATCAGCCCGTCCATAGCAATGCTCAACCACATTCAGAGAAATATTCAGCTTTCACACAGATTACAGATTCCTACCTACACACACAGACATTATACACTCACATAAATAGCGTACACAGGATCAGCAAACAATAAGCTCCCATTCAATACCCCACATGGCCCCCTTTTATACCATTGTTGGGGCCAGCACCCCCACCTATGGGTGCAGCCATGATCTGGCTGCTTCCCTCAAATTCCAGTAATGTGACAGATGCATACCCCATGCCCCGCGTGGACGAGTTGCTAGATAGACTAGGGCAGGCCCAATACATATCGACCCTAGATTTAACAAAAGGGTACTGGCAGATCCCTCTTACGCCAGCCTCCAAAGAAAAAACAGCCATTCGGGTTATTCCAGTTCAAGACAATGCCGTTCGGCGTGCATGGGGTGGCCGCTACATTCCAAAGGTTAATGGACCGAATCTTGCAGGACCACCGGGAGTACGCGGCAGCCTATATCGATGACATATTCATCTACAGTCAGAACTGGGTGGACCACGTGCGACACCTGTCAGCGGTGTTGAGGACATTAAGGGACGCTGGCCTTACGGCCAACCCCACCAAATGCCATATAGGCCAATGGGAGTTAACCTATCTAGGATATACAGTGGGGAGGGGGAAGCTGAGACCGCTGACGGACAAAGTGAAAGCCCTAGCCGAATATACGTTTCCAACGACCAAGAGACAGGTGCGGCAATTCTTAGGCTTGGCGGGGTATTACCGAAGATTTATCCCCCAGTTTGCGACCATAGCGGCCCCCCTCACGGACCTGACGCGGGCAGAGCAACCAAAAAGGGTGGTAACCTCAGTGGAGGCGGAAAGAGCCTTTAACGAGCTAAGGACATCCTTGATGCGAGCCCCGGTACTGAGGCAACCAGACTTCTCAAAAGAGTTTATAGTACAGACGGATGCCTCCGCGGTAGGATTAGGGGCAGTCTTGGCCCAAGAGATAGACGGGGAGGAACACCCAATCTTATACCTGAGCCAAAAGCTGTTCCCCCGGGGAAGGGCCTATGCCACGATTGAAAAAGAGGCGCTAGCGGTAAAATGGGCGATCGAGTCCCTCCGGTATTACTTACTCGGGAGCTCTTTCAAGCTAATAACTGACCATGCCCCCCTAAAGTGGCTGCAGTCTATGAAAGAAACAAACCCCCGAATAACGAGATGGTATTTGGCCTTACAACCCTACAGGTTTGAGGTGACACACCGCCCCGGTCGGAAACACAACAACACGGACATTTTTCAAGAACGGACGAGCCGGAAAGCAATGCAGAAGGGAAAAAGGCAAGAAACCCAAGGGGGGGGGGGCGGCAGGGACCGCGGAAGCTAGCCCCGTGCCCCGCACTCAAACGCCGGACGGCATAGCCACCGGGAAGCCCGGGTGGCTCTGCCGAACCTGTTTGGCGGCGGCCGCCGGCGCAGATGCCGTCGTTTCCCCGGCGGGCCACCCAGGGGAGGGGCCGATGGCCCAGCGCACAGGCGCCGGCGTCCCTGTCAAGGGGTTCCAGTTTGACTAGTGAGACAGAAGGCAGAGGGCCGCCCCCCCCCCCACTGGGGGAGCCCCTGCTCGTGACTAGGCATGTCGGTACGTGACACCGCCGTTGACAAAACTGCCGAGTTCTGTTGACATTATGTCGACAGAACTCGGCGGTAGTGTAGACGCAGGTATAGTTTTGTCGACAAAACCCTGTAGTCTAGACACACCCCTAGTGCTTTCCTTTGGCACAGAGGCGCTGTAGCTGCTTGTGCGTTACATTCCTTACTGCAGGGCGGATTTTTGCTCTTCTGAGCTTCAATCTCATCCCTCAGGGCTTTAATTTCTTCCTCTTCTAATGTGAGGGTTTTTAACAACGTTATTACTACCTTCTTGGTGTTTCCACTTTCCTTTTCAATTCCCCACTTGACCAAATCCCTCTCTGGTGCTTGTTTGTAGTCTAGATGTTCCTGTGGGCTAGCTCCCCCTTCTCCCTGCGATGTCATGGCTTCTATCTCTCCGCTCCTGCTTGTGTTACTTATGTGTTTCTTCCTTCACTTTCTCTTTACCTTACCTTCCTTTATTTCCCTCTTTTCCTTCTCTTCCTTCCTTTTCTTTTCCAACCTTGATTCGTGAGCACGAGCCCCCCAGATCAAGCGTTGGGGTTTTGGGTTTTATGGAGGCTGCGCGCAGCTTTCCTCCCTTGGATGTCATAGACACTGACACCCCACACACCTGGGAATCTTGGGAATCTCTCCCTCCCTTTTCTCTGCACACAGATTGCCGTTCCCGCCAGAGGATGAATGATCCCCCTCGGTTGTCATGTCCTGAAGGTCACGACCATGGGTCAGCCTTTCCCTCCTACAATTCCATATGCAGTTTATACCGCGCGATCCTTGTGCCTGCTGACACCCTCCCACTGCCAGCTGGGTTGGGGATCTGCATTATTCAAGAGTGTATACGTCATGTGCCTGTTGGGGGGGCTTCCATCAGGTCTTGCAATGTTACGTGCAATGAGGGTGTGGACCACGAGTTCGTACTGCCTGCCGCCTTGCGTACCCAGTCAATTCTGAGCTTAACGTACGGCTCAATAACTCCCTGGTGGTTTTATCCAGTCCCTCCGTAACAGCCCCTTAGCTCAAACAGTACACTGCCCTCTTGTGCGTCTCCCCTCAGGCCTGCCTCTTATGCCTGGTTCACAAACGTCCATGTGCCTCAAACAGGAATGGATCCAGGATGTGTCTGAAGGGAATGAGAGACGTCAAACCCAGGCCTAATGAGGTGGTAAATAAACGTACTCACCTCTCTTTGGGTATCAGTCTCCGATCCCTGATCAGCTCACAACTCCTGGATCCCGGACAAGCCCCCAAACTGTAGGGAATAATTCCAGACACACTGGGTGCAGGTGAAAACAAGCAGAAGATTTATTGGTTCACACAGCTGGTGGAGTACCCATGGGTATGTCTACACTACAGCACTAATTCAAACTAATTTAATTTGAATTAGTTAATTCGAACTAAGCTAATTCGAACTAGTGCATCTAGACCTAAAAACTAGTTCAAATTAGCATTTTGCTAATTTGAACTAGCATGTCCACATTGAGTGGACCCTGAACCGAAGTTAAGGCTGGCCGGAAGCAGTGCCGGCAGGGCATCAGGTTAGGACTTAGAGCATGGAGCTGCTGTCTCAGGCTATCCGAGGGCTGTGCTTAAAGGGACCCGACCCCCACCCCGGACAGACAGTTCTCAGGGGTTCCCCGCTTGCAAAGCAGTCCTGGCTTGGAGTGCCCTGAATGCCCACACTCGGCACATTACAGCACTCGGCCATCGGCCCGGCTGCATTTGCCGCAGGCTGCCATCCGGAGGGGGGATCAATCAAGGGGCTTCAGGAGAGCTTCCACCCCGAGGAGCCCGCAGAGCCAGCCCAGTCCTCCCCATTGGGGGATCGTACCCCATTCCTCCCTCACCTCCTTCCACTTACCCCTCCCTAGCCCCCCTTCCTGATGTACAAAATAAAGGACACGTGTGTTCAAAAATAGAAACTCTCTTTATTGAACAAAACTGGGGGAGACTGGGAAAAGGAGTTGGGAGAGGGGAAGAGAGAGGGTGGGAGAGGGGAGGGCAACTAAAATGATCGGGTTTTGGAACAGGTCCCATATGAAGAGAGGCTAAAGAGACTGGGACTTTTCAGCTTAGAAAAGAGGAGACTGAGGGGGGATATGATAGAGGTCTATAAAAGCATGAGTGGTGTGGAGAGGGTGCATAAAGAAAAGTTCTTCATTAGTTCCCATAATAGAAGGACTAGAAGACACCAAATGAAATTAATAGGTAGCAGGCTTCAAACTAACAACAGAAAGTTCTTCTTCACAAAGCAAATAGTCAACCTGTGGAACTCCTTGCTGCATGAGGCTGTGAAGGCTAGAACTATAACAGGGTATGTCTACACTACCCCCCTAGTTCGAACTAGGGGGGTAGTGTAGACATACCCACAGAGTTTAAAGAGAAGTGAGATAAAGTCATGGAGGTTGGGTCCATGGAGTGCTATTAGCCAGGGGGTAGAAATGGTGTTCCTGGCCTCTGTTTGTGGAAGGCTGGAGATGGATGGCACGAGACAAATGGCTTGGTCATTGTTTCGGTCCATCCCCTCCAGGGTCCCTAGTGTTGGCCGCTCTCGGCAGACAGGCTACTGGGCTAGATGGACCTTTGGTCTGACCCAGTACAGCTGTTCTAAGCTCAGGGCTCAGGGTCGGGGTCTCACTCGACCACCTTGATTTTCATGCAGACCTGCTCCTGGGTGGCCAGGCTGGCAGCTCTCCTGCCCTAGGCGGCCACTTTCCTGTGCCTAGTGGGAAGGTCGTGCATGAGGTCCACGATGTCTGCACTAGACCAGGCAGGCGCTCGCCTCTTGCGTACCTGGGCAGGCTCCCGGGAGCCGCCAGCCTGGTCTCGGGAAGAGGCGGAGGGCTGGGTGGCAGCGGGTGGCTGGCTTGAGCCGTGCCAGGTGCAGGGTCTGCTGGCTGGGTGCTGGCAGGCTTGCACCTGGCACGGGCACCGTAGCCAGCCCGTGCCCCTTTAAGGGGTCCGGGGCCAGGAGGGGGGCAGAAGAGTTTCCCTGGTGTTGGCCAGAGTGTCCACCAGGGAAAGCTGGGGAGGTCTAGCCTCCCACTAGTTTGAATTAAGTGGCTACACAGCCCTTAATTCAAACTAGTTAATTCGAACTAGGCGTTAGTCCTCGTGGAATGAGGTTTACCTAGTTCGAATTAAGCGCTCCGCTAGTTCATATTAAGTTCGAACTAGCGGTTCGCGTGTGTAGCACCTATCAAAGTTAATTCGAACTAACGTCTGTTAGTTCGAATTAACTTTGTTTTGAAGACATACCCCATCAGGGGTGAGCACTAACTTAACCAAAACATACATTAGATTATATAGGCAGCAGATGAGCGGAGGGGAAGTGATTTGATAGGTCTAGCGGCAGAAATGAGATAAGCACATAAGCCAATGAAATAGAAAGGTTACATAGGATCCCCACCCATCGCCAATTAAACATATTATCACTAATACAAATAACTATTCCTAAGAAGCTAAATGAGCCAACATAAACAAAGGCATGTTGATGGTCATTTTGTCAGCCAGAAATATAATGCGTCTCCTGTGGGGGTGGTATCTTTGGGATCCAAGCTTATTTTCTAGGAACAAAGCAGACAATAAAAATCAATCCCGCGCGGCTGTTTGGTTGTTTGGTACCGGCCTTATCAAAGGCCCTTTTGGAATGTGGTTGCCAGGATGACCAGGGTCAAGTTAACTGCTGTCTGTGTGCTTCCCAGGCCTGGCCTAATGATTTAGGATTTGAGTTCTCAGTTCTCAGCAAGATACTATGGACTGCCTCAGTTTACCCCTACAGTAATGATGAGTATTCAGTGAGGAAGGGAATGCACTACGACTGGAGGCTTTGACGTGTTAACTACTCAGGCTGTTTTCCTGAGTGTTATCAGCTTGGAAGGGTTTTCTAGGCAGGGGCAAGATGCCTTTCCAAGAATCGCTGGGTGGCTCTGGGGAGAGGAGCCTCAGGTTTCCTTGCAAGATGAAAGTAGCTGATGTTCTCATGTGGCAATCAGACCAACTTTCCATGCCAGCCTCCTTGTGCAATCAGCATCTACTGCACTTTGGCCTCCTCTCCAACTGACATTAGGCCATGCTACTTTCCACAAAGGGTCTGGCTGAGGCAGTGGAGGGCTTCCTTGACACCAACTTCTCAAGTGGCTATTTTAAATGAATTAGGGGGAATGTAACCAGCCAGCAACCAGTGGCCAGTCTCCAGTGACAGCGAGCACTGCTTGGAACATGGCAAAAGGCCTTCCACATCTGTACATTGTTCACAGAGGGACATTCAGGGTATGTCTAGACTACATGGCTCCATTGACGGAGCCATGTAGATGAGTTTACTAGACATAGGAAAATGAAGGGGCGATTTAAATAATCACCGCTTTATTTACATCAAAATGGCCACTGCACTGTGCTGATCAGCTGTTTGGTGGCACAGCGCAGCAGTCTGGACGCTCTGTGGTCGACAAGGGAAGCCTTTGTGGACCGCTCCGTTATGCCTTGTGGAATGAGGTTTACCAGAGCAGTCGACAAAGGCTTCTGTTGTCGACCGTGGAGCGTCCAGACTACTGCGCTGTGCCACCAAACAGCTGATCGGCACAGGGCGGCAGCCATTTTGATGTAAATGAAGCGGCGATTATTTAAATCGCCCCTTCATTTTCCTATGTCTAGTAAACTCATGTACATGGCTCCGTCGACGGAGCCATGTAGTCTAGACATACCCTCAGTGGCAGATTTAGAGCTAGTGGGCCCCCCCCGGGGACCCAGCCAAGAAAAAGAACATTCACTCTTCCTGCCCCTCCCATATTAATTCTTTTTTCTTCATCCTCCTCCTAAATTATAAGTAATAAGTAAATGAAAATAAAGTGAGGTACCGTGATTGTTTTTGTTGTCTGACTTTTTTTTTCCCACAGATCACTTGAAAATTGCTGAGGGTTGTCTTGGACCACTTAATGATCTTTCCAAATATTGTTTGTACCATGAGATAACTACTGAAAAGTGCTTTGAATAAGAGTGCTTTATTAAAAAAAAATCGTAACCTTTCCTCAGTCCACCTGAATGGAGTTCTCGGAGCACAGTTTGAGAATTTCTGGTCTAGATGAAAGCTTGTATTTGCATTAAGTGAATGTGAAAAATGCATAAAAATAAAATGTATAGATGATGCATGAATGGAAAAATAAAAGGTAACTTCCTCTGAAGAAACTTATTCCATTCGAAATAAAAATTATTCAGATAGCTTTCTTTCTACACTTTTTCTTTACAAAATCGTCAACTAAGTCATCATAAGTAATATTTTGTACAGAGGCACTTTCAATTGTCAATATTGCTGAACTTGTCAAATGTTCCTGATTCATCGTATTTTGCAAATAATTTTAACTTGTTTCGATACAGAAAAAGAACGTTCACCAGAAACATTTGTGACAGGTTTTTTGCACTCAATTTTTCAGAATGTGATATGACTTTCTAATAAGGTTCTCTTTATAACATCATAGCTCATTTTCAAAGCCAAACAGCATCTGCATGAGCAGACCAGCTGGTGTCACAAATTCTTTTGACTGTCAAATGTTTTCTATTTGCCTGCTCCAAGCCTGACTGTAGCATACTCCACTGATGTGTGGAAACCGGAAAAAAAAAGGATACGTGTTTTGAATAAAGTCAAAAAAATGTGTAGCTCCCTCACAACATGCGGCTGCAGCATTGCAAATAAAATGTAAGGAATGGCTGGAACATGGTAAGAATAAAGCAGAGGGATTTGCATTGTTCAGTCTTGCCTGTAGACCTGAATATTTTCCTGCCATATTTGCAGCACTGTCAAAGCTCTGCCCACGACAATCTTTGTTGTCCAAACGTAAATTTGCAATGATTTCGAAAAGCGTTGTCTCTAGACATTCAGAAGTGTGGGATTTTAGTGGGACAAAACAAAGAAACCTCTCTATAACTTCACCGTTGCTGGTCACATATCTTAAAATTCATGTTAATTGGTCTACATGACCTACATCTGGTGTTGAATCGACTATTATGGAATCGTACTTGGCACCCTTTGCTTTGTCAGTGAATTGGTTTCTGAGCTTCTCTGCCATTACAGTAATGAATTCATTGTAGGTTTGGTGCGTTAAAACTTTGGTCTTCCCTAAGCCACCATACTGATAATTTTTCAAATGTTCACTGAGAAAATTGTCAAATTCGCTATGATATTCAAGGCAGGTTAAAAAATGACCTTTTTGATTTGACACTGATGACTCATCATGTCCTCTTAGATGTAGTCCCACAGAAGACAGCAGTTTCACCATGGCACCGACATGTCTCAGCACTTTCCTACAATGAGAACACTCCTCCTCAAACTGAGCCGATAACGCAGAATCAGTTCTTCCGGATAATTTACAGCTTTGAACAAACTTACATTAGTATGAGCTTTGGATGTTTCATGATCAGCAATATCTCTTGCAGCATTTCTCCAATTAGTGTGCCCATCAACAAATGTTTGTTTTCCTTTACTATGGTCAGGGAATAATTTGCAAACATAACAGTTGACTGCCTTGGTGGTTTCTGAAAAAATCAACCAATTTCTCATTTCCTCGGGGATATTGTGCTCCCTGACATCCAGGTGGGTGCGGAGGCAGCGGAAGCGTCCCTTGAGGCGCCTGAAGGCACACTCCACCTGCATCCTCGCTCGGTTGAGGTGGGCATTGAAAAGGTCCGGGATCCAGGTGGCTGGTGTATGGCTTCGTCAGCCAGGGCATGAGTGGGTATGCCGTATCCCCCACTATGCACACTGACATGTTCTTGTCACCCACCGCAAAGTCCCAGCGTGGGAAAAAGGTGCCCGCCTCCAGCTTGGTGCACAGGCCGGAGTTCCTAAATACTCATGCATCGTGTGCCCTGCCTGAACAACTCACATAAATGTTTGTAAAGTGGCCCCGGTGGTCCACCAGGGCCTGCAGGACTACAGAAAAGTAGTCCTTTCGGTTTGTAAACTGGGCCGCTTGATGGTCCGGGGCCTGGATGGGGATGTGCATGCCATCGATGGCTTGCCTGCAGTTGGGGAACCCCAGGGCAGCAAATCTGGCCATGGTTGCGTTCAGGTCCTTGAGACGGATGAGTGCACAGCAACAGGGAGTTGATGGCCCTGATGACCTGCAGAAGGAGACAAAGAAACACACAAAACAGAATGAGAGAGGGGTAGCATGAGCCCTTGGGAGGTGCCCATCCTCCTCCCCTCCTCTGCCCCCCCAACCCTCCAGGAGCCACCCCCTATGAGCCCGTGCCCCTCCCCCCCCAGCAGCAGGGCTGTGTGAGGGTGGGACGGCACAAGCCCCGGGGGCAAGGGCTTTCCCCCCACCCCCACTCCACCCCCTACAGTCCCCAGCCCCTCCTCTCCTTCTCCTGAGGATCCCCCTTATCCAATACCCTCCCCCCCTGTGCAGGGACTGCAGCCCGCAAGCTCCTTACCTGCATAAGCAGGGCCCCAATGGTGGACTTCCCCACCCCAAACTTGTTGGCCACTGACCGGTAGCTGTCTGGGGTGGCCAGCTTCCACAGTGTGATGTCGACCCGCTTCTGTAGGGGGATGGTGGGCCGCAGGTGGGTGTCGCACCTCTGGAGGGTGGGTGCAAGCCAGGCACAGAGCTCGAGGAAGGTGGACTTGTGCATTCGAAAGTTGTGCAGCCACTGCTGGACATCCCACCGCTCCAGGACCAGCCAGTCCCACCAGTCCGAACTGGTCTCCAGCCTCCAGAACCTTCTGTGTCTAGTGGGGTGCAACTGGAGTGCAAATGGTGGCCAGACTGGAGCAACTGCAGCCACTCAGAGGGTGACGAGGAGGAGTTCAGAGTCCACATCGAGCATGAAGATGTAGGCAGCTGGAAGCAAATGCTGCAAGAACTGCAGCATGGCCGTGTGGGGCCATCGCCTGCCCAGAGGCAGCTCTGGCTCCATAGCACACAACAGGAAAAAGCTGTAGAATCCCAAAAAAGAACAGGGCAACCACAGCAGGCACTGCTGATGCTTTGCTGTCCCTCAACAGAGGTCTGCAAGCAGGCAGCAGAAGCAGAGAAACAGCTGTCCGGGCAGTCCCTTTAAGCGCGTCTCTGCAGGGCTTCAGCAACAGCACTTGAGATCAACTGGTGACCTAAAGTCCGGATAGAACTGGTTTCAGGTGGCTTTATATGCGAGAGAGCATCCATGCAGTCTGGACACTCTCTTGTGCAAAAGGGCATCGCTTTTTCAATGTGCTTTTGTGTGTGGACACACTCTTGCACAAGAAGGTTTTGTGGAAGATCTCTTCCACAAAAAGCTTATCATAGAATCATAGAACCATAGAGCTGGAAGAGACCGCAGAAGGTCGTCAAGTCCAGCCCCCTGCTCTAGGCAGGACCAATCCCAACTAAATCAACCCAGCCAGGGCTTTGTCAAGTCGAGACTTAAACACCTCTAGCGATGGAGACTCCACTACTTCCCTAGGTAACCCATCCCAGTGCTTCACCACTGCAGTGTAGACGTAGCCTGAGTGCTATAGCTAGATATTGTGGAGGCAGGAAAAGGGGAATAAGGGGATTTGTATGCAGCCATCTTAGTCTTGTTAGCAAGAGTCAGGCTAATTCTGACTCTTGACAATGCGAGAGCTGTACTAAGACGCTGCCTTCGCCTGTGGCCTCGCTCTTGGAGATAAGGGTGGAACGCTGACTCCAGCAAGGACCCTGAGATAGGGTAGCATCTGGGAGGAACTAAGAAATAATTGTTAGCCATTGGTGTATGCAATGGGAAAGTTACAGAATATATACTGCCTCTTTTGCTGTTTGTATTTGAAGATCTGCCGGGGGGCGGGGGGGGGGGGGGGGGTCTCCCGCCTGTCTGAATTAGGCTTCCCTTGCAATATTGCTTGAATAAAATTGCCTCTGGCTACTTGTTGCTTACAAACACAGAGTGAGGACAATGTTTTATTCCACAATATGGAAGAAGGTCCTGGCAGCCTTTGATAGAGATGTAGCCGTGTTAGTCTGGTCTGAGGAAGTGGGTCTGGCCCACGAAAGCTCATCATCTAATAAACCATCTTGTTAGTCTTTAAAGTGCTACATAGTCCTGTATTTTGTTCTGGCAGTCTTTGGCTTTCCTAAGGGTAGTTGTGCTTAGCACAGATTGACTGCTGCCAGGGCAGTAATGTTCACCCACAGGGATTAACATGCTCAGCCACAAACTGTCTATGTGCATTTGTGCTGTGCAGCCTAGGAAAAGAGGGTCATTGTTCCCCACGTGGCCCAAACTCACTGGATTGACACACTGCAAAAGGCTCATCCAGCATCAAAGGAAGCAGCACCAGCTTGCAGGCCACCCTTTGGCCTATGGGGTAGCCGCAGCAGCCACTCATAAAGCTGGTTCAGCCAGGCTGTTACCGATTTGCCCTGGGAACCTGAAAAGCTGATAGGACTCCCCCTGCCATTTCCCTGTTGGGGAGAGAGACCAGTGAAAGAAGAGGTGACAAAAGCACCATGGTGCTTGGAGGCAATCACAAGGGTAGCAGCAAAAGGCTGCACAGAAAGTCACTGCCTAAACTCCCACAATTACAGGAGGCCTCCTGGTCCTTTGGCATAAGAAGATAATGTCAGGGACTCTAGCCCAGACGGCTCGGTTCGTTGTCTGACCGCAAAGAGACAGGCAACACCAGCAAAGTCCAATCACAAGCTCTTTATTGAAGAGTGCACACAACAATAGAGAGCGGCCCGTCTCCAAAGAGAACCAGCTGCGATTTTACTAACAGGTAGGCTTATAAAGACAGTTCCGTCGTGTCATAAGCTCTTCACCCAAGCCACTCGCCCCCCTTTCTAAAACTTTTAATATCTATGCATATCTTGGCCAACCATTCATTGTGGCCAGAAGCGCTTCATAATGCATCAGCAACTTTCTTATCAATCACAAAAGGCAAGTACCAGGAACAAGGAGACAAGGGAGTTGGGCACAAAGAAAGGGCAAAAATAGGGAGGTAAGATTAGCGAAGGGGAACAGAAACAGGGAGTCACTGACCAGTTCCCAAAGCAAGCTGTTCTACTTACAGTAGATACAAATATGTAATTTATCACTTATCTTACTTTTATAACCTAAGCCAGCATGGAGGGCGCCTCTGTTTGAACCACATTCCTGGTTCTGGTCAAGAATACTCAGAGACCTATGTAATTAGCCCTTGTTAACTTTCCTTAGCATAATGTTGACCAGGCCTTGTTTTTCTGGGCCCAACAATAAGAACGGCCATACTGGCTCAGACCAAAGGTCCACCTAGCCCAGTATCCTGTTGTGACGGAGCCCCCCCCTTTATGAACTGGACTCATGGACATGAATATACATAACTCAAAGGTGGTTTGAGCAAATTATTTCACGTAACCCATCGATCTTCATGTCATGATCTGCTGGTTCTGTTTATCTTACTCTGTTGTATGTATCATTTGTGTGTGTAAAATTAGACACATGGATGGGGAATACTTGGTGAGTTTCAAATGTGTGAATGGGAGACATGGAGGGTGTTACCTGCAACTTCTAGATGAGCCACTGTAAAACAATCTTTTGTCCTTAAGTCTGAGCAGTGGTTGGGAGGGAGTGGCCTCAACTCCTCAACAAAAGGAATAGGAAAGCAGGGGCCTGGGTCTTTTCGCTGGGCTGCACCTGAAGGAAGGAGCTTGAGACCCGGGGGGGGGGGGAGCCCTGGTTGGGAGGGGCAGCTGGAAGAGAGGTGTTAGGGTGAGTTTGGAGCGTTTGTGCTGAGGTTTCAGTGGAGAATTAGCCAAGCGGTTTTGTTTCGTTTGATTTGTAACCCACTTTGCTCTGCCTGTTCTCACTTATCACCACTTCAATCCTACGGCTTGTACCTCATAAAATCACTTTTATTTTCTATCAAACCCAGTGTAAGCGATTGTTACCGGGGGGGGGGGGGGGGGGGGGCAGCCAGTGTGCACATTCCCCCTTCCATTGTTAAAGGGGGCTTAGCTAATTCTTTGGGGTCTGATCCCATCTGGGGAGTGCTCTCTCAGGAGGCTGGGCCCTAAACTGCACTCTCCTTGGACCTGAAGAGGTTCAGTGTCTGTGCTGCTTCTCGGTGGGGGCAGGGACCTCAGCTCAGGGCCTTGGCTGGGGGAGACCAGCAGAGCTGGCCCAGCAGGACCGGGTGGTGAGGAGCCCCAGAGAGCGGGAAGGCGAGTGGTAGTGGCCGTGTCAGCACCCCACGAGGCACCCCCCAGGGGTTGTGACTGCACCTGGTCACACCTGTCCTCCAACTGCAGCCAATGCCAGGTGCCCCAGAGGGAGGGAACAGAACAGGGAATCATCACATGATCCCTCTCCTGCCATCCATCTCCATCCTCTGACTAACAGAGGCCAGGGACACCATTCCTACCCCCTGGCTAATAGATTCATGGAGGTTAGGTTCATCAATGGCTATCTAGCTCTTTTTTGAACCCTGTTAAAGTCCTGGTCTTCACCACATCCTCTGGCAAGGAGTTCCACAGGTTGACTGTATCCTAGTTCTTATGTTATATGAACAAGTAAATAATTTCTCCTTATTTACTTTCTCCACACCACTCATGATTTTATAGACCTCTATCATATCCCCCTCCTTAGTCTCCTCTTTTCTAAGCTGAAAAGTCCCAGTCTTTTTAATCTATCTTCATATGGCACCTGTTCCAAATCCCCAAGCATTTGTCCCCTAGATATGTATGTAAGCAGGGGCTGAACTGCTGCTTGCTATCAGCCAGCTAAAAGGAGGGGTGGGTGTGCCCACTACAGTTGTTTAGCTCTGCAAGGTAATTAACTGTTGACATGTAAATACTGCTCAGGAGAGAATCCGAGGTGTGACTATGTAAATCCCATTCAGCCAGGGCTGATGGAGGGTCAGTGTTGGAATGGAATGTGGAGAATTGTATATCATTTGGGACTGTTGTGGGGGTCACTAATCATGCTACCCCTAAATGTGGGAACTGTAAAACATGCCACCAGTGCTTGCAGGAGAGACACCACCATCATGGTAAGAGGTCTTGGAAGAACAAGCCTCCCCCCTTCCAGAGTTGAGTGAACAGAGCTGGGGGAAAGGGTTAAAGGACTTGAGTCAGCCTGCTTCATACCTGCCAGGTGTGAGCTATAAGACTGGCCCAGTCTGTACCTTTCCCTTTTTGTTTTATGGACAGACCTAAAGCAGACTCCCTGAGGAGTCTTTTCTTTTGCTAGTCTAGCTGGGGGCTAAAGAGTTGAAATCACTGGTTTGGTTGAAAGCCAGACCTATTTTAGCCAGTGAAGTGGTGGTGACCAGTGGCAGGGTGTGGTGGCAGGTGAGGAGTGGCTATCAGTGGTGTGGTGCAGTGGCAGGTGAGGAGTGGTGACTGGTGGCAGCAGCAGATGAGGAACGGCGGCAGGTGCCCAGCGGAGTGTCCAGAGGCGTGGGACAAGACAGCTGGTGCAGTGTGGCGGAGTTTTCTATAAGGTGCCCCCTATCTATCCCTCCACCCCAATTTCTACCCAGGTTGGGAGGTGAAACCCTGCGGGTGAACTTTGGGACTCTGGGTGGCATGGACCAGGGACAGAGACTTTTGGGGTGTTGGACTCTTTGGACTTTGGCTGGGGTGGGGGCTTGGCTCATGTTTGGGGTTATGAACTCTGTTTGTGGTGTTTTCCCCAAGTTAATGCTGTATGACTTCTCTTTCTGTTTCATTAAATGTTTCTTTCCTACACTCAGACTCGGTGCTTGTGAGTGGGGAAGCATTGCCTCTCAGAGGCGCCCAGGGGTGCGTGAATTTCCCAGATTACTGGGTGGGGGCTCGAGCCGGTTCTTTGTGAGATTGAACCCAAGATATTGAACCCGGCCCTGGATACTGCCAGGCCTACCCAGCAGAAGGGTTACATGTATGTTGATGTCCTAGGAATATCAAGACAAGAAGATCAAGTCAATCACCTCATGCTAAGTGAAGAATTTATGCATAATTTGGGGAAGTCATCTCCTAGCCCCCTTGTTGTAGGCTGAGACCCTGTAGTGGGTCGGAGTGGCTGCCCACTGACCACGACGGGGAGTCATCCCTCCAGGATCCTTGGTGGGTTGCATCTGGCCCCGATGAGACACCTGACCAGAAGCCAGGGGGAGGGACCAGAGTTACAAAAGGCCTGCCAGGGAGGCCCTGGCGGCTGAAGGAGCCAGAAGCTTCCCCTCTGCACAGGCTGGAGGAGCTGGACCCTGGAGAAGCAGAGGACTGGCCTGGGCTGTCGGGCCCACAGCTCCCAGACGACCTGGGTGGACTATTAACCTGGTCAGAGCTGCCGAAGCGACGAGGCCCCGAGGCCTGGCCAGGGAACCCGGGTACAGCCCCCAGGGGAGTTTGGAAGGAGCCCAAGGAAAGCCAAAGTCAGGTCAGCCCATTGAGGAGTGGATCCCCGCTGACCCAGCAGCAGACGGCTCTGCTGCTACCAGGGCCCTGGGCTGGGATGCAGTGGAGTGGGTGGGCCTGCGTCCCCCCTGCCACCCCACTCTCGGGTGGTAGTCTCCCCCCTTGGCTGTGCCTGGATTGCAGCCTATATCCATTGCTGCCATGCCCTGAGCAAGGGCTCGGCTCCAAACTGTTTTGTTTGCCTGCTGCCCCACCCTGAGCTAAGGCTGGGCTTTTGGACTATTTACTCACCGCCCTGCCCTGAACTAAGGCCAGGCTCTGGACCCTTGGTTGCAGCCCACCCGGTGAGAGGGCCTGCGCTTTAGACCACTACCACCGCTAATTTCCCAACAGATGACACTACAGGTAGTGAGTCGGAGTGCCCACCCACTGACCACAATGGGGAGCCGCCCCTCCCAGAGGCGACTGGCCTACAGACCCACTCACAGCCACTGGCTGGAGTTAAAAGACAAGTCTGGAAGAATGAAAAGCAGAATGTTTGTATATGGGGGCAGGTGCCTTCATTCTGATCATAAATAGGGCCCTGCTAAATTCATGGTCCATTTTGGTCAATTTCATGGTCATAAGATTTTAAAAATTGTAAATGTCATGATTTCAGATATTTAAATCTGAAATTTCACAGTGTTAGAATTGTAGGGGCCCTGACACAAAAAGGAGTTGTGGGGGGAATGCAAGGTTATTGTAGGGGGTTGCAGTATTGTCACCACGTTCCCGCTAAGATTTTCCATCCACGAGCAGAGTGAGTTTTGTCTTGTGCACCAACATTGAGTTCACGTGGCTTGTTCAGACGTGCCACTGTGGCACCCAAGCTATAAGCTTCTCCCCTTCCCCCTCTGCTGCCATGTCTCCTACCCTTCCCTTGCCCCATCTGCTCCCCTGGTGCCTGATGCCCCCCACCCCTCACCCTCCTCTGCTGTCCTTACTCCTGCCCTTCTCACTGCCCTCAGCCCTCCTGGGACCTGCCTCCTTCCCCATTGTAGCCTGATCTAAGATTATGTTCAAATTCTAATGACCACCTTTAGGGTTGACAGGTTCTTTGTCCCAGAATCAGGCCCAGTATACAATTATACTGTGATTGGGAATCCTGATATGCACAGTTGCAACACTCACACTATAGAAACCCTTGTATATTTACAATATTTATAGTTTATTAATACGGTTAGCACAGTCACAAACACCCCAATTTCATAAGACAGGGAATGTCCATCCATATTTCCTTACCAAATACTTACCTCATTCCTTCTAGAACAATCTTAGGTGTTAGCCCATCATCTTTCTCATTACCTTCGCCTTCCCCAGCACCAGGGGCCATCACTCTGGTCCTTCCAAGGACGACATCTTCTCCTCCCTCTCGCCCCTCGGCTGGGGTCCCACTTTTATACTAAGTGACGCTGACGCTGACACGTTTGATGCATATTCAGTAGGGGATGCCCCATGTGCCAGGACTTGAGCCAGGGCCGCGGTGCTATTTTTAGTACCGTGGTTCAGGCTCCAGCAGCCGCCACGCAGGCCACATAGTAACTGCCCAGCTGCTCCTGGGGTGGACAGTCACTGGCCCTGTGCCGCCGCCCCCCCCCCCCCCGCCTGGGAGCAGCCGGGGCCGCAGCTGCGCGGCTCTGCTGAGGGTGTGGGTGGGAATGAAATTCTTGGTGCGTGCCTGTGCAGGTGTGCACCTTACAGGGAACTGTGATTGCCACCCTTATTTCTGTGCTGCTGCTGGCGGCAGCGCTGCCTTTAGAGCTGGGCAGCTGGAGAGCAGTGGCTGCTGGCCCAATACCCAGCTCTGAAGGCAGAGCTGCTGCCAGCAGTAGCACAGAAGTAAGGATGACATGGTATGGTGCTGCCATCCTTACTTCTCTGCTGCTGCCTGCAAATCTGGGCCCTCAGTCAGCAGCCACCACTCTCTGGCTGCCCAGCTCCATAGGCAGCAATACAGAAGTAAGGATGGCAATAGTGCAGCTCCCCCAAAGTAACCTTTTGACACCCCTGCAGCTCCTTTTTGGGACAGAAGCCCCTATTTGAGAAATGCTGGTCGCCCCCCCCCCCCATGAAATCTGTATAGTAATGGGTAAAAGCACACAAAAGGCCAGTTTTTGAGGTGCATTTTTCATGGCTGTGAATTTGGTAGGGCCCTATTCATAAACAAGAGAGTTTTTCTGTGCCAGGGCTTCAAAGACAGTTAATTGAAAGCAAGCAGGGAGTTTATTTGTCTGGACCTACAGTGCACTAAATAGAATCATAATGCTCCAAGGGAATTTGGGGGAACATTGAAAAGATGCATCTTCTCTGCATGGCTTTCCAGCAAACCAGCTGTTAGTTAAAGGAGATACTGTTGTTTCTGGTTCCTGCAGTGAATAAAATTAAACAACTCTTTATTTCTGAGTGACAGCCCAGGGACTGTACTTGTGCTGGAGCGCTCCATATGAAGTGGCTTCATCCTAGTGCAGGTCCTCTGGGGCCTTAAGCCTTCAATTCATTAGTTGTCAGGCTTGTAGGAGGATTCTGCATTAGGCCTTTAATTTAGTGGATTGCCATGGGCTACTGACCACATGACACTTCTCAAATGTGAGCAAATCTAACAAGGATCTAGGGCTGCTCTTTCATTTGTTGAGAATAACAGAGTAGGGGCCCCAAGCGTGTTAATCATAAAGGAAAATTAGTTGAAACCAGGTCATTTGGTGCAAGTTTTCAATATAACATAGAGGGAGAAGGTGATGCTGTTTTATTTCAGTAGCATGTAATGTAGCAATGAAGTTTGAGCACCCAAAACAGGCTCCAGCAAGACTGGCTGTGTGCATCGAATGTGTGCATTGTCAGGGGGGCAGGTGTCTAATATTTATTTCTGTGATATTAAAGCAGCATGTAATTGGCCTGTACAGACACAGGAAGGAGTAGGGCATCAGGCTGCATAACTCATGGCATCCGCTCTACCAAGCAATACAGCCACCGCGAGCATTAAACACACGTTCTTCGAGTGATGTCTCCGTGGGTGCTCCAGTGTTGGTGTTGGGCTTGTCCCGGCGTCACAGTTCGGAGACTTTCAAGCAATCATCAGTCGGGCTGTGTATGCGCGAGAGGAGCACGGTGTTCCCACCTTTGATGTTAGTGCGTGCAGCCCGGCTCATGTCACTTCTGAATAGAGAAAAAAATAATTTATAGATAGATAGTACAGACTGTTCCTGTTCCATTTCTTTCTGTTAGATAGTTAATAGTTACCAAAAACCCACACAGTTCTTTACTTCAGCTTGTATATAGTTAGAATAACAGTTTACTGCCACGCAGCAGCAAGCCACGACAAACTATAAACCGAGAAAAAAAAATATATAAATGGGGGAAAGGCAGCTTTCATAAATAACACACAGCTTCAAGCGGCGCAGTCTGCCACCTGACGACATGCTGGCCTCTCTGGGCTTAAAAAGGTGTGAGAAATTCTGGGACTCCATGCCAGCCTCTGATAGCCACAGCGAATGCATACGCTGTCTGGGAGAGACACATGTTTCACAAAAATGCGTTCATTGACAGCGAGAGCTCGCAAGGATACAGAGCCCAGAATACGTATGCTGTCCATAGATAAAGCCCTAGACCCCCATCTGCATAACGGGCAATAAGGGCTCGGACACAACCTCCCCTCAGGGGAACCTCTCAAGCCCTTCACTGGAGAAAGTGCGTTAAAAAACAAAGCCCTCACCAGCCCACTCCCGTCACAAACGAGTAAGGGAGATGAACCAGGCACCTCGGGCACTGAACTCGAGTCCCTTCGCTAAAGAGGCTCGAAAATGCGCTCTAAATAGTCTGTGAAACTGGCTCCCCAGCCATCTAAAAGGGCACCTACCAAGGGCCCTGAATCAACACAGGCGCCACCAGCACCTGTGGCACCACCAGCGCTATCTCTGGCACCCTGGGAGCCCCCAGTGTGGCTTTCACCTTTGCTGCCAAGAAATGACAGGGCAAACTCCAGCTGCCCTCTCATGGTGCAGACCAACCCCAGATCTCCCGGGGTTCCAACGGCACCGATGCCTCCACCACCAGCACCGGCGGACTCCACACCATGGCATAAACCAGCAACCTACCACCGTTCCCTAACACACAAAACACATGCTCCACCAATGACTGAAAGAACAGCGAAAACCAGATCCCCAGGCAAATCCTCAACACAGCACCGTTCTCTCTCCCCCTCATCAAGGAGAGGCTCTCCGCCCTCGCCATGCTCACCTACGTTATCGCACTTCAGTCTGGGGGATACAAGGAGTGTGTTCTCCTCACAACACTCATCCACAAAGAGAGCACATGCATCATACGGGGCGCACAGGCTACAACACTACCAATACCCCCCGTGGCACCCCGACTGGCAGTACTACCCTCAACATCATAGCCGATGGTCCTCCTATAGTTATTGGGCACCACAACACAGCTCCACTGCCCCTCCCACACCTGTGCAGAGATCACTGTCTTGTACACACTCTGATCCATCACACTCTCCATCAGAGGGCACGGACCTCGAGGAACGACAGATTGAGGATGATCCGACCACCCAACAATCAGAGATGCCACCAAACGATAACTCGTCTTCTGTACCTGATGAAGCAGTCATCCCAGACGATCCTTCACCTAGTGACGACCTAAAACAATTTCAAGATTTATTCAAAATGGTGGCTGCCAGTCAGGAGGTTGTGCTATCAGAAGTGCAGGAAAAGCAGCACAAGCTTTTAAAGAACCTCCAGCCCTCTACAAAAAAAACAAAATTGTGCTGCCTCTAGACGAGGCAATACTCGAAGCAGCAGGCAAACACCAGCCACCGCCCCCCAACCAACAAAAGATAATAAGGTGCAGCATGGATTTGTAAAGAACAAATCATGTCAAACTAATCTGATAGCTTTCTTTGATAGGATAACGAGTCTTGTGGATAAGGGAGAAGCGGTGGATGTAGTATACCTAGACTTTAGTAAGGCATTTGATACGGTCTTGCATGATATTCTTATCAATAAACTAGGCAAATACAACCTAGATGGGGCTACTATAAGGTGGGTGCATAACTGGCTGGATAACCATTCTCAGAGAGTAGTTCTTAATGGTTCACAATCCCGATGGAAGGGCATAACAAGTGGGGTTCCACCGTGGTCTGTTTTGGGACCGGTTCTGTTCAACATCTTCATCAACAATTTATATATTGGCATACAAAGTACGCTTATTAAGTTTGCAGATGATCCCAAGCTGGGAGGGGTTGCAACTGCTCTGGAGGATAGGGACATAATTCAAAATGATCTGGACAAACTGGAGAAATGGTCTGAAGTAAACAGGACGAAGTTTAATAAAGACAAATGCAAAGTGCTCCACTTAGGAAGGAACAAGCAGTTTCACACATACAGAATGGGAAGCAACTGTCTAGGAAGGAGTACGGCAGAAAGGGATCTAGGGGTGTGCCTAATCTACACCTCTCTGTAGACAGAGGGATGCAGTCTAGATGTAGCCCAGGGGTCATAGTGGACCACAAGCTAAATATGAGTCAGTGTGACGCTGTTGCAAAAAAACCAAACATGATTGTAAGATGAATTAACAGGTGTGTTGTGAGCAAGACACGAGAAGTCATTCTTCTGCTCTACTCTGCACTAGTTAGGCCTCAGTTGGAGTATTGTGTCCAGTTCTGGGCACCGCATTTCAAGAAAGATGTGGAGAAATTGGAGAGGGTCCAGAGAATCACATTGGGGAAGAAAACTATCAGATCCTCCCCTGGGATAGTGCTTGGAGTGTGTTATAGACCACCAGGATCCAATTTGGATATGGATAGAGACCTCTTTAATGTTTTTAATGAAGTAAATACTCGTGGAAACTGCGTAATCATGGGAGATTTCAACTTTCCAGATATAGACTGGAGAACAAGTGCTAGTAATAATAATAGGGCTCAGATTTTCCTAGATGTGATAGCTGATGAATTCCTTCATCAAGTAGTTGCTGAACCAACAAGGGGGGGGATGCTATTTTAGATTTGGTTTTGGTGAGTAGCGAGGACCTCATAGATGAAATGGTTGTAGGGGACAACCTTGGCTCGAGTGATCATGAGCTAATTCAGTTCAAACTGAATGGAAGGATAAACAAAAATAAATCTGAGACTAGGGTTTTTGATTTCAAAAGGGCTAACTTTAGTAAATTAAGGAAATTAGTTAGGGAAGTTGATTGAACTAAAGAAATTATGGATCTTGAGGTGGAGGAGGCCTGGAATTATTTTAAATTAAAGTTGCAGAAGCTGTCAGAAGCCTGTATCCCAAGAAAAGGGAAAAAAATTATAGGCAGGTGTGTTAGACCAAGCTGGATGAGCAAGCATCTCAGAGAGGTGATTAAGAAAAAGCAGAAAGCATATAAGGAGTGGAAAATGGGAGGGATCAGTAAAGAAAGCTGCCTTATTGAGGTTAGAGCATGTAGGGACAAAGTGAGACAGGCTAAAAGTCAGGTAGAGTTGGACCTTGCAAAGGGAATTAAAACCAATAGTAAAAGGTTTTATAGCCATATAAATAGGAAAAAAACAAAAAAAGAAGAAGTAGGACCGCTAATTACTAAGGATGGAGTGGAGGTTAAGGATAATCTAGGAATGGCCCAATATCTAAACAAATACTTTGCTTCAGTCTTTAATGAGGCTAATGAGGAGCTAAGGGATAATGGCAACATAACAAATGGGAATAAGGATATGGAGGTAGATATTACCATATCCGAGGTAAAAGCCAAACTTGAACAGCTTAATGGGAGTAAATCGGGGGGCCCAGATCATCTTCATCCAAGAATATTAAAGGAACTGTGTACCAATCTCGTCCGACTGTACCTTCCACCCCTCCCCCGTTTGGGGGGGGGAGTAGCCTTAATGTTGCCCGTGCGCCCTTGCTAGGGGTCGTTGGGGCACTTCTCCAGCCTTGGCTTCTCCCCAAGGCCACGGGGCGAGGGGAAAGGGGGGCCCGGGCCCACCCTCACTCACGGGCCCCAGCCCAGGGCCCTAAGGACACGGATCAGGCTAGATCCGGTCCGGCTGATGGGGCATCCTGCCATAACGCGTCAGCCCACCAGCCCTACTGGGCTCTGCCCTGGGCTGCTTCCTTTCCCCGCCCCCGGCTCTCCAGCGCCAGAAGGCTCACCTTGCCTTTTGCAGATAGGCTGCCGGTGCTGTGTAACCACGCAATCAGGGACTGTAGGCGCCCTCCCAGGTCTCCCTCTGCTCCTTTAGGTGCCGGCTAGTGGCGTCCTCGGACCCTCCACTCTGCCACTCGCCCTCTTTCTCCCCCCCCCCCGCCCCTGGAGGCGGCGTTTTTAAACGTCGCGCCGCTTCCACCTTGCCTGATGTCATCCGCGGGGGTGGGGGGGGGGGGGGCGGGGTTGGTGTGCCCCGACGCCATTTCCCCGACGCGCTAGGCTCCCAGGGCGGGGGAACGCGTCCGCGCCATCCCCGCCCCTGCCTCCGCGCTTCTGGCTTGCCACCGGTGCTTCGGCCAGCGCCGTTAGTCCCGGCGCGGCATGGGAACACGCTGTGCTGCCTCCCTCCTGGTGCCGAGCAGCGCCTGCTCACCGGGAGTCGCCGTGCGGGGCGATGCTGCCCTATCACCCCCCCCCCTTTAAATTAGTCGCCGTTTCCTGTTCCGTGTTCTCCTCTCCTTCGTACCGCCTTGAAAAAAGTCTGTGTTTTGGTGTTTTGTGCCAGACCTGTGGGCTATATCAAATGCGTAGGGCTGTAAGGCCAAGTACCAGCGCATTACCCGAGTGTTCGAGTCTTTCATAGTCTGTAGCCATCGCAGGGGGGCATGGTCCGTTACCACCCGGAAACGGTTACCTAAAAGATAGTATCGCAACAGGTCAATCACCCACTTTACGGCCAAGGCCTCCTTTTCTATTGTCGAGTACTTGCGTTCGTGTGAACAGTTTGTGACTAACGTAAACGACGGGATGTTCATCCGCCCCCTCTCCCTGTGATAGGACGGCCCCTATTCTGCTTTCGGAGGCGTCCGTATAGACGGTGAAGGGGCGGTTAAAGTCGGGCTGTGCTAATATCGGCGCCCGAATCAGGCAGTCCTTTAACCTCCGGAAGGCTTCCTCGTATTCCGGGGACCATCTTACCTTCTGGGGCATGATTGCCCGTGTTAAGTCCGTCAAGGGCGCCGCTATTGCTGCAAAGTTGGGGACGAAGCGGCGGTAGTAGCCGGCCAGACCCAAAAACTGGCGGACCTGCCTCTTGGTTCTGGGTGGCTGATAGCTTCGCAGCGCCTCCACTTTTTCTATCAGGGGGCGTAGCTGGCCGCGGCTGACTATGTAGCCTAAATAGGTGACTTCCTTTTCTCCAAAGTGGCACTTCCTGGGGTTTGCCGTGAGGCCTGCCTGGCGGAGCTCCTGAAATAGGGCGTCGACGTGGTGCAGGTGTTCATCCCAGGACTTACTGTAGACAACTATGTCATCTATGTATGCCACGGTGTATCGGCCGTGGCTCTTCAACACCTGATCCATAAGCCACTGGAAGGTGGCTGCTGCTCCATAGAGACCGAAGGGCATGTGAATAAAATTATATAGACCGAAAGGGGTTGAGAAGGCCGTCTTTTCCCGCGACTTCGGTGATAAGGGGATCTGCCAATAGCCGCGTGTCAACTCCAGGGTGGACATATAGTGCGCCCCTCCCAATCGGTCTAGCAACTCGTCCACCTGGGGCATAGGGTAAGCGTCGAATCGGGAAAGCACGTTCACTTTGCAGAAATCGATGCAGAATCTCATCGACCCGTCGGGCTTCGGCACTAGGACTATGGGACTACGCCACTCACTGTATGATTCCTCCACTACACCCCACTATCATCTTCTGTAATTCCTCCCTTACCGGTTCCCACTTCTTGCGGGGTAGGGGCCAGACCGGGTCTCGTACCTTCTTCCGCGGTTCGGTCTCGATGTGTTGATGGGCCAGGGTGGTTCGACCCGGGGCCTCGGTCAGCACGTCAGGGAAGCGGCTTAGTAGGGCCTCTAAGTCGTTCCGTTGGTCTGGAGAGAGGTCGGCTCCCATCTGTAAGATACCCAGGGGGGTCTGGCCCTCCTCCCCCGGTCCTAGCTCGGGGTTGGGAGGAAGGGGGTTTACAAGCAAGGCCTCTCGCTCTTTCCACGCCTTCAGTAAGTTGACATGATACACCTTGGTGCCGCCAGCCCGCCCTGCTAACTTAACCTCGTAACCTACCTCCCCTATGCATCTCACCACCTCGAAGGGGCCCTGCCACTTAGCCGTTAGTTTCGAACCCAGGGTCGGGAGCAACAATAATACCCGCTGCCCTGGTTCGAAGACCCTGGGACATGCTCCCCGGTTGTAATATTGAGCCTGGGATTCCTGTGCATTCTCTAAGTTGACCCTGGCCACCTCAGCTAGCAACCATAGCTTCTGTCTCAATTTTAGTATATACTGCACCGACCCTCTTACCCGGGTCTCTTGGTCCTCCCAGCTTTCCCTGATTACATCAAGGATTCCCCGCGGCTGCCGCCCATACAATAATTCAAAAGGTGAGAACCCCGTAGAGGCTTGGGGTGCCTCCTGTACTGCGAACAATAACGCCGGTAACAGGGCGTCTCAGTCTCTAGGGTCTTGTTCTGTAAACCTACGCATCATTCCCTTCAGTGTCCGATTAAATTGTTCGACCAGACCGTCTGTGGATGGTACACTGAAGTCCACAAACTTTTGATCTGGAGCAGGCGGCATAGTTCCCCCATTAACCGAGATGTAAAGTTCGTACCTTGGTCGGTGAGTATTTCCTTGGGCAGCCCGACGCGGGCGAACATCTTCACCAGTTCCGTCGCTAGGGTGGAGACGTTTATGTTTCGGAGGGGCACGGCTTCGGGGTAACGAGTGGCATAGTCCAATACGACCAAAATATATTGATAGCCCGTTCTTGATTTTTCTAGTGGCCCTACTATGTCCATTGCTATTCTTTCAAACGGTACGTCTATTATCGGGAGGGGTACGAGGGGGGCTTTGGGTATGCCGCGGGGCGCCGCCCTCTGACAGTCTGGGCACGACTCACAAAAGTCTCGTACCTCTCGGTACACCCCGGGCCAATAAAAGCGTTGTAATAGCCGCTTTACTGTTTTTTCATACCCCAGGTGACCCGACCAGGGGTTGGCGTGGGCCACTTCCATAAGGTGGTGGCGGTACCGACGGGGTACAAGGAGTTGCCACCGGGGATTCTGCTCCTCCCCCCCTTCATCTACCCTATATAACCGATCCGCGTGTACCTCAAAGTGCGGGCCCGCTGGCCCTTCCACCGAAGTCCCCTCTTCCTCGACCGCTTCTTGAGCCGTAGTCCAGGCATGCCGCAGCGTGGATTCTTCCCGTTGTTCCTGGAGAAAGTCACCGTCGTCGAGGTCAAGGGGGAGGGATGCCCCTAAGTCCGGGTCTCCTGCCCGGGGGGGCGGTGTGGCTACACCCCTCGGTGGTTCTCCTAGGGCTCCTAGCTGGTCCCCCGCTCACTTGGAGGACCCCCTGGCTTGCCAATCGCCGACAGCCCTGTGGAATCCAGTCCAGTCGCAGCCCAGCAAGGCTGGGTACGCCAGCTGGGGTGCTATGACCACGTAGCACCAACTATTCTGATCTCCATCCCTGATCTGGACCCATGTGGTGGTATACTGATGCACGTCTCCGTGCACACACTGTACATGTACGGGGGGACCCCGCAGGCCTCTCGGGGAGATTAAGTCCACCTGCACTATTGTCTGGCTACAGCCCGAGTCCAGGAGGGCCATCACCTGTTTGTCCCCGATCACCACTGGTCGCATTATCTTACCTTCCCCCTCCTCCGCTGGTGCCCTGTCCCCGGCTAACGCCTGTGCATACGAACAATCCATGAAGGGGCAGTCCTTAATGAGGTGTCCTTCCTGCCTGCACCGGAAACAGGGTCCTCTGGGCGCCCCGATTCTCAGAGGGTTGGGCCCGACGTCAGGCCGGTCGTATCTCGAGGTACTTCCTTGAGCGTGAGGGACCAGGCCGGGGCCAATGGCCGACGTGTCATGCCCTTCGCGGCCCCCCACTGGTCGCCTTTCTCCGGACTCCCCTTAGCGCGGGGGCTTCTTCCCGGTTCGCCCCTCCTGGGTGGGGGTGGTTGCCCCGTTCGGTTGCCGCTCTCCAACCCCTCGGCGGCTTCATAATCGTTCATCAATTCGACCGCTTCACTCAGCGTAGAGGGATGATGTCGTCGTACCCAGCGTTGGCCGCCACTGGGTAGGATGTTTATAAACTGCTCCAGCACGACCAACTCGGCCAACTGCGGCCCGGTGTGTTGTTCGGGGTCCAGCCACCTCCAGGCGGCCTCTTTTAACCTCTGGGCTGTAACCCGTGGACGTGTCCCCGAACTGTAGTGCTCGCTCCTGAACTTCTGCCAGTACGTTTTGGGCGTAATACCCATCTGGTCTAGAATAGCTTCCTTCAGCTTATAATACTGTAACACGTCCCGGTCACTTTAACTAAGGTACGCCAACTGCGCCGGTCTGGTAAGGTAAGGGGCCAACATCGTGGCCCAATGGGCCTCCGGCCACCTGGCTGCGGTGGCCACCCGTTCGAATGTCGTCAAATACGCCTCGGGATCGTCGGCGACCCCCATCTTAGTCAATCGGATGCTCGGTCGGGGCCTGACACCATTGTCCTCGTCCCCATCTTCCCCTTGAGCCGTCGCTCCCATCCTTAGTGGAGCCGCCATATGGACTTGTTCCTTAAACTGCTCGGCCAACTCCTTTATCAGCTGCCACTGCTGCTCTTGGTGCTGGACGGACAGTTGCTGGATCAGCAAGGTTTGCTGTTGCTGACTGTCTCTGTGACTCTTTTATCCATTACAGAACCTGGGCGGGATCCATTTCTCTGCTCCTTTCTTGGAGGCGCCGCCATGCCCAGCTCACCTCCGCCTTCGGTTTCTAACGGAAAAGATAGACGTGATCCCACTCCCCTTGGGAGTGCTCCCCCTCTCTAGCGGGGGGGGGACCCTCGTCAGGTACCCACATTCTCCACCATCTGTACCAGTCTCGTCTGACTGTACCTTCCACCCCTCCCCCGTTTGGGGGGGGGGAGTAGCCTTAATGTCGCCCATGCGCCCTTGCTAGGGGTCGTTGGGGGCGCTTCTCCAGCCTCGGCTTCTCCCCAAGGCCACGGGGCGAGGGGAAAGGGGGACCCGGGCCCACCCTCACTCACGGGCCCCAGCCCAGGGCCCTAAGGACACGGATCAGGCTAGATCCGGTCCGGCTGATGGGGCATCCTGCCATAACGCGTCAGCCCACCAGCCCTACTGGGCTCTGCCCTGGGCTGCTTCCTTTCCCCGCCCCCGGCTCTCCAGCGCCAGAAGGCTCACCTTGCCTTTTGCAGATAGGCTGCCGGTGCTGTGTAACCACGCAATCAGGGACTGTAGGCGCCCTCCCAGGTCTCCCTCTGCTCCTTTAGGTGCCGGCAAGCGGCGTCCTCGGACCCTCCACTCTGCCACTCGCCCTCTTTCTCTCCCCGCCCGCCCCCGGACATGGCGGCGGCGTTTTTAAATGTCCCACCGCTTCCACCTTGCCTGATGTCATCCGCGGGGGGGGGGGGGGGGGCTGGCGTGCCCCGACGCCGTTTCCCCGACGTGCTAGCCTCCACGCCGTCCCCGCCCCTGCCTCCGCGCTTCTGGAACACGCCGCGCACTGCTGGGCTGCCTCCCTCCTGGTGCCGAGCAGCACCTGCTCGCTGGAAGTCGCCATGCGGGGCGATGCTGCCCCGTCACAAACTGGCGCATGAAATTGCAAATCCATTAGCAAAAAATTTTAATAAATCTCTAAACTCAGGGGTTGTACCATTTGACTGGAGAATTGCTAATATAGTTCCTATTTTTAAGAAAGGGAAAAAAAGCGACCCGGGTAACTATAGGCCTGTTAGTTTGACATCTGTAGTATACAAGATCTTGGAAAAAATTTTGAAGGAGAAAGTAGTTAGAGACATTGAGGCTAATGGCAATTGGTACAAATTACAACATGGTTTTACAAAAGGTAGATCGTGCCAAACCAACCTGATCTGTTACTTTCTCAAAAAAGGAGATTTTTAGATAAGGAAATGCAGTGGATCTAATCTACCTCGACTTTAGTAAGGCATTTGATACAGTACCACATGGGGAATTATTGGTTAAATTGGAAAAGATAGGGATTCATATGAAAGTTGAGAGGTGGATAAGCAACTGGTTAAAGGGGAGACTACAGCGGGTCATATTGAAAGGTGAACTGTCAGGTTGGAGGAAGGTTACTAGCGGAGTTCCTCAGGGATCAGTTTTGGGGCCAATTTTATTTAATCTTTTTATCGCTGACCTTGGCACCAAAAGTGGAAGTGTCCTGATAAAATGTGCGGATGATACAAAGTTGGGAGCTATTGCCAATTCAGTAAAGGATCGGGATATCATACAGAAAGATCTGGATGATCTTGTAAATTGGAGTGATAGCAACAGGATGAAATTTAATAGTGAGAAGTGTAAGGTTATGCATTTAGGGATTAATAACAAGAATTGTAGTTATAAGCTGGGGACACATCAGTTGGAAGTAACCGAGGAGAAGGACCTTGGAGTCCTGGTTGATTATAGGATGACTATGAGCCGCCAATGTGACATGGCCGTGAAAAAGGCTAATACGGTCGTGGGATGCATTAGGCGAGGTATTTCCAGTAGGGATAAGGAGGTGTTAGTGCCATTATACAAGGCATTGGTGAGACCCCATTTGGAATACTGTGTGCAGTTCTGGTCTCCCATGTTTAAGAAGGATGAATTCAAACTGGAACAGGTACAAAGAAGGGCCACTAGGATGATCCGAGGAATGGAAAACCTGTCTTATGAAAGGAGACTCCAGGAGCTTGGCTTGTTTACCTTAACCAGAAGAAGGCTGAGGGGGGACATGATTGCACTCTTTAAATATATTAGAGGGATAAATACCAGGGAGGGAGAGGAATTATTTAAGCTTAATACCAATGTGGACACAAGAACAAATGGATATAAGCTGGCTAGTAGGAAGTTTAGACTTGAGATTAGACGAAGGTTTCTAACCATCAGAGCAGTGAGGTTCTGGAACAGCCTTCCAAGGGAAGTAGTGGGGGCAAAAGATCTATCTGGCTTCAAGATTAAGCTGGATGGGTTTATGAAGGGGATGGTTTGATGAGATAACATGATCTTGGTAACTAATTGACCATTCATTATCAGTGGGAAATAGGTCAATGGAGGGATGATAGGAGTTACTATAGAGAACTTTCTGGGTGTCTGGCTGGTGAGTCTTGCCCACATGCTCAGGGTTCAGCTGATCGCCGTATTTGGGGTCGGGAAGGAATTTTCCCCCAGGGTAGATTGGCAGAGGCCCTGGAGGTTTTTCGCCTTCCTCTGTAGCATGGGGTACAGATCACAGCTGGAGGATTCTCTGCATCTTGGGGTCTTCAAAGTATTTGAAGGCTTCAATATCTGAGATATAGGTGAGAGGATTATTCTAGGAGGGGTGGGTGATATTCTGTGGCCTGCGTTGTGCAGGGAGTCAGACTAGATGATCATAATGGTCCCTTCTGACCTTAAAGTCTATGAGTCTATAAGAGCAACAAAAATGATTAAAGATCTAGAGAACATGACCTATGAAGGAAGACTGAAAGGGGGAAGAATTCAGGCATTACTCCCGCCCCCAGCACAATCCCATTGGCTGGCTTCTGGCCAGAAACTGGCCAATGGGAGCTGCCTGTTTGAACAACAGGCAGCCACAAAGCACTGGCTCCCTCCCTTCGGGCTCAGTTATTCACACAAGCACATGGCTGTGCAGGCATGGAGCAGGCAGGCTGGCTGAGAATCTTTTTAAACTCGGCAAGTATTTAGTTCTGCAGGCAGGCAGGAAAGCTGGTTGGGTTGCTGGCTGGTATGTCTCCTGGCCAGATCCCTCCTCTGGCACCCCAGCCGCTCTCTTCCCCATCCCTCTGCCCCCCCAACTCAACATACACAAACCCTCTGACCCCCTCCTGCACCCATACCTCCTCTGTGAGGGGTCGACTCACAACCATGGTGCCACCAGCCAGCTGTCCTGGGAATTAGCTCTTCTTGCCTTGCTGGATGCCTTTCTCTAGGTGGTGTCACCCCATGTTTCTCCTCATGTCACGGCATCCTCTTCCAGACACTGCCCTGCAGCAGTGCCTGCACCAGTGTCCAAGCCCCCCTTCCGGGGGTCGCTGTTTGTTCTGCTCACACCCCAGGGTCCTCTCTTTCCCAGAGCACCCTGTTCTCCTCCTTTGGCACTGCAGCCTGGGAACCTTCTTGGCCAGAGTTCCCCTAGCCCTGCCTTGCCTCCCCAGCACTGCTCTAGCTCCAGGGAGCCTCCTGCTTCCCTAGCAGCCAGGCTCTCACTGCTCTCTCTCCAGAGTGGCTGTCAGTTCTCCCTTATATAGCTCCCAGCTGGGCTCTCGTTAGCTAGAACTGCCTCAGCTGGGGCTTTGCTCCTAGCCCCTGCTCCAGGCTGGGGTTTTTCCCTTAAAGGGGCAGTGCAGGGCAAGTGCCCTGTCACACCCTCCCAGATCTGGCACCCAAATCCCCTGCCCAGATCACAATCCCCGTTTAACTTAGGTCACAAACAAAACCCCTGCACCCCAGTCCCCTGCCCTAGGTCACATTACAAAACCCTGCACTCCAGTCTCCTGCCTAGGTCACAGCTGCCTTCACCCAAACTCCCTCCCAGACTCCACTCTTCTGCCTGTACCTCAATCCCTTACCCCAAGCTCCCTTCTGCAGCCAACCTCCATCCCAGACCCTGCACCTCCTCCATTAATATCATGGAAGAGTGCGGCCCTCAATCACTTTCCAAAATCTTAGAGTGGCTCCCCCCCCCACCCCGCCCCCATCAAAAGTTATTGCCCACCCCTGCTCTAGACAGCAGGTTTGAGAATTTGGTTGTGGGTCTGCCCGACCTCCCCTCCACACCAATACCATGTGAATCTAACATCTTCCACCACTGCTTGCACCCTTTTTACAACCAATGGGCAGCAATCACCACAGATCGGTGGGTTTTAGAAATCAGCTGCGGGTACTCTATCCCTTCCATATCGATCCCCCCAACCTCCCCATTCTCTCCCTCCTTTTTCAGGGACCGTTCTCATGAAACCTTGCTCCACCAAGAAGTCCAACACCTTCTCAACATAGAAGCTGTAGAACGGTTCCCCAAACAATTCCAAGGCAGAGGTTTTTACTCAAACTACTTTCTCACTGAAAAGAGAACAAGGGGTTGGAGGCCTATCTTAGACTTCCGTCAACTGAACAGATACCTTTGCAAGCAGCATTTCAAAATGGTAATGATTATTCCCGCACTGGACAGAGAGGACTGGTTCGCAGCCCTCGACCTCTAAGGCAAGTGCTTCCATATCACGATATATCCCATGCACGGACGTTTTCTATTCTTTACAGTAGCATCGGACCATTTTCAATACAGAGTCCTTCCATTGGGACTGTGGAGGCAGGAAAAGGGAATAAGGGAATTTGTGTGCAGCCATCTTGGTCTTGTTAACAAGAGAGCAAGAGTCAGGCTAAGTCTGTGGCCTGACAACGCGAGATCTGTAATTAGACGCTGCCTTCGCCTCTCGCCTCCATACGGAGATAAGGATAGAATGCTGACTCTGGTAGGGACCTTGAGATAAGGAGCATCTGGGTGGAACTAAATAACTGTTAGCCATTGGTGTTTGTAATGGGAAGGAGACTAATTGTTATTGTTATTATATCTAATAGACAGTATATAAACTGCTTCATAATTGCTTGTATTCGAAGATCTGCCTCGGGGGGGGGGGGGGGGGGCTTCCCCCCTGTCCGAACCAGTTTTTCCCTTGCTGCAGCTCGTAATAAAACTGCCTCTGGCTACTTGTTGCTTACAAACTCAGAGTGAGGACAATGTTTTCTTCCACAATTTGGTGCCGTGACTCAGATGGCAACGCCCGACTGAAGACAGCGACAGCGGCTGCAGACCATCCCCCTTCACCCCCAGGGTTCCAAACGAGAGGTAAGAGACCTTTTGAAATCTCTCCTGGGGTGTGGAGGAGGACTGCCTGTAGGGTCGTCTGCTTCTTGTGGGCTCACGCCAGCCGAACTTCTTGAATCTGCAACAAGGTCAGACGCAAAGCGGTTCTGGGGAGGTTGTTTTGTTACCCCCGAGTAGGCCTAAGTTTACGCAGTGCTGGGAACTGCTGTGGTATTGGTGGTGCCGCCCCGGGTACGGGAAGAAGGTTGTATTGCGTCCGGACATAAGGCACCTAGGTTTATGCAGTGCTAGGAACTGCTGTGGTTCTGGGGGGAAACGTGTTGTTTGCCGCCCCTGGGGGGAACAGTGTTGTTTGCCACCCCAAATATGGACGAGGTCCATAATGAGAGATGCATCTAAAAGTGGGAACATTTCTGTGTGAAAAGCATACTGAGTGTGAATGTAATGAGTGGAGTGTGAATGCCGCTGCCCAGGTCTCTGAGAAGTAAGCTGATTCCAGCCGCACCAGGGCTCTCCCACAAGGGAGTTCTGAACGCAAGGGGGGTCAGCCGAACCTCGAGACCGAGCGGATATGTGAGGGAGTGACGACTCCCCTTATTTCATGAGCTGCTGATAAGGTCTGACACTCTAGACCCAGCAGACCCCTTCTTTGGAGTGTGTAGATTTAGTTTCCTATAAGCCACTGAACGGACGGGGAGTGGACAGGATACTCCCTTGAATGACTAAAATGGATGGGGATCAGTCTAAGCATACCCCCCAGACCGCCGAAAGGCACCCCTGCGTACTACATGTACGTGCATCATGGTCCAAGGACCTGTAAGCATTTGACAGATTGACAGAGAAAGAAATTAAAGCCCTGAGGGATGAGATTGAAGCTCAGAAAAGCAAAAATCCGCCCTGCAGTGAGAAATGTAACTTACACGCAAGTGCACAGCCTCTCCAAAGCTTAGGGGGGAATTTGGCCCAACATTACCCCCTCTACTCCTCTCTATGCCCAGCCCTATATGGGCCCTTACCACACATTACTGAAGATAGAGAGGAGGCACAGAAGATAATTGAAAGGGATCAGATCTTCCCTTTGGAAGAACGGGCTCTAGTTACAAATCTGTCCGATCCAAAGCAAAACACTGAGTTTTGGAATAGACTTAACAGCTTGTGGGAAGTATTCCTCCAAATTCTCAAGGAAGGAATGCCTGCCGACCAGCAAGCCATATTGGCCCTAGGCATTTTGGTTGGAAACGTATACACGGAACACAACGCAGGAGTAGGAAAGGGCTGCCAAGCAACTTTAGGAGACTCTCAAGCCCTTGTTAGCGAATAGATAACTACAGCCTCTCTGGCTGGAATCGCAGGCTACCCAAGGATGTTTCACAACACACAAGTGGGGGCCGTCCAGAAAAAAAAAGTTAAAACCTTTCCCTCACACACTGTTATAATTAGCTTGAGGGTGTGGGAGGACGTAACCTAAAAGCCACCCTAAAAGCCAACTAGTGGGAATTGAATTTGAAGATGTAATCACTAGAAGCTAAATCTGCCCTAACAAGGAGACACATTCTGCAACATAAATCTCCTTACAGAGCATGGTCAAGTGATCCACCCCAGAGTCAGCAGCATAGATCAACTGCTGCAGCATGGATGTTATGAAAACCCTATACTGAGAAGTTTAAAATTAGTAATAGCTGACTGCAATAATACACATTTGGATTTACCTACTGAAAAGAATTAGGAGGTGAGGGGGCTAATGGGAAAGCCCATCCTCCTTACCACATTAATACTGGACAAACATGTGGTCATTTAGCAGGAATCAGGACAGATCATAAGAAGAAAAAAGCATGTGAAAGGGGAAGGCAAAAGGTTTGGAGCCCTATGGGCATAGTGGAAGGAATAAGGAAAGTAGGAATACAGTCATTGGAAAGTTAAATTAATAGGAATGAGAAACGTTTTCTTTGGAAGGACGAAGCAAGTGATTTGAGGGTATGTGAAGGTGAAAAATGGACTCTGTGGGAGTGTAGAAGGAATTAAGCGATTGTTGTAATATATGAAGGGAAACCTGCTTTAAAAAGTGACTCCTTGTTTCTTGCAGCCTTTTTCAATAATCCAGGCAAAGAAACAATCAAATTTAACTATTTGGCTACAGACTCTTTTGTTAAATCTGCAAAAGGAAAAGAAGGAATTCTATTGACACTTAACTGGTTAACTGTATAAAAGAATGAAATCTATACATTCAATCCTTAAGGTTAACTTTACTCTTTAAGAAAACAAATCTTTGTTTTAAGAATCCAAGCCCTGAAACTTCACTGTGTCTCAGTTCAAGGCTGAGTTGATAACACTTTTGGCTTGCTTTCAAATCCAACATTATATGTGAATACAGGCTGCCTGGCTATTTCAAAGGAATATAAAACACCTGTCCCCTCAAGTAAATTGTCCAAATACAAACAAACTATAAGCGCCCATTTAACAAAATTTAATGTCAATATTATTATTACTATAGTCTTCATAAGTAACACTGTATATGATTCTTTTAAGGAAAAGAAAAGCTTTTTGCTTGCTGGAACAATAACTGACCAACACCTTGTGCTAAGGAAAAGCATTATAGCTTCACACATTAAGCCTGATCTGTGGTACAAGAGGGAAACTGAGGCATGCCACTGTTGGGGAGGGCTAGCAACTCTAGAGGTAATTCGAGGGAGTGGAAGGTCACAAGTACGATGAAGCGCCCTTGTTCTCGTAAAGTTATAGCTCACTCGCCCATGGAAGTGGTAAGGAACTACCTGTAACCGGTTCCCCTAACAGATCTTAGGCAGTATTTTAAGTTATAATGGACCACCCCGATGGGGGTAGAAATGTTTTCTTGTCTTTCAGATCATCAGAAAGCGCTGGTGCCAGCTGAAGAAAAACAACAACAAAACAACAACAACAAAAAACCATGGTTCTGTGTCATGACACAATACGTTTGTGTTCTGTCCAAGTTTGTCTTGTGTGTCTTAATTGTAATACGTATTGCAAATATTGTTGTGTGTAGGATATTGTTTTAATGAAAGGATCATTTGAGTAAAGCAGAAGCATTAATTTAAACCATCAAAATTAATAATTGGGCCCAATCAATTGGCAACTTTAAAATTCAGTGAAAGGATAATAGTTTGGAAATTGTTTAGGCTAGGAGAATGTTAACAATGTCTCCACAGGTGAACAAAAAAGGAACTGGAAGGAAGCAAGGAGTGCATCATGTGAACAGAAGGACTGGAAGTGGGGTACCAGCCCCTCCCCCACAGGATTGGTTTTGCTTTAATGGCTACACAAATGAAATATTTAGCTTCTGGAAATTTGCACACCAACCATGAAAGTGGTTTGGCCAGAGATAATAAGAAATCTATAAGTAACAACACGGGCAAGTGGGACATCAGCATATTTAAGTAAAGATGCCCACAACAATGAGGAAACTAGTAACCTCACCATTTCAAAAACAGCTACTTGCCCTGCTACTCATTGGTGCCTGACGCCTTAAAAGGCCTCAAGAATTATGGAATTGCATGGGTCCTATTAACAATTAAACATCTGTGAACCATGCTTGGTCCTATAAGAGAAACAGTGACTCTAGTCAATGTAACCTCCTTCAAGTCACATACATAGAACAAATACACACTAATAGCAATGGGGAATACACGGCCTTGGGCCGCCCCTCATTCACACAGAATTATTTTGTTTATTGTAACAACATGAACACTACGAGGACAAAGAATACACAGTCCTCCAAGTTAAAGTTTCTATGGAATATTGTGGGAAAGAAGCTAAACACTAACATCAGGCTACTGAAGTTGGACCTACTGACTCCCACTGGGGCTTACCACTTAAAGCCCAGACAAGGTAACCCCTGAGGCATGGCTGTCATTTGTTAAACAATGGCCATTGCTAACTTGCCCTCATTTGGGTATTATTAACCAGGTCCTTAAGGACAAAATAAAGCCTCCCAATTGTGCATCATGTCCTGAACAGACCCCTGTCCCAGAACCAGGACAACTGTCACTGGTCCTTACCTTGGTGATGTTCCAAACTGGTATAGACCAGCTGTGCGCTAGACTGGCTAATCAAATTGGCAAGTGCCTGATTAGGCAACGACGGGGCTTAGCAGATACCATCGCAGATTGGTTTGGGCCTGGAAACTCTGTCAGCAACACTTATGTCATAGCCCAGAAATTGTATAGAATCCAGGCTGGTAGATGCAGTAATATCCAGTGCCCGTAAAGGCCTAGACACCAGCCAAGCCAACCGATTGATCCTGAATAGTTTGAAGGCTCTGTCCAGCTCTGTGTCCATTTCACTAAACCTAACCAGATATTTGGACCAGAGATTAATTGGATTGTTAATTAATGGAACTAAATTAAAGGTATTAGAAGGCCAGTATTGAAGAATAGGATAGCTTTGACCACCCAGCCCTTATGGTGGTGAGTCCCCATCTCCCCCGTCCTACCCATGGGAGTGGGGAAGTAAAGAATCCATGAGGACCCAAAGGCCCACCTGGACAGGGCATAGTACAACCATTTGTTTTTGGCCCCTCTAGAGATTCCTCACTCAGATCAGATCAGAATGGTAACCTCCCTGCCTGTACCAAAGCAGGAGAATATAGATAGATCGAGGGCATTGCTTATTCTGAAGGTGTGGGAGCCTCCCTATACCCAGGGATTGTTGCACCCACTTTGATAAGGAAATTTTATGTACCTGCCCATTTAACATCATGACGAATCTGCCTAGGTTTGATGTGGTTGTCTCAGAGAAACAAAAACATCGAGCTGGTCCAAATAAACGGTACCTACTGATGTTTGACTACCCAGACAGATCACTCCATCCTGCCCCTCTACATATCCGTCTGTGTGCATAACAGCCCCTCGCCGGATGATCCTGACCGTTGATGGAATGCGGCTCTATCGCACTTCGGCAGTGATAAGTAACCTAACATGAGATCCTGAGTGGCACGGCGGAAGTAAGTACCTAGAGGAGGGTTTACTGGCCCTGCAGGCGAAAATCGAGGAGTTGGTGGCCAATGCCCAAAGATATATCGGGGCTGGCTGTCTGAGGTACACACAGATAGGGAAACACCGTGGACCATGCCAAACACCTACCTCTGCAGCACTCAACCAGGCAGTAGAGGTCAAACCTATAATCATGGGCAGCGCCAGTAAGGCGATGAAATATCTTAGGGATAGATTTGAATAGTGTTTGCCAAATTATGTGGGAAGTTTTGATTTTAACATTTATAATAATGCTGGTGCTGTACTCGTACTTCCAGAGTAAATTAAAACCCCTTAAATTGTATTTAACCTGGTGGGTTAAGGAGAACCCCAAAGTCAAGAGAAAGGAACTACAGGAGTAAACTGAGGCAGTCCATGGTATCTTGCTGAGAACTGACAAACTCAAAGTATTAGGCCAGCTTGGGAAGTAAAACAGTTCAACAGTTACTGTGACCCTGGTTCCCCTGGCAACCACATTCCAAAAGGGCCTCACTTTGATAAGGCTGGTACCAAACAACCAAACAACCGCGCGGGATTGTTTTTACAATTTGCTTTATTCCTAGGAAATAACCTTGGTTCCAAAGGAGCCAGCTGGCTTTTACCTCAGAGAATAGAGACTCATATGTCCATCAGCGAAAGACCGCTCTAGAAAGACCTTTGCCAAGTTTTGCTAAAGTGAAGTGCCAAGAACTGACTGTTGGCCAATGCTTCTCACTGCAAAAAGATCCCTCCATCTCGAAATGATCCTACCCCGATTGCTGATAAGCCTCTCTCTTCTGGTCCTGCTTTCCTACCTGCTGGACACCAGAAGAACCAAAATATTACAGGGTGATGTGCTGGTAACCTCTCCCCTGCATGATGCTGAACCACAACTGTTTCAAGAAAAAAAAAAGAGGAAAAGTCCGCTCCTCTGACACCGCCAAAGCCCAAAGATTTCTGACTACAAAAGGACATTAAGAACTGACCTTGGTGAAAGAAGCGAAGTATTGTATATTGCCAAGGAGAAACTTGTGGGAGTGGTTTGGGTTTCTCTCTTTGATCTGGACTCTGTGCTTATGCACAGGTACCATCAGCATGTACCTGCCCTCCCAAATTTGGTTACTAATTATGGGTATGTCTACACTACCACCCTAGTCCGAACTAGCGCAGTAATGTAGGCATACCACACTTGCAAATGAAGCCCGGGATTTGAATTTCCCGGGCTTCATTTGCATAAGCCGGCCGGCGTACAGATAGTTCGGAATGTCTTGCTAGTTCGAACTATCTAGCCCATGCCGCGTGTAGCCGCGCGGCACGGGGTTCGAACAAGCCGGCATTTAAAAATGGCGCCGGCCGGCTTATGCAAATGAAGCCCGGGAAATTCAAATCCCGGGCTTCATTTGCAAGTGCGGTATGCCTACATTACCCCACTAGTTCGAACTAGCGGGGTAGTGTAGACATACCCTATGATATGTTGTATGATGTTACTAAAATTATAGAACAGCCCCATCATAGAATTATATTGGGGATATTAATGATTATATTGCTTTTGCTTATTAAAAGTTTCATATTTGATTGTTGTTGTAAAAGATGTAGTAATAGAAATAGCTTTTAGGTTTGTACTAATTATGTAATGTTTAATGAAAATAAAGGTTTAGAAAGGTAGTTGTGCTGTAAGCACAAAAGGGGGGAGTGTGGAGGCAGGAAAAGGGAATAAGGGAATTTGTGTGCAGCCATCTTGGTCTTGTTAACAAGAGAGCAAGAGTCAGGCTAAGTCTGTGGCCTGACAACGCGAGATCTGTAATTAGACGCTGCCTTCGCCTCTCGCCTCCATACGGAGATAAGGATAGAATGCTGACTCTGGCAGGGACCTTGAGATAAGGAGCATCTGGGTGGAACTAAATAACTGTTAGCCATTGGTGTTTGTAATGGGAAGGAGACTAATTGTTATTGTTATTATATTTAATAGACAGTATATAAACTGCTTCATAATTGCTTGTATTCGAAGATCTGCCTCGGGGGGGGGGGGGGGGGGGGGGCTTTCCCCCTGTCCGAACCAGTTTTTCCCTTGCTGCAGCTCGTAATAAAACTGCCTCTGGCTACTTGTTGCTTACAAACTCAGAGTGAGGACAATGTTTTCTTCCACAATTTGGTGCCGTGACTCGGATGGCAACGCCCGATTGAAGACAGCGACAGCTGCTGCGGGCCGTCTCCCCTGCTAACCCCAAGGCGCCTTGCGAGAGGTAAGAGACCTTTTGAAATCTCTGAGGGGGTCAGAGGGAGGACTGCCCATCGAGCCGTCTGCCTCGTTGGGCTCACGCCATCCGAACGTCTTGAATCTGCAACAAGGTCAGATGCAAATCGGTTAAACTGCCTCTGGCTACTTGTTGCTTAAACACAATGCAGAGTGAAGGCTTGTTTTCTTCCACAGGTTGTAGGGGACAACCTTGGCTCGAGTGATCATGAGCTAATTCAGTTCAAATTAAATGGAAGGATAAACAAAAATAAATCTGAGACTAGGGTTTTTGATTTCAAAAGGGCTAACTTTAATAAATTAAGGAAATTAGTTAGGGAAGTTGATTGGACTAAAGAAATTATGGATCTTGAGGTGGAGGAGGCCTGGAATTATTTTAAGTTAAAGTTGCAGAAGCTGTCAGAAGCCTGTATCCCAAGAAAAGGGGAAAAATTTATAGGCAGGTGTGTTAGACCAAGCTGGATGAGCAAGCATCTTAGGGTATGTCTACACTACCACCCTAGTTCGAACTAGGGTGGTTAATGTAGGCAACCGAAGTTGCAAATGAAGCCCGGGATTTGAATTTCCTGGGCTTCATTTGCATCTTGCCGGGCGCCGCCATTTTTAAAGCCCCGCTAGTTTGGACTCCATGCCCACGGCTACACTTGGCATGGACTAGCTAGTTCGGATTAGGCTTCCTATTCCGAACTACCGGTACACCTCGTTCCACAACTCAGGGGTTGTACCATTTGACTGGAGAATTGCTAATATAGTTCCTATTTTTAAGAAAGGGAAAAAAAGCGACCCGGGTAACTATAGGCCTGTTAGTTTGACATCTGTAGTATGCAAGATCTTGGAAAAAATTTTGAAGGAGAAAGTAGTTAGAGACATTGAAGCTAATGGCAATTGGTACAAATTACAACATGGTTTTACAAAAGGTAGATCGTGCCAAACCAACCTGATCTGTTACTTTCTCAAAAAAGGAGAATTTTAGATAAGGATATGCAGTGGATCTAATCTACCTCGACTTTAGTAAGGCATTTGATACAGTACCACATGGGGAATTATTGGTTAAATTGGAAATTATAGGGATTCATATGAAAGTTGAGAGGTGGATAAGCAACTGGTTAAAGGGGAGACTACAGCGGGTCATATTGAAAGGTGAACTGTCAGGTTGGAGGAAGGTTACTAGCGGAGTTCCTCAGGGATCAGTTTTGGGGCCAATTTTATTTAATCTTTTTATCGCTGACCTTGGCACCAAAAGTAGAAGTGTCCTGATAAAATGTGCGGATGATACAAAGTTGGGAGCTATTGCCAATTCAGTAAAGGATCGGGATATCATACAGGAAGATCTGGATGATCTTGTAAATTGGAGTGATAGCAACAGGATGAAATTTAATAATGAGAAGTGTAAGGTTATGCATTTAGGGATTAATAACAAGAATTGTAGTTATAAGCTGGGGACACATCAGTTGGAAGTAACCGAGGAGAAGGACCTTGGAGTCCTGGTTGATTATAGGATGACTATGAGCCGCCAATGTGACATGGCCGTGAAAAAGGCTAATACAGTCGTGGGATGCATTAGGCGAGGTATTTCCAGTAGGGATAAGGAGGTGTTAGTGCCATTATACAAGGCATTGGTGAGACCCCATTTGGAATACTGTGTGCAGTTCTGGTCTCCCATGTTTAAGAAGGATGAATTCAAACTGGAACAGGTACAAAGAAGGGCCACTAGGATGATCCGAGGAATGGAAAACCTGTCTTATGAAAGGAGACTCCAGGAGCTTGGCTTGTTTACCTTAACCAGAAGAAGGCTGAGGGGGGACATGATTGCACTCTTTAAATATATTAGAGGGATAAATACCAGGGAGGGAGAGGAATTATTTAAGCTTAATACCAATGTGGACACAAGAACAAATGGATATAAGCTGGCTAGTAGGAAGTTTAGACTCGAAATTAGAGGAAGGTTTCTAACCATCAGAGGAGTGAGGTTCTGGAACGGCCTCCAAGGGAAGTAGTGGGGGCAAAAGATCTATCTGGTTTCAAGATTAAACTAGATGGGTTTATGAAGGGGATGGTTTGATGAGATAACATGATCTTGGTAACTAATTGACCATTCATTATCAGTGGGAAATAGGTCAATGGAGGGATGATAGAAGTTACTATAGAGAACTTTCTGTGTGTCTGGCTGGTGAGTCTTGCCCACATGCTCAGGGTTTAGCTGATCGCCATATTTGGGGTCGGGAAGGAATTTTCCTCCAGGGTAGATTGGCAGAGACCCTGGAGGTTTTTTGCCTTCCTCTGTAGCATGGGGTACAGATCACAGCTGGAGGATTCTCTGCATCTTGGGGTCTTCAAAGTATTTGAAGGCTTCAATATCTGAGATATAGGTGAGAGGATTATTCTAGGAGGGGTGGGTGAGATTCTGTGGCCTGCACTGTGCAGGGGTCAGACTAGATGATCATAATGGTCCCTTCTGACCTTAAAGTCTATGTGTCTTACCTCCTTACAATGGTGGACCCAGGCACAGAACCTCTGCAATGGGGTGCCCTTGCACCGAGATCAACCATCCAAACAAATCAGTACAGAGACCTCACTTCTAGGCTGGGGTACCCATTTCCATCAACAATGAGTGCAAGGAAAGTGGTCCAACAACGAGTCCAGGCTCCACATCAACCTGCTTGATCTTCGAGCGGTTCACAACACATGCAAACACTTCCTCCCATACATTGAGGGATCTTCGGTGTGTATCCTCACCGACAATATGACCACAATGTTCTCCATCAACTGCCAAGGGGGCACCAGATCCCCTTCCCTATGCGCAGAGGCGATTCTGCTCTGGAATTGGTATATCCGACACGACATAACCATAATGGCCGCATACCTACCTGGAGACAAGATTACCATGGCTGATACCCTCAGCCGCCACTTTGTCACAGAGCACGAATGGGAACTGTACAGTCAGGTCACCCATGATCTATTCCAACTCTAGGGTCGACTGCAGATAGACCTCTTTGCAACCAGCCAAAATTCCAAATTCCTCTGATACTGTTTGAGAGTGGGCATAGGGCACAACTCCTTGGGAGATGCAATGCTCTTCCCATGGAATACTCACCTGTTATATGCCTTTCCTCCTATCCCTCTGATTGCCAGAGTTCTCCGGAATATACAGACAGGCGGGGCACGAGAAATTCTAATAGCTCCAGCGTGGCATTGGCAGACATGGCTTCCATGTCCTTATCAGCTGTTTCTACAACCTCCCTGCCTGCTTCCAACCTGCCCAGACCTCCTCTCCCAGATCAAGGGCACAATCCTCCATCCCCAGCTGCAAACACTGCACCTGACAGCATGGTACCTATCTGGTTCTCGGAAACAGCACAACTGTGCTTGCAAAAAGGTGTTGCCTTCTATATTAAAAATGTATACACTTGGACTGAGGTGGAGATGGACGTAGGAGACAGATGTGTTGAGAGTCTCTGGGTTAGGTTAAAAGGGGTAAAAAACAAGAGTGATGTCATGCTAGGGGTCTACTACAGACCATCGACCCAGGTGGAAGAGGTAGATGAGGCTTTTTCTAAACAACTCACAAAATCATCCAAAGCGCAGGATTTGGTGGTGATGGGGGGACTTCAATGCAGTCCAAGAACGTATTGGATAATCTGTGCCCTGCTGTGTTATTTTCCCAACAGATGTCTGGATAGTTGGAGACAATTTTTTATTTCAGAAGGTTGAGAAAGCTACTAAGGGGGAAGCTGTTCTAGATTTGATTTTAACAAATAGGGAGGAACTGGTTGAGAATTTGAAAGTGGAAGGCAGCTTGGGTGAAAGTGATCATGAAATCACAGAGTTCACAATTCTAAGGAATGGTAGAAGGGAGAACAGCAAAATAGAGACAAAATAGTGGTCCCATGGGAAGCAAGACTAAGAGGAAAAACAACTGAAGAGAGTTGGCAGTTTTTCAGAGGGACATTATTAAGGGCCCAAAAGCAAGCTATTCCACTGTGTAGGAAAGATAGAAAGTATGGCAATAGACCACCCTGACTTAACCAGAAGATCTTGCATGAGCTAAAAATCAAAAAGGAGTCTCATGAAAAGTGGAAACTAGGTCAAATTACAAAGGATGAATATAAGCAAACAATATGGCTATGTCTAGACTGGCATGATTTTCCACAAATGCTTTTAACGGAAAAGTTTTTCCGTTAAAAGCATTTGTGGAAAAGAGCGTCTAGATTGGCACGGATGCTTTTCCGCAAAAGCACTTTTCGCGGAAAAGCGTCCGTGCCAATCTAGACGCGGTTTTTTGCAAGAAAGCCCCGATTGCCATTTTCATGATCGGGGCTTTTTTGCGCAAAACAATACCGCGTTGTCTACACTGGCCCTCTTGCACAAAGGCATTTGCGCCAGAGGGCTTTTGCCCGAACGGGAGCAGCATAGTATTTCTGCAAGAACACTGACAATCTTACATGATAGTCAGTGTTCTTGCACAAATTCAAGCGGCCAGTGTAGACAGTCTAGACGCAGCCTACAGGTATGCACAGGCAAGATTAGAAAGGCAAAAGCACAAAATGAGCTCAAACTAGCTACAGACATAAAGGGAAACAAGAAGACATTCTATAAATACATTATAAGCAAGAGGAAGACCAAGGACAGGCCCATTATTCAGTGAGGAGAGAGAAACAGCACCAGGAAACTTGGAAATAGCCGAGTTGCTTAATGACTTCTTTGTTTCTGTCTTCACCAAGAAGTCTGATGATGAACAAATGCCTAAAATAGCAAATGCTACTGGGAAGGGGGTAGATTTAGAAGATAAAATTTAAAAAGAACAAGTTGAAAATCACTTAGAAAAGTTAGATGTTTGCAAGTCACCAGGGCCTGATGAAATGCATCCTAGGGCACGTCTAAACTACGTTTTTTTTTCCAAAAGAGGGTATGCAAATTCCACGGGAATTTGCAGATCTTCTTCCAATCTTTCGAAAGTGAAAGTAGTCTGGACGCGGTTATTTTGGGAAAAAAACCCTTTTTCGAAAAAACCACGTAAACCTCCTTTTTTAAGGAAGAACAGTTTTTTTCAAAAAAGGGTTTTTTTTCCCAAAAAAACCCCCGCGTCCAGACTACTTTCACTTTTGAAAGATCCTCTTTCAAAAGTGAGATCGGAAGAAGATATGCAAATTCCCGTGGAATTTGCATATCCTCTTTGGAAATTGCTATATAGTATAGACATAGCCCTAGAATACTCAAGCAGCTGATAGGGGAGGTTTCTGAGCCTTTAGCTATCATCTTTGAAACATCATGGAAGTCAGGAGAGATTCCAGAAGACTGGAAAAGGGCAAATCTAGTGCCCATCTATAACAAGGGAAATAAGAACAACCCAGGGAACTACAGACCAGTCAGTTTAACTTCTGTGCCACGAAAAATAATGGAGCAAGTAATTAAGGAATTCATCTGCAAACATCTGGAAGAAAATAAGGTGATAAGTGACAGCCAGCATGGATCTGTAAAGAACAAATCATGTCAAACCAATCTGATAGCTTTGTTTGATAGGATAACGAGTCTTGTTAGTAGTTATTAACGGTTCAAAATCCTACTGGAAGGGCATAACAAGTGGGATTCTGCAGGGGTCTGTTTTAGGACTGGTTCTCTTCAGTATCTTCATCAACAATTTAGATATTGGCATAGAGAGTACACTTATTAAGTTTGCAGCTGGGAGGGGTTGCAACTGCTCTGGAGGATAGGGTCATAATTCAAAATGATCTGGACAAATTGGAGAAATGGTCTGAGGTAAACAGGATGAAGTTTAATAAGGACAAATGCAAAGTGTTCCACTTAGGAAGGAATAATCAGTTTCACACCTACAGAATGGGAAGCGACTGTCTAGGAAGGAGTATGGCAGAAAGGGATCTAGGGGTTATAGTGGACCATGAGCTAAATATGAGTCAATAGTGTGACACTGTTGCAAAAAAAACCCAAACATGATTGTGGGATGCATTAACAGGTGTGTTGTGAGCAAGACACGAGAAGTCATTCTTCCGCTCTACTCTGCGCTGGTTAGGCCTCAGTTGGAGTATTGTGTCCAGTTCTGGGCACCGCATTTCAAGAAAGATGTGGAGAAATTGGAGAAGGTCCAGAGAAGAGCAACAAGAATGATTAAAGGTCTAGAGAACATGACCTATGAAGGAAGATTGAAAGAATTGGATTTGTTTAGTTTTAAAGGAGCAGACTGAGGGGGGACATGATAGCAGTTTTCAGGTATCTAAAAGGGTGTTACAAGGAGGAGGGAGAAAAATTGTTCTCCTTGGCCTCTGAGGATAGAACAAGAAGCAATGGGGCTTAAACTGCAGCAAGGGAGGTTTAGGTTGGACATTAGGAAAAAGTTCCTAACTGTCAGGGTGGTTAAACACTGGAATAAATTGCCCAGGGAGGTTGTGGAATCCCCATCTCTGGAGATATTTAAGAGCAGGTTAGACAGACACCGGTCAGGGATTATAGAGAGTGTGCTTGGTTTTGCCATGAGTGCAGGAGACTGGACTTGGTGATCTCTTGAGTTCCCTTTGTGTTCTATGATTCTATGATTCTCCTTTTTTCTTTGTTTCCCACTGTCAGTCAGGAGCCTCCTCAAAGGATATGACCAGCAAAGCCGTTCTGAGCTCTGAACCGTCAGAGGCGCTTTGAACAGTAATCTGCTGGTGACGTGCTGTCCCGAACAGATAAAAAGTTAGACACACCCACCAGGCCTCCCAGTTCTACACTTTCCCCTGCACAGGAGCAGGTCTTCCCCAAAGGAGCACCCCAAGATGTGCTTACACAGTCTGAGGAGGGACTGGAACTGCACCTGGTTGGGGGAGTCTCTCCAGGCTCTGTCAGACACAGTCACCAGCTTCATACAAAAAGGCAATGAGATGTAATGTGATTTCTACTGATTTTCCTACCCTTTTCCTGACTCCTTAACTTACCGTGCTTGCAATTCTCTCAGGGGAGGAGCAGGGCAGTCAAACAAGCACAGCTCATAGGCGGTAAAGCCAGCAACAATGCCTTAGCTGCCTGGCTGGTGACTGGCATATGCAGTTCAGCCACCCCCCTGAGTATGTTTGCATCCTTTGTTGACCAGTGAAAGCAGAACAAAAGCCCTGTGTCTCTAGGTTTAGGAGAGGGTGTGTGTGTTGGGGGGCCCAGACTGGGAAATGACTGCTCTCAGGGTATATATTTTCTTGAACTTAATAAATGACCATTTCATAGTAATATTTGTTGCAGTGATTAATACTTTAATTTGTGTGGAAGAGCCTTTAGAGAGACATAACTTGCTTCTCCACAAGATGTACTGTTCATTTTTCAGGAAATCTAATCAGTCCAGACAAGGCATGCTGATTTGTGGCCGGGCCTGGCAGCGTGGTAGCGAAAGGTTATGGACTGTCTTGGAGCAAGCTGCCTCTTTTTAAATCTGCCTTTTCTGAGCTCTAATTGCTTGGACTTTTAACTAAACAGATGCTGGTTTCCACAATGCCACCATATGAAACTGTGCCTTGTGCTGCCCCAGAATGCTGCTGGTTTGGGTGCTGTCTTTCCAACCACACGTGGGGCTGGGAGGGGAACAAAGGGGGACCACCGTGGTGGCTTAGCAGTGTACTAATGAGCAAGGAGTTGTGCTTCCTTCCCCAAGGAGTTTACAGCCCTGTGCAGAAGCAGACAAAGCAACACAGATTGTGTTAGAGCTGGGGGAAATTTTCACCCGAGGGAAAAAAAAATCCCACTGAAAATCGGGGTTTTGTTTACAATTATTTCCCTCTCAGCTTGAGAAAGCATTCTTTGCAATTCACTCTCTTGGGGTTTTTTCAACGACAATTTTTGTTTTATTCCAAATTGAACTTTTCAGTTTTTTTCTGGTTTTGGAATACTGAGTGTTTTGTGGAAGGTTGATGTTTTGCATCATCCCCTTTCCACACTGGAATGAATGATGGCTGGATATTTGGTTTATGCTTTTTCAAATTCTCCTTCTTTTTGTTTTTCATTTCTACTTTTGTCATTCTACATATTGCAAAAAAGGGAAAACCAAACAACACCCTGCAACCCTGCTGTATCACCACCCATGCTGTGACAGTCAGCATCAGAAAAGGGGGGAGGGCAGGATGAAATTTCAACTCTTGAATGGTTTCATGTTTTTCAAATCTGAGAGTCAAGTTGGGAATGACAAATTTGTGTTTTCATTTTTCTTGCAAGTAAAAGGCCCAATCCACTCTCCATATTATGGCCAGTTCGGTGCCACGTAGGCCTGGGCTAACTGGGTGCATTGGGTCTGTCCTAAGACACAGGCTCTGCCCAGGCACACAGGTGTTCAGGGATGTGCACTGTCTGCAATGTGCTTTAGGATGGGGCAGCTTGTCATGAATCACAGACAGTCACTTCCAGCACTAAACAAGCAGATATTATTAGCCCCCAGAAAAGGTGCCATCCCTAACACTAGTCAGTCGCTGCTTCATGGCAGGGCTTCTGACCAGAATCCTGTCCTTCTTTACACGCAACAAATGGTCCCATCACACAGCCTGCATGCCCATATAGGGTATGTCTACACTACCCTCCTAGTTCGAACTACCGTTACTCCTCATTTCACAAGGTGTACCGGTAGTTCGGAATAGGAATCCTAGTCCGAACTACCTAGTTCGTGCCCCATGTAGCCGCGCTGCACGGGGTTCGAACCAGCGGGGTTTTAAAAATGGTGGCTCCCCGCTTATGCAAATAAAGCCCGGGAAATTCAAATCCCGGGCTTCATTTGCAAGTGCGGTATGCCTACATTACCCTCCTAGTTCGAACTAGCGGGGTAGTGTAGACATACCCATAGGGAGTCAACTGTGGCCTGTGTCCTAGCACACCATAGGTGACCTGCCCCCAGAGGTGTGCAGAGGGAGCATTGCCAAATCCCCCTCTGGCCTGGCCAGCACTGGCTGGTGTGGGTATTTGCATGCCAAGGTGGTGGAGGAATCCGCAGAGCTCTGACAGTACGGGAGGAGGGGCTTTTACCAGCCCAGGGCAAGGGACAGGATGGAGAAGTAGGCAGTTCTCTGTAGCTGGCTACCCAATCAGGAAGGGGGCAGGGCATGGTGCTACCCTGGGCATAACCAGAGTATTACAACATGCTGGTTTCTCCATGAGTTGTCTAGTTCATTGCAATCCCAAAATGCTTTTCAGAGTCACTCCCTCATTCTGTAGTTCTGGCCCATCTTCCTTGTTTCTAAATGCATACCTTTGCATTTGGCCGCATTAAAATGCATTTTGTTTGAATGGGCCCTGGTTATCCAGCGATCCAGAATCTGTATGGCTGGCTGGCCACTGTGCCAATCTTTATGCCAGTAACACATGATCAGCAATAATTTGATATTTACTTCCCGATCACTGACAAAAATGTGGAAAAGGGCAGGCCTCAAACCATCCTCCAGAACCTGACTAGAAACTCCGCCATTTGATGATTCCCCATTGCAATCTCTCACATAGCCAGTTCTCAAACCATTCAGTGTGGGATTTATTGATGTTGTATAGTGCTAATTTTTAAATCAGACTTCTGTAAGCCATTGACTTTGTAGCACAGATATTCTGTAACTGAGCTGACTTTAAGAACATAGATGTAACAGACATCTATGTTCTGAGGTATAAATTGACCTGGGACTGTAGCTGGACCTTTGGGACTGGGAGAACCTGTTCAGAGTTCATAGAATCATAGAGCTGGAAGAGACCTCAGAAGGTCATCAAGTCCAGCCCCCTGCTCTAGGCAGGACCAATCCCAACAAAATCAACCCAGCCAGGGCTTTGTCAAGCCAAGACTTAAACACCTCTAGGGATGGAGACTCCACTACTTCCCTAGGTAACCCATTCCAGTGCTTCACCGCCCTCCTAGGGAAATAGTTTTTCCTAATATCCAACCTGGACCTCTCCCATTACTACTGAGAACAGCCCCTCTCCATCCTCTTTGGAACCTCCCTTCAGGAAGTTGAAGGCTGCTATCAAATCCCCCCTCACTCTTCGCTTCTGCAGACTAAACAGACCAAAGTCCCTCAGCCTCTCCTCATAAGTCATATGCTCCAGCCCCCTAATCATTTTGGTTGCCCTCCACTGGACCCTCTCTAATGCATCCACATCCTTTTTGTAGTGGGGGGCCCAGAACTGGACACAATACTCCAGATGTGGCCTCACCAAAGCCGAATAAAGGTGAATAATGACATCTCTGGATCTGCTGGCAATGCTCCTCTTAATGCAACCTAATATGCCATTAGCCTTCTTGGCTACAAGGGCACACTGTTGACTCATATCCAGCTTCTCATCCACTGTAACCCCCAGGTCCTTTTCTGCAGAACTGCTACTTAGCCATTCAGTCCCCAGCCTGTAACTATGCTTGGGATTCTTCCGTCCCAAGCGCAGGACTCTACACTTGTCCTTGTTGAACCTCATAAGATTTCTTGTGGTCCAATCCTCCAATTTGTCTAAGTCACTCTGGACCCTATCTCTGCCCTCCAGCGTATCTACCTCTCCCCCTAGCTTAGTGTCATCCGCAAACTTGCTGAGGGTGCAATCCATCCCCTCATCCAGGTCATTAATAAAGATATTGAAGAAAATAAAGATATTGAACAAGTTGGTGAGATTGGTTTTATAACCTCTCACCTGTGTAATGAGCGGTGCGGGTTGCGGTACAGGTAATGCTGGGGTGTCTAAGGGGGTTGCTTGTGAGAATTCTGGCTGACCAGAGTGGCAGCTGAAGTGCTCTATGTGACTGGTTTGGTGCCTTATAGAGGAGGACCCCAGTGAGTAGCTGTGGTTCTCAGAAATTCACCCTGATCTGAGCCTCACAGCAGTGCCCCCAGACCCCTGTTACATTACACTGGCATTAATTACATTCATATCCTTTAAGTCTTGAGCACTTGAATTCTGTACCTGGTTTTCCATTCTTTTGCCTGGGATTGATGTCTGGCTAACCAACCTATGAGCTATGTCTCATCAAACTGTCCCTGGTGCAGGGCTGTCTTGTAGATGATATCATAGCCCTGTTTGACACAAGTGCCTAGTCAAAGTTTGGAACCCTGGGTATGTTCCATTTGGGAGTAGAAATGGTTGATAAGCAGGTATTTATCTGTAAATAAACAAAACTGCTCCAAAACCCTTTATTTCTGAATGCACAAGGAATCAAATAGCAGGAAACAGCATCTTTTGCTCATAGCTCCAAGATAACACTTTTCAGTCTACATCATACTAACATAAGGCATAAGAACGGCCATACTGGTCAGACCAAAGGTCAGTCTAGCCCAGTATCCTGTCTGCCGACAGTGGCCAGTACCAGATGCCCCAGAGGGAGGGAATACAACAGGTAATTATCATGTGATCCCTCCCCTGTCATCCATTTCCAGACAAACAGAGGCTAGGGACACCATTCCTACCCATCCTGACTAATAGCCATTGATGGACCTAACCTCCATGAATATATCTAACAGGGTTCAAAAAAGAGCTAAAGTCCTAGTCTTCACCACATCCTCTGGCAAGGAGTTCCACAGGTTGACTGTGTGCTGAGTGAAGAAAAAACTTCCTTTTGTTTGTTTTAAACCGCTGCCTATTAATTTCATTTGGTGACCCCTAGTTCTTGTATTGTGGGAATAAGTAAATAAATTTTCCTTATTCACTTTTTCCACACCAGTCATGACTTTATAGACCTCTATCATGTCCCCCGTTAGTCTCCTCTTTTCATAAGAACATAAGAACGGCCGTACTGGGTCAGACCAAAGGTCCATCTAGCCCAGTATCCTGTCTGCCGACAGTGGCCAGCACCAGGTGCCCCAGAGAGGGTGGACCGAAGACAATGATCAAGCGATTTGTCTCCTGCCATCCCTCTCCAGCCTCTGACAAACAGAGGCCAAGGACACCATTTTATCCCCTGGCTAATAGCCTTTTATGGACCTAACCTCCATGAAATTATCTAGCTTCTCTTTAAACTCTATTATAGTCCTAGCCTTCACAGCCTCCTCTGGCAATGAGTTTCACAGGTTGACTACACGCTGTGTGAAGAAGAACTTTCGCTTATTAGTTTTAAAAAACTAATTAGTTTCTAAGATGAAAAGTCCTAGTCTTTTTAATCTCTCTTCATACGGGACCTGTTCCAAACCCCTAATCATTTTTGTTGCCCTTTTCTGAACCTTTTCCAATGCCAAGATATTTTTTTGAGATGAGGCGGCCATATCTGTACGCAGTATTCAAGATGTGGGCGTACCATGGTTTTATATAGAGGCAATAAGATATTCTATCTTATTCTCTATCCCTTTTTTAATGATTCCTAACATTCTATTTGCTTTTTTGACTGCTGGTGCACACTGAGGGGATGTTTTCAGAGAACTATCCACAATGACTCCAAGATCTCTCTCTTGAGTAGTTGTAGCTAAATTAGTCTCCATCACATTACATGTATAGTTGGGATTATTTTTCCAACGTGCATTACTTTACATTTATCAACATGAAATTTCATTTGCCATTATGTTGCCCAAACACTTAGTTTGGCGAGATCTTTTTGAAGCTCTTCACAGTCTGCTTTGGTCTTAACTATCTTGAGAAGTTTGGTATCATCTGCAAATTTTGCCACCTCACTGTTTACCCCTTTCTCTAGATCATTTATAAATAAGTTAAATAGGATGGGTCCCAGGACAGACCCTTGGAGGACCCCACTAGTTACCTCTCTCCACTCGGAAAACTTACCATTTATTCCTACCCTTTGTTTCCTGTCTTTTAACCAGTTCTCAATACACGAAAGGACCTTCCCTCTTATCCCATGACAATTTACTTTACATAAGAGCCTTTGGCGAGGGACCTTGTCAAAGGCTTTCTGGAAATCTAAGTATACTATATCCACGGGATCCCCCTTGTCTGCATGTTTGTTGACCCCCTCAAAGAACTCTAGTAGATTAGTAAGGCATGTTTTCTTGTTACAGAAACCATGTTGACTTTTCCTCAACAAATTAAGTTCATGTATGTGTCTGACAATTTTATTCTTTACTATAGTTTCAACTAATTTGCCCAGTACTGACGTTAGACTTACCGGTCTGTGATCACCTCTAGAGACCTTTTTAAATAATCACTAGGTACAGAAGCTGATTTAAAGGTTAGGTTACAAACCACAGTTAATAGTTCCGCAATTTCCCATTTGAGTTCTTTCAGAACTCTTGGGTGAATGCCATCTGGTCCTGGTGACTTGTTACTGTTAAGTTTATCAATTTGTTCCACAACCTCCTCTAATGACACCTCAATCTGGGACAATTCCTCAGATTTGTCACCTAAAAAGAATGGCTCAGGTTTGGGAATCTCCCCAATATCCTCAGCTATGAAGAATGAAGCAAAGAATTCACTTAGCTTCTCCGCAATGACTTTATCATATTTGAGTGCTCCTTTAGCATCTCGATCGTCCAAGGCCCCCACTGGTTGTTTAGTCGGCTTCCTGCTTCTGATGTACTTAAACATTTTGGGTGTGTCTAGACTACAAGCCTCCGTTGATGGAGGCATGTAGATTAGACAGATAGGCAAAGGGAAATGAAGCCGCGATTTAAATGATCGCGGCTTCATTTACATTTACATGGCTGCCGCGCTGAGCCGACAAACAGCTGATCAGCTGTTTGTCGGCTCAGCGTGCTAGTCTGGATGCTCCGCGCCGACCTGAAAGCCTTTTATCGACATCCCCCTTATGCCTCGTAGGATGAGGTTTACAGGGGATGTCGATAAAAGGCTTTCATGTCAACAGGGGAGCGTCCAGACTAGCGCGCTGAGCCGACAAACAGCTGATCAGCTGTTTGTCGGCTCAGCGCGGCAGCCATGTAAATTTAAATGAAGCCGCGATTATTTAAATAGCGGCTTCATTTCCCTTTGCCTATCTGTCTAATCTACATGCCTCCATCAACGGAGGCATGTAGTCTAGACACACCCAAAATGTTTAAGTACCATAAAAGGGAGCCATGTGGGGTATTGAATGGGAGCTTATTGTTTGCTGATCTTATGTACGCTATTTATGTGAGTGTATAATGTCTGTGTGTGTAGGTAGGAATCTGTAATCTGTGTGGAAGCTGAATATTTCTCTGAATGGGGTTAAGCATTGCTATGGACAGGCTGATTAGCCAGGCCCTGTGGGACAATGGCACTTGATGGGCCAAAGACACACCCAAAGAATGGGGGCTGTCACCTGAGAGCAGCCAGCAGGAAACACAGAGATGGGCCTCTGACCAGGTGACTTGCTGCATACAAGAAGAGGCCAGGAAGGAGGTATAAAGAGGCCATGCGGTCGATGCCATTTTGTTCTCAGCTCAGCACTTCATCCCAGAGGCAGCACTGCAGGGATCGAAGAGCCCGGAAGACCTGTGAACCCATCCTGATGCTAGGATGTGCAACAAGAACTTTTAAACCAGCAGCTGCAACATCTCTGCTAGAGCCTGCATCGAGAACTGGGAGATTCGGTGCATGTAACGTACTAATCTTTAACAACCTTACTCTCATGCTTTTCTTTATTGTAATAATAAACCTTTAGATATAGATTCTAAAGGACTGGCCCAGCGTGATTTGTGGGTAAGGTCCAGAGGGTAAATTGACCAGGGATCTGTGGCTGGTTTCTTGGAACCGGACAGAACTTGTTCGGGGTAGGTGGGATTGGGTGCTAGGACCCCCCACCTGTGTATGAGGCCCGGGGCCATCTGGGGCACGGATATTACTGGGGTGTCGGAGGGGTTTTGCTCGGGAGGCTTCAGGCAGGCAGCTGAAGCGCTCAGTGGGACTGGTTTGTGGCCTGTTTGGAGAGGTCACCAGTCTGGGGACTGTAAGGAGCCCCGGATTTGAGCAATTCGCCCTGAGTGGACGCCCTCAGCTGTGCCCAGACACGGCCCAGTCTGCCACAGTGGCGTAGTCGGCAGGATCCACAGATCTTGGTTAATTGAGCTTTGGGATCAAGACCCCATGCTGTCTAAATTTGATTTTTGGTGTTGAGAGTTTGGTTGGTTAAAGAGCCGCTGCGATGATCCCGGGATTATATGAGAGTCTGGGCAAAAGTGCTCTGAAGGATTTGTGCTTGGGGAGAGGCATTGCCTTTAGGAAGAGGGCCTCTAAACTAGATCTGGTAGTGTTGTTACTAACCAGAGATGTGGATGAAAGGGAGCAGAAGCGAGCCAAGGAAGCTGCTGAAAGAAGGCAGAAGACAGATGAAGAAATTGCTAAGAGACAGAAGGAGATGGATCGGGAACTTGAGGAGAAAAAGGCAGAATATGCTGCGAGGCAGCGGAGGGAAGAGATAGAGCATGCAAAGAAGATGGCCCTAGCCAAGGAGGAAAATGCTAGACTTGACCTCCAGCTTAAGAGACTAAAAGAACAAGAGAGACTGTATTCTCCTGAAGGTTCGATGTGTAACTCTGTGGGTATGCGGTGTGCTTATGATATGGCAGACGTATTTTGCCCAGCTGATGTGATGACCCAACCCCAAAGCATGTGTGAATGCAAACCTTTTGTGTTACCTGTAGCTAACAGGGAGGTTTGGGAAGGGGGTGCATGTGGGTATGAAAAGTTTCCTGGAGCTGGTCAGTCTCCCTGTAACCAAGGGGAAAGTGTCTCTACATGTGTGCCTGTGGCAGATGGCTGTGTGTCTGTGCAGGGGGGCAGTGAGCCTGTGGGTGAGGGCCCGTCTGATGCCTCAGAGGTGAGGCTGGAATCAGAACCAGGGCAAGAAGAGCCCAGAAATCAGGGAAATGTTTCTCTGGGGCAGCCTGGAGTGGCTGGCCAGAGTGAAGTTTTAGTTGAGAAGTTGTTGGCTGGTGAGGTTTGTGGAATTGAACCTGCACAAGCTGGAAGTGATTTGTGTGAAGCACAGTGTGTACAAGCTGGCAATTTGGCTGGTGGAAGTAGCAGTGGGTCAGTAAAGGAAGCTGTCTCAGTGGCTAGCTGTATGCCTGAGATTAGCCAGGGGTATTGGGACAAGGGAGAAGCTGTCTCTGGTTGTCTGTCCGTGTGTGGGGAAGAGTTTCTTCCTTTGTCTGAGGAAGGTGCCCCACAGCCTGTGATGGCGGAGGGCAGTGCTAATGTCCTGGAGTTGGGTCTGGAGATGGCTAAGGCCCAGAAAGGAGGTGGCTCTAAGTTTGTGTCTGCTGGGGAGGAGGATGCTGTAACTTGGTGTGACGGGACGCGCCGCCCCCGTCCCCCTGACGTCGGCCCGCCCCGCACTAAACCCGCGGTTGCCATGACCCTCCTGGGCACCACCCGGGGAGCGGGGCCGAGTTGCAGGGCCTGCTCCGCTGCCGCGGCCCAGCTGACGGGCGGCACAGCGGGGGTGGGGCTGAAGGCGGAGCAACGACGCACATCGGGGGAGGAGCCTACCGACGCGGCACCTGACATCATCAGGGCCGGACATCGGCGCGGTTTTTAAAAACAGGCCCGGGGGGAGCAAGAGAGGGGGGACGGAAGGAGAACGGAGGAGGGCGGAGAGGAACGGGGCGTGAGAGGACGAGACGGAGGAAGGAGGAAAGAACGAGGGAGGACGAGGAGAGGGACACAACACAAAAGGGGGGCGAGGGTAGCACGAGTCGGTGAGGGGGCCTCGGGGTAATTGAGAGGGGGTAGGAAGCAGCCCAGGGCAGGCGAGCCCGGCAGGCCTGGGTGCTTCGGACAAGCACCGCCCCAGCGGAGCCGGTGGCCACTCGCCCGTCCTTAGGGCCCTGGGCTGGGGTCCGGGAGAGAGGGTGGGCCCGGACCCCCCTACCCCGCCGCAGCGGAGGACCGGCACCCAGAGGCTTACTGGGGAACCTGAGACAACGGGGAGCAGGACTGGGCTCCCACGTTACACTTGGGTAGATCCAGTCAGTGTTTTGCCAGAACCCCAGAGATCAGACAGTGGTGACCTTGATATTGTGTCTGATGCTGCTGTGTTGCTGGAAGAGGGGGAAGTGACTCTGTGGGACCAGGGTGGCCCCTTAACCCGGGCACAAGGAGATAATGAGGGACTGTTAACTCTGGAGCCTAATGATGGTGTGGCGTTTACGGCCATCTAGAGAGCTGCAAAGGGAGAGAAGGTGCCTCTGACCCTGTCTCTTGTGAGTCTGTCTGTGTGCCTGAGAAGGTATTGTCTGTGAATCCACCTGAGAGGCCAGAGATGACCCAGGGAGTAAGGGAATTGCAGGAGGAGTTGGTTGGGGCTCAGCAGGGCAATGCTACTGCAGAGCCAGAGAAGGGTGAACTGTGGCTTAAGGAAGCTCATAGGGAGGAGAGTCCTGGCAGTGCTTGTAGCAAGCAGAATAGTGATAGAGATGTAGCCATGTTAGTCTGGGGTAGTTGAAGCAAAATGCAGGACAATGTAGCACTTTAAAGACTAACAAGATGGTTTATTAGATGATGAGCTTTCGTGGGCCAGACCCACTTCCTCAGATCAAATAGTGGAAGAAAATAGTCACAACCATATATACCAAAGGATACAATTAAAAAAAGTGAACAAATATGAAAAGGACAAATCACATTGCAGAACAGAAGGGGGATGCGGGGGGGGAGGAAGGTAAGTGTCTGTGAATTGATGATATTAAAGGTAGGGAGAGTGGGATGTTTGTGAGTTAATGGTATTACAGGTGATAATTGGGGAAACTATCTTGGTAATGGGTGAGATAGTTCAAATTCTTGTTAAGTCCTTGTTGGCAAGTGTCAAATTTTAACATGAATGACAGTTCAGAGGATTCCCTTTCAAGTGCAGATGTAAAAGGTCTTTGTAGCAGAAGTTTGCTGTGACTGAGGGTACGTCTACACTACAGCGCTAGTTCGAACTAACTTAGTTCGAATTAGTTAATTCGAACTAAGCTAGTTCGAACTAACGCGTCTAGAACTAAAAACTAGTTCGAACTAGCGTTTTGCTAGTTCGAACTAGCAAGTCCACATTGAGTGGACTCTGAACAGGGCTTAAGGATGGCCGGAAGCAGTGCCGGCAGGGCATAAAAGGAGGACTTAGAGCATGGAGATACTGTCTCAGGCTAGCCGAGGGCTGCGCTTAAAGGGTCCCGACCCCCACCCCGGACACACAGTTCTAAGGGGTGCCCCGCTTGCAAAGAAGTTCTGGCTTGGAGTGCCCTGAGTGCCCACACTGGGCACATCACACCACTCGGCCATCAGCCCGGCTGCACTTGCCGCAGGCTGCCATCTGGGGAGAGGGAGTAATTGGGGGGCTGCAGGAGAGCTTCCACCCCCAGAAGCCCGCAGAGCCAGCCCAGTCCTCCCCATCGGGGGCTCGTACCCCATTCCTCCCTCACCTCCTTCCACTTGCCCTTCCCTAGCCCCCCTTCTTCTTGATGTACAAAATAAAGATAACGTTTCTTCCAACATTGACTCTGTCTTTATTGAAAAAAACTGGGGGAGACTGGGAAAAGGAGGTGGGAGAGGGGAAGAGAAAGGCTGGGAGAGGGGAGGGCAACTAACATGATCAGGGGTTGGGAACAGGTCCCAGATGAAGAGAGGCTACAGAGACTGGGACTGTTCAGCTTAGAAAAGAGGAGACGGAGGGGGGACAGGATAGAAGTCTGTAAAAGCAGGGGTTGGGTGGAGAGGGTGCATTCAGAAAAGTTCTTCCTGAGATCCCATAAAGAAGGACTAGAGGACACCAAAGGAAAGGAATGGGTAGCAGGCTTGAAACTAGTAAGAGAAAGTTGTTGTTCTTGACAAAGCAAATAGTTAACCTGTGGAACTCCTTGCTGCAGGAGGCTGTGAAGGCTACAACTAGAACAGAGTTTAAAGGGAAGTGAGATCAAGTCATGGAGGTTGGGTCCATGGAGTCCTATTAGCCAGAGGGTAGGAGTGGTGTCCCTGCCCAAAGTTTGTGGAAGGCTGGAGAGGGATGGCACGAGACAAATGGCTTGGTCATTGTCTTCGGTCCATCCCCTCCAGGGTCCCTAGGGTTGGCCGCTGTGGGCAGACAGGCTACTGGGCTAGATGGACCTTTGGTCTGACCCAGGACGGCCATTGTAAGCTCAGGGCTCAGGGTCGGGGGTCTCAGTGGACCCCCTTGATTTTCATGCACACCTGGTCCTGGGTGGCCAGGCTGGCAGCTCTCCTGCCCTAGACGGCCACTTTCCTGTGCCTAGTGCGGAGATCGTGGACAAGGTCCACGATGTCCGCACTAGCCCAGGAAGGTGCCCGCCTCTTGCGGTCCAGGGCAAGCTCCCGGGAGCCGCCAGCCTGGTCCCGGCAAGAGGGGGTGGGCTGGGGGGCATCGGGTGGGTGGCTCTGTGCCGTGCCAGGTGCAGGGTCTGCTAGCTGGGTGCTGGCAGGCTTGCACCTGGCACGGGCACCGTAGCCAGCCCGTGCCCCTTTAAGGGGTCCGGGGCCGGGAGGGGGGCATAGAGTTTCCCTGGTGTTGGCCAGAGTGGCCACCAGGGAAACCTGGGGAGGGCTAGCCTCCCACTAGTTCGAACTAAAGGGCTACACAGCCCTTAGTTCGAACTAGCTAGTTCGAACTAGGCGTTAGTCCTCGTAAAATGAGGTTTACCTAGTTCGAACTAAGCGCTCCGCTAGTTCGATTCAAATTCGAACTAGCGGAGCGCTAGTGTAGCGCATAGGAAAGTTAGTTCGAACTAACGTCCGTTAGTTCGAACTAACTTTCTAGTGTAGACATACCCTGAGGGAGGTAACAGGACCTTGCTTGGAAAAGGCATTCAGGAGAAAGCTCTGCCTGTAAAAGGCAGCAGCTTGTTGTATGAGGCATGTGTTGCAGTGCCTGACAGACAGAATTTGTCCATTAGCAGTGACTCCACTGACTTGGATATAGACAAATCCAGTGTGGATGGTTGTGAAGCCTCGGAAGGACTGAGGGTTGTTCCAGGTAAGGCAGGAACAGCCAGAGAATTGGAGCAGGCTGCTAACCCAGTGACTGTGTGTGACCAGCTTGCTGGGAAGTCAGTGTCTTTGGGACAGGATTGTTCCCAGGTGAATGAGGAGAGTGGGAAGTTAGTGTCTCAGATTCAGTGTCTCAGATTCAGGAGAAGGACTGTGTAGCTAAGTATGCCGAGCAGAACAGCTGTGTGGTCACTCTCCCTAGGATGCAGGAGATGGCAGTTACACTCCCATCTCTGGACACGGTGGACACTCATAGTCTATCAGGGAAGCTGATATCTGGTTCCATGTGGAAACAGAGGTTAGAGAGGGACAGAGGAGAGACTTGGGAGTCTACAGCTTACTGCTGTTACCCCACTGAGTGGGGGAAGGGGGAGAATTCCAGGGCCATTGTGAGCCAGGGAGTCACACCCAGCCAGCCCTTTGTCTTGGTCAGGCCAGAGGTTTCAGGCCTGGAGCCCAGAGGACAAGGGGGAGGGGCAGGACTTGCTTTGGCCAAGAAGATTTGCAGTTTAAACCTGAGGGGCCAAAACTGCAATGGTGTGGGGCCAGAGAAGGGGCCTGATGGAGAATGTCAATTTACACCTGGTATAGGATTGTTCTTGTTACTGATGTTAATTCTTGTAACCAATGTATTATTGTGGCAGAGAATTGTAACGGTATACAATGTGCATGATCTTATGGAAACACTTTGTAACTTGTCAGGAAATGTGCCCAGTGACAGACGGTATATAAGGGGACATTGTGAGGTTGCTAGTTCATGGTTAATGCTTGTAACTAGTCTTGGAACCTTTTACAGTACAAAAAGGGTTCCAGCCAGAAGGTCCTGTGTGAAACGGGAAACTGAGGCACGCCACCATTTTGTTTTCGTGGCTAAGTGCAAAAATGCCTACACTATTTGGGATGAGAATACCCGCATTCACACAATGTTAATTGTTGTTCAGAGAGTTGCCAGAGCTGGCCTGGATAAATTCGCTATTTTCTTCAGCTCGGGGCAAAATCACCTGACACACTTATGGATCATGCCGCAGAAGCAGATCCAAGTAGCTCTGGTTTTTACCAAGTTCTACCTTGGGTTGGTGAGACAGTGCAAGGACATAGTTGTCAATAGGGCAGACCTTGCAATAATGAAGCCTATTTTAGGCACACTGGGTTCTCATACCGACATTCAGCTCTGTACTGTTGTTTCTGCCATTGGATAGAACATGTGATGACACAGAGCCAAAGCATGGGGAGGCCTGTGATGCCTTCAGTGATGTTACTGGCATCACTTCCTGCATCAATTTTGCATTGGGGGTGTCACATTACCGAATTGGAGGGAAGCAGCCAGATCGCTGCTGCACCCCTAGGTGGGGGTGTTGGCCCCAGAAATTGGTATAAAAGGGAGCCATGTGGGGTATTGAATGGGAGCTTATTGTTTGCTGATCTTATGTACGCTATTTATGTGAGTGTATAATGTCTGTGTGTGTAGGTAGGAATCTGTAATCTGTGTGGAAGCTGAATATTTCTCTGAATGGGGTTAAGCATTGCTATGGACAGGCTGATTAGCCAGGCCCTGTGGGACAATGACACTTGATGGGCCAAGGACACACCCAAAGAATAGGGGCTGTCACCTGAGAGCAGCCAGCAGGAAACACAGAGATGGGCCTCTGACCAGGTGACCTGCTGCATACAAGAAGAGGACAGGAAGGAGGTATAAAGAGGCCATGCGGTCGATGCCATTTTGTTCTCAGCTCAGCACTTCATCCCAGAGGCAGCAGTGCAGGGATGGAAGAGCCCGGAAGACCTGTGAACCCATCCTGACCCTAGGATGTGCAACAAGAACTTTTAAACCAGCAGCTGTAACATCTCTGCTAGAGCCTGCATCGAGAACTGGGAGATTCGGTGCATGTAACGTACTATTCTTTAACAACCTTACTCTCATGCTTTTCTTTATTGTAATAATAAACCTTTAGATATAGATTCTAAAGGATTGGCCCAGCGTGATTTGTGGGTAAGGTCCAGAGGGTAAATTGACCAGGGATCTGTGGCTGGTTTCTTGGAACCGGACAGAACTTGTTCGGGGTAGGTGGGATTGGGTGCTAGGACCCCCCACCTGTGTATGAGGCCCGGGGCCATCTGGGGCACGGATATTGCTGGGGTGTCGGAGGGGTTTTGCTCGTGAGGCTTCAGGCAGGTTGCTGAAGCGCTCTGTGGGACTGGTTTGTGGCCTGTTTGGAGAGGTCACCAGTCTGGGGGCTGTAAGGAGCCCCAGATTTGAGCACTTTGCCCTGAGCGGACGCCCTCAGCTGTGCCCAGACACGGCCCGGTCCGCCACAGACAGTCGCTTCCCATTCTGTATGTATGAAACTGATTGTTCCTTCCTAAGTGGAGCACTTTGCATTTGTTCTTAGTAAACTTTATCTTATTTCCCTCAGACCATTTCTCCAGTTTGTCCAGATCATTTTGAATTTTGACCCTATCCTCCAAAGCACTTACGACCCCTCCCAGCTTGGTATCATCTGCAAACTTAATAATTGTACTCTCTATGCCATCACATAAATCGTTGATGAAGATATTGAAGAGAACCAGTCCCAAAACAGACCCCTGTGGAACCCCACTTGTTATGTCTTTCCAGAAGTATTGTGAACCGTTAATAACTACTCTCTGAGAATGGTTATCCAGCCAGTTATGCACCCACCTTATAGTAACCCCATCTAGGTTGCATTTCCCTAGTTTATTGATAAGAACATCATGGGAGACCATATCAAATGCTTTACTAAAGTCTAGGTATACCACGTCCACCACTTCTTCCTTATCCACAAGGCTCGTTATCCTATCAAAGAAAGCTATCAGATTGGTTTGACATGATTTGTCCTTTACAAATCCATGCTGGCTGTCACCAATCACCTTATTTTCTTCCAGATGTTTGCAGATGGATTCCTTAATTATTTGCTCCATTATCTTCCCTGGCACAGAAATTAAACTAACTGGTCTGTAGTTTCCTGGGTTGTTCTTATTTCCCTTTTTATAGATGGGCACTAGATTTGCCCTTTTCCAGTCTTCTGGAATCTCTCCTGTCTCCCATGATTTTCCAAAGAGGATAGCTAAAGGCTCAGATACCTCCTCTATCAGCTCCTTGGGTATTCTAGGGTGCATTTCATCAGGCCCTGGTGACTTGCAAACATCTAACTTTTCTAAATAAATTTTAACTTGTTCTTTTTTTATTTTATCTTCTAAACCTACCCCATTTCCATTAGTATTCACTATGTTAGGCATTCTTTCATCATCAGACTTCTTGGTGAAGACAGAAACAAAGAAGTCATTAAGCATCTCTGCCATTTCCAAGTTTCCTGTTATTGTTTCTCCCTCCTCACTGAGCAATGGGCCTACCCTGTCCTTGGTCTTCCTCTTTCTTCTAATATATTTAGGGAATATCTTCTTGTTACCCTTTATTTCTCTAGCTAGTTTGAGCTCATTTTGTGCCTTTGCCTTTCTAATCTTTCCCCTGCATATCTGTATTGTTTATTTATATTCATCCTTTGTAGTTTGTCCTAGTTTCCACTGCGTATATGACTCCTTTTTTATATTTAGATAATGCAAGATCTCCTGGTTAAGCCAAAGCAGTCTTTTGCCATATTTTCTATGTTTCTTATATAGCAGAATAGTTTGCTTTCATGATCACTTTCACCCAAGCTGCCTTTCACTTTCAAATTCTCAACCAGTTCCTCCCTATTTGTTAAAATCAAATCTAGAACAGCTTCCCCCCAGTAGCTTTCTCAATTTCCTGAAATAAAAAGCTGTCTCCGATGCAATTCAAGAACTTGTTGGATTATCTGTGCCCTGCTGTGTTAGTTTCCCAACATATTTCTGGATGGTTGAAGTCCCCCATCACCACCAAATCCTGCGCTTTGGGTGATTTTGTGAGTTGTTTAAAAAAAGCCTCATCCACCTCTTCTGCCTGGGTAGGTGGTCTGTAGTAGACCCCTAGCATGACATCACCTTTGCTTTTTACCCCTTTTAACCTAACCTAGAGACTCTCAACAAGTCTGTCTCCTACTTCCATCTCCACCTCAGTCCAAGTGTATTCATTTTTAATATATAAGGCAACACCTCCTCCCTTTTTTCCGTTCCTATCCTTCCTGAGTAAGCTGTACCCTTCTATACCAATATTTCAATGATGTGTATTATCCCACCAAGTCTCTGTGATACCAACTATGTCATAGTTGTGAGTAATAGAAGAGGTCCACCATCAATCAAACGTTGGCTCCGCCTCTGACCCCTTTGGCCCCGCCCATTTTTCACCAGAAGGCCCACCCCTGGGGTAGTGCATCCGGGGTCAAAAGGGACACATGACCAAAAGTAAAGGGTGTCATGTGACCCCTCTACGAACTCCTCCCACCACCCTCTACCAATCAGGAAGGGTTTCACCCCTATAGGACTGCCCCAGGAGCCGATTTGACCAATCAGAGTGGCAGTTCTGAGACCGGTTGACCCGCCCAGAAGTGGTTCATGTGACCCCTTCAAGAGCCTCCGAAGGACCGCCCCGAGAGCTGAGTTGACCAATCGGGGGGGCAGTTTGGGGACCGGTTTACCTGCCCAGAAGTTGTTCATGTGACCCCTCTAAGAGCTTCCCCCACTGCCCTCTACCAATCAGGAAGGGTTTCACCCCAGTAGGACTGCCCTGAAAGCCGATTTGACCAATCTGGGGCAGTTCTGGGACAGGTTGACCGGCCCAGAAGTGGGTCATATGACCCCCCCACGAACCTCCCCCGCCTTTCTCTACCAATCAGAGCATAGCACTTCCCCAGAAATTTCAGCGCTGCAGAAAAGAGGGCATCTTGTTCCAAGAGTGCGTGTTTCAAAAACTTTGGAAACGCTGAGGAAACATGGACTGCTTCACTTCCCCCATTAGAACTGCGGACTTTGTTTTAGTAGCGAGGGCCTTGGACCCTCGCGCGGAGAAAGCGTTATATCAGTGACAGTTCCAAGGAGGAGGGAGAAGCTGAGGGGAGCCCTTTGGCCCAGCCACTGATGGATACAACAGAATCCGAACCCCAAACCCAACCGCTCACAAGGCAGCCCAGCAAGCGTGCCGGCCTGGAGGAACAAGGTGCCCATTGCTCCCGGGAGTCGGACAAGGTGAAAGGAAAAGATGTCAAACAGGTAAATGAACAATCGAGGTTGGGGTGTAATGGGGGGGGGGGGTTAGGAACCAACCGGGATTGTGTAAACCTAAAAAAAAAAAATTACCAGAGGGTCTTATGTTGTTTCTTTCTGGCAATCTCTCGACAGCTCGACAATGCCTTTCTAGATGACCCTAAGACCCAGAACAGCATTGCATCAGACAAGGAAGACGAACTGAGCCCACCTTGTTTTTGCTCAACAGCGATACAAATCATTGACGAGAACGCTCAGGATGACGGCTATGAAGAATTTAGCAGGAGGCTTGGCATGGAACTAGCTGGGCCAATGCCACATCCTAAGTGTAAAAAAGTCATGCGCTCGATTGTATACATTGGTGTTTATGCTGTCCTTAATCCCTGTCTTAGGGAAAAGCTTTTTGAAGCCTGTGAGGGCTGTGTCATAGATGTGCCAGCCCAGGGGCACCATGACTGTGTGACTTGGACTTCAGAGGATATAAACTTTGAACTCCGGGACCTATGTGCTGAACTGTGTTTGGAAAGCTTATTGAATAGTGTTATTGCCGTGGGTTATGCTATGCAATGTCTGTGCTTAACTCAGGAACATTTAGCGCAAGGGGTGACCTTGGTAAATGCAGTGCAATTCAGTCGAGGCCCTCACAGTGTTTTAAAGACAATGACCAAGCCAGAAGACACCTGCTTAGAGCGTAATACTAACCGTCTGGTGCGTACAAAAAGTTACAGAACCTTGCTTAGGAAAAAGACTATCTGTAAGGTAGCTAAAAGGGTTATGTTAGAGAATGGGGAGGGGACACACGAGAGATAAAACTTGGTAGCTGTAAATTTCAATAGATATTTATAAGGGCTTTTGTGACCATCTATGCTTCTGTCAGAAGGTTTGTGTTGGCCCTTAAATGGGTAAAAGTTTTGGTGGAACACCACGGTCTGTATGTCTTTTAAATAAAATAATAATAAAAAATAAACTTTGTGAAAACCCACTTTGTATAAAGGGTCCATTTTACTGAAAAACCCAGAAAGATGTGTGGTAGAAAGTTGCGGGGAGGAAAAAACCCCAAAGTGTGTTTTTAAATAAAAGGAAAAAGCCCACATCCACGAATCTATCAGATATGTTTGAGTTCAATAGAGCTGACACATCCTGTTGAACTCAATGGTTTTGTTACCCACACAAATTTCTCTATCCCTTCCACACTTTAGGGAAACACGCCTTTACCCAGTTCCTAGGGCTCAAGGTGCAACCCTGTTAATTTACACACCCACCCTTACCCAATTACCATGGAAGTAGTGGAGCCTCCATCCCTAGAAGTGTTTAAGTTTTGGCTTGACAAAGCCCTAGCCGGGTTGATTTAGTTGGGATTGGTCCTGCCTAGAGCAGGGGGCCGGACTTGATGACCTTCTGAGGTCTCTGCCAGCTCTATGGTTCTATGATTCTACGAATTCCTAGGGCTTAGGGCATAACTTCCTGCGGATCTGCAGGATCTTTTGCCACTGAAAGAGCCTCACACAGTAACATTCGTATTCTCTATTTATTGACAAATCCCAAACAAGCAGAATACACATGCTAAGCACACAGTGTCATGCTCACCAATCCTGATACAGGCAGGCAGACTTCCCCTGTTGGCCAGGCAAGGTCGGTCTCTCTGGATCTTAGCTGCTGCATGTCACGGTGGTGCAGAGGAGCCCTGGCAGCTCTGGTCTTAGGCTGTGTCTTGAAAGTGAGTTCTTCCAGGTCTTCTTTCCTTCTTCTTGCTGTTCCTTTCTTTCCCTTTTCCTTCTTCTTCTTCTTGCCTTTCCCCTTTTCCTTCTTTCCTTTTGGTTCCTGGTCTCCTTCTTGGACCCCAGTTTATATAGTGAAACTTGAGTCCTGCTTAGCTATACTTTAACCAATTATTTTAGTACAATTTTACTTACCAATCCTAACATACTGTAACAGAATTACCTAACCAATCCTACCCCACCACGTTAGTTGATTTACACCTAATAAAATTAATTATACAACAGACAGAAACAGCTACAAACCAGACAGAGATCACACAGACAAACAATAGGAAAGTGCGGACAATAATCATAGAATGCAGATTCCACACCCTCAACTATTGATAAGCAGATTCTTGCCAGACAAAATTCAGTTAAAATAAGTTTTCTCTATCCGTCTTGAGATCCGTTTCTTATCTGGTGACAGTGGGGGCCATTAGGACAGGATCCCCTTCTCACAGCCTAGTGTGACGATCAGCTGAACCAGCACAGCGCGGTGGCCATTTTTATTTTAATGAAGCCAGGGATATTTAAATCCCGGCTTCATTGACTTTGTCGGGTAGCCTATTTTACATGCCTCTGTTGGCAGAGGCATGTAATCTAGACATACCCTAAGGGTACGTTGAAACTACATGCCTCTGTCGGCAGAGGCATGTAGATTTGTTTTTTTGGCAAAGGCAAATGAAGCTGCGATTTAAATGATCACGGCTTCATTTACATTTATATGGCTGCCGCGCTGAGCCGACAAACAGCTGATCAGCTGTTTGTCAGCTCTCGAGCTAGTCTGGACGTTCCCCCTGTCGACATCAAAGCCCTTTGTCGGCAGCCCCGGTAAACCTCATTCCACGAGGAATAACGGGGCTGCCGACAAAGGGCTTTGATGTCGACAGGGGGAACGTCCAGACTAGCGTGCGAGCCGACAAACAGCTGATCAGCTGTTTGTTGGCTCAGCGCGGCAGCCATGTAAATGTAAATGAAGCCGCAATCATTTAAATCGCGGCTTCATTTGCCTTTGCCTATGTGTCTAATCTACATGCCTCTGCTGACAGAGGCATGTAGTCTAGACACAGCCTAAAATAAGCTACAGGACGAAGGCAATTTCCAAATGGCTGGCATAATACTCCCGAAGCGACCTGATCCTGTTCGTGGCAAAAAAGAGTAAAGGGTTTATCATAATCAGGGAGCCCAAGAGAGGGTGGAGAGACCAAAGCAGCCTTCACTTTCTGAAAGGATTCTTATTCCTCCTCTGACCACGGGACGGGATCCTTCACCTTGTCACATGTCAGAGATACAAGGGGTTTTACAAGACCAGAGAAATTAGGAATCCATTGTCTGCAATAGCCAGCAGCACCTAAGAGAGACCGAACCTGTTTCTTAGTTACTGGGCGAGGGAGAGAAAGAACAGAGGTTATGCATTTATCAGTAAGCTTTCGCCCTTCTTGGGATATGAGGTGACCCAAATATTCAACCTCTGCTTTACAGAACTGGAGCTTTGCCTTGGAGGCTTTGTGACCTCTCTTTGCTAATTCACACAGCAAATGTACAGTATCCGTTTTACATGCTTCATGATTAGGTGAGGCTATCAATAAATCATCAACATACTGAACAAGGGTAGACTCTTTTGGCAAAGAGATTGAATCAAGGTCCCTTTTTAACAGTTGTGAGAAAAGGGTGGGACTTTCAGTATATCCTTGAGGAAGTCTGGTCCAGGTCAGCTGCTCCCTTTATAGGAAAAAGCAAACAAAAACTGTGAATCCTTATCAATGGGAATGGAGAAGAAGGCTGAACATAAATCTATGACAGAGAAACATTTAGCACCTGCAGGGATAGAGGACAATATTGTTGCTGGATTAGGAACCACAGGAAATCTGGGGATAACAAACTGATTTACAGCTCTTAGGTCCTGCACAAATCTATATATCTGTCTCCCTTGATCATCAAATTTCCCCTCCTTTTTGACAGGAAGTATTGGGGTATTACACACAGACTGCGTTCTTATGAGCACTCCTTGTTCCAACAGGGAGGAGATTACAGGCGCTATGCCCTCCTCCGCTTCCTGGGACAAGGGGTACTGAGACACTTGAGGGTAAGGCCGGCCGTGTTTATACCTGATCCGTACAGGCTCTGCTGTTAACAGTTTCCCAACTTCATTGGAGTGAGAAGCCCACGAAGACGTTGGCACCTGGTCCAGTTCCACACTCTCCAGTTTGGAGTCTGGGTCTATACCGTGTCGTCTGTTGTTAACATCATGAGGAAATTTGGTGCCTGATTATGGGGTATATCAACAAAGACCCCTTCAGGGGAACAATAAATTGTAGCATTCAATTTACACAGCAGATCTCTACCCATCAAGTTTACAGGCGTACTGGGAGATAACAGAAAGGCATGTTCCTCTGTCAAAGGCCCAATGGTTAAGGAACACGGTTCACTCATTGCATGGGGGATAGTTACTCCCCCCACCCCCACAGCATTTACTATTTCTCCAGTTCTGGCCAGACTGGGAGCTTCATCCTCTCGTATTGTGGAAAGAGAGGCACCAGTATCAATTAGAAATTCATGTTTGTTTCCATTAACGGAAAATGAAACTAAGGCATCGGGTGTAGCAGAAAGAGAGAGAGACGGTAACAGAGAGCATTGCAATGTTTTATCAATAACCTCTGGGCAGAGTCAGAACGGATTACTCCTTTGTCGGTCCTCCGGAGGGTAGCCTCTGTTGGGTGCAGCTGCTGGAAAGGGGTTAGTATTGGGCCACCTCTGTCCTTGTGACGATGGTCCGGACTGTCTGTTGGGGCCCTGGTTAAATCTAGTTTGTCGTCTTTTACGATGTTCATTTTTCCAATGGCCAAACCCACCACAGTAATTACACAAATCATTAGGTTGGGGGCCCCGCCGGGGTCTGTTTGGGCCTTCCCTCTGACCTTTTGGTTGCCCGTGGCCTTGTAAATCTTGTATTTGTAGTGCCATTAGGGTATTTTTAAGTTCCTTTTTCTTTTGTTTTTCTAATTGCAAGTTGTCAAAAAACTGAGTTGCAGCTTCCAAAATTTTCTCAGTAGTTTCCATTTTCCATGCAATCATATTATTAATAATCTTGTCCTCAATTTCTGGTCTTAAATTCTGCACAAAGGTGGTCACTACCATAGTGCGCATATTGGCATCATTTGGGTTAAAGGTGCTGTACGTCCTCATGGCTGCAAAGAGCCTTGCCTGAAAATCAATAGGACTTTCATCTGGCTTCTGTTTGCAGTTATATACTTTAGCCCAATCAGTTTGCACTGGAACCATTTCGGTAATTGCATTTAGGAGACCTGTACGGTCATTTGCTAGCCCGGTACGTTCTGCAGCAGTAGCAGGAATTCCTGGCAAATCTTGGGGCCATTGCTCACCCAGGTGGGCAGGAGTACCCCAGGACCTCGCCTTGCTTGGGTGTAAAGGGCTTGCTTCTCATGGGGTTCCATTATTCCTGAGAGTAGCATGTCAATGTCTCTGTGGGTAGGCTGATAAACTTCAAAACTCTGGCGCAACTCCCTTTGCAAGCCCACAGGATCCTCTCTTATTTTTGGGAGAGTAAGTCTAAAATTCATGATGTCATTAGGTGTCCAGGGGACGTGGACAAGTGCTGGGGCGCCCCCTGCTGGATTAGGAAATTGTCTTAGTGGGAAAAGTTTAATATTCTCTTTAAACAGTCCAGGAAAACTTTTAGGTCCAACTTCAATAATCACATCCTTGCTTATTTCATTACTTATAGTCACTGAGTTATTTTTGGGATCTATTTTAGTTATAACAAACCCCAGGTCCTTTAAGTCTTTTGCCAATGTTCGCTGCAGCATTTTTTAGGAGACTTCTGACCGCTTTAGAATTACTGGACTCTGAGTATGCTCACAATCCGAAGTTTTATTGGCCAGGTTGACATTCCCCACCGCCCCTGCAGAGGTGTGAGTATGTGCGGGGGATTCAAATTGGGCTGGTGCAGCTGAATGATTGGTAAGCAATATTTGCTGATGCTGGGGCAGGTTGGTGGGAAGGGGAGCCGGGAAATTGGGGACCCACAGGTTCAATAGATCTTCAGGTGGGTCTGGCAGCGGAGCTGGTGGTTTTGAGATGGATGGGTAGATTCCGCTGGGCATGCTTGGTGTTGGTGTAGCAACGTACGGAGGGGGACAAACTTCAGAGGAGTCAGATTTCTCCTTTATTTTTGCCAAGTGTTTTTTCAGTTTTTCATTTGAGTCCTTTGGGCTAGCCATTATGGATTTCTCTCTTAATTTAGAGGCCTGATCATCCCAGAGGTGCCAATAATTCATCTGGGAGGGGTGACTGGACCCTAAGACACCCTTTAAATAATTTAATTTCTCTAATTGAAAGGTACCTTGAACTGGGAATTGTAGTTCTGATTCTGCATAAGTATATTCATTCCACGCGTGTGTGAGCTTTGCCAGCCTCCTGAGCTTAAGACCTGCTGGCAATTTCCCTGGCTGACTATAAATCTGCAGCATTTTACCCAATGGGGTTTTTGGATCTATCTTAGATCCTTTATTCCCCATAATCCCTGTCCTATTACCTATAAGACAGTTCCAATCCGGCACTAACCTGCCTTCCTCTCAGCTTCAAGCCTGAGCTGACCCTGTTTCAGTGTCTTCCCACCGTCCCCTTTTAAACAAACTTATTAAAAAAAAAGAGAAAGACTTACAGTTGCTTGGGAAGGATGTTCTTAACGTAGGGTGGACGCTTACCGCCAGTGAAAGCAGCCATTCAGGACAAGGAGAGAGGAAAGGAACAGTGAGATTTTTTAACACGGATCTCTTACCGATTTGTATGGCGCCTTTCTGTTCAGTCTCGTCACAATCACCTGGTGTCCCGATCCATCCCACTGCTGACACCATAAATGACGGAGAATTTAATCCGAGGGTTCGGATGGGGGCCCAAAACCCCTACCAAATCAATTCCAGACACCCTTCTTAAGCAACCAGCTTTATTCAGGAATGCATTCCAGGGCAAAAACCTCCAGGATACTCAGGAAAAAAAAAGTTTCTGCAAAGTTTCTGCAACTGCCCAAACAAAAGGCAAGGTCTTTTGTACTTTCTTACATGGTAATTACGCCTCTTTCATTGACCACTTACAATTGCATGCATATACAGGTCATGCCCCTTTGCACCAAATTCCCTCCAATCATCATTTGTCCCATCACAGTCCTTTTGCAGCCCTTACAACAGGTTCAAACCAGTTTCACCTGTCCCCTCCTTTTGTATACCTGTGTTCAAGCACGTACCTCTTTACAAAGACCAGACTTAACACCCAGGTCACAGCAGGGGTCATACTGACAACAGTTAAGTTTATCCTTCAAGAGTTTGTCAGATTTTTCATTAAAATGCCAGATTTCATAGATTTTAGCCACCGTGTACCCCTTGGCTATGGCCACATTCAAATCCACCATGCACCAAGTTCCCAGGATGGCCCTCTCCTCGTCAGTGTGGGTGCACGTCTCCTGCTGCTCAGTTTCTGCACAGGTTCAGTACAGTGGGAACATAAGCTTGCCACCCATTCTGACAGATAACAGTGGGAAAACGAGGCCTCGTAACGGGTACACTTTAACTTTAGCAATTCCAAAATAATTTGCAAGGGGTCCAAAGTTGTCATAAACTATATCAGGGTGTCCGATAGGGTATTCTTTGGTTTTGTTTACAAAAGTGTACAGACTGGTAAAATCGTAATAGTGGATTTCTTCCCCGGGGATAGGTTTCTAATAAAGGTGGATAGCATTTGTCCTCCCCCCAAAAAGAGCATCCTTAGGCATAAGAGACTGGGACAACTGGGTACAGTTTAAAAACTCTGCAAGCTACCTCTGTTTCTTGCATTACCTCCTACTTGTGCTCCTAGAGAGTCCTCACTAAAAAACCAAGTCTTTTCAGATAGTCACTCTTGAGCTGCATCTTGTAATAAATTTAGTCCCCTTACTAAAGGGGCCTCTGACTGTTTCTGGGAGGATCCTTTGTGCTGCAATCTAGCCCTAGAGACTACAACTCCCATGAGCCCTTGAGGAAAACACAGGAAGCAGGGCTTGTCCGGGCCTGTTGGGAGAGGGGCTCTCGATTCTGGGGACGGAGGAGCCAGGCTTCTGTGGAGGATCCTTATCCAGTCCAGGAGCTGTTGTGTTGCAGCTACAGTCTGGGACTGAGAGCCTGCCGGGCTTGGATCTAGCAGGCTGCTTCAGCGGCTGCTGATTGCCCTACAGGGGAGAGACTCTGACTGCGCCTGTGGCTGAGAAGGACTACACAAAAATCAGCACACAGGAGGAGGCTGTAAGTAAATGGGCTCTTTGGGAAAGTGCCTCTCTTTGGACCCAGAGTTAGTCTATTCTCTGAGGTCTGTCCCAGGCAGCAGAGTATCCAGCCAAGTGAACCAGAGCTGCTGGCATTTGGTGGAGCCTGCTCCAGTGGCAGAGGAATTTTGCAGCTGGCTGCTCAACTTGGACTAACACACCCAGGACCTGCACAGTGCTGTATTCACTCCGGCTGCAGACTTTCAAGTGTGCCTATGCAAGCAAGTGTCTGGGACTCTGAATCCAGAGGAGTGCACACTCTGGGGTGGGATAAATGGTGGCAGTGCAAATTCCATATAGATAAATTCCTATTACTTCTGTGTACTTTAATTGATTAAATACAATGTTAAACTGTTAAACCCTGTTTCTTTAAGTTGTTAAGTAAAGGCGTGTTCATTCTAATGTAATCAATTAGATGTATCAAGTATCAGAGGGGTAGCCATGTTATGCATCTGACGAAGTGGGTCTTTGCCCACGAAAGCTTATGCTCCTACACTTCAGTTAGTCTATAAGGGTATGTCTACACTACAAAGTTAATTCGAACTAACAGACGTTAGTTCGAATTAACTTTGATAGGCGCTACACTAGCGCTCCGCTAGTTTGAACTTAATTCGAACTAGCGGAGCGCTTAATTCGAACTAGGTAAACCTCATTCTACGAGGACTAATGCCTAGTTCGAATTAGCTAGTTTGAATTAAGGGCTGTGTAGCCCCTTAATTCGAACTAGTGGGAGGCTAACCCTTCCCAGCTTGCCCTGGTGGCCACTCTGGCCAACACCAGGGAAACTTGTCTGCCCCCCTCCTGGCCCCGGAGCCCTTAAAGGGCCACGGGCTGGCTACACAGTTTGTGCCAGTTGCAAGCCTGCCAGCACCCAGCCAGCAGGCCCTGCACCTGGCATGGGATGGGCCAGCCACCCGATGCCACCCAGCCCTCCATCTCTTCCCGGGACCAGCCTGGCGGCTCCCAGGAGCCTGCTCGGGGCCACAAGAGGCGGGCGCCCGCTTGGTCTAGTGCGGAGATCGTGGAACTCATCGAGGTTTGGGGGGGAAGCCTCCGCACTAGCCACAGGAATGCGGCTGTCTACGGCTGCATGGCTGACAGCCTGGCCGCCAGAGGCCACCAGCGGACCCGGGAGCAGGTCCGCTGTAAAATAAAGGACCTGCGGCAGTCCTACTCCCGGGCCTGCCTGCCAGTGGCCGACCCAGAGGCCTGCCCCCACTTTCACGCCCTGGACCGCATCCTGGGGGCTCACGCCGTCCATGCCCCCCGAGTGGTCATCGACCCCGGGGCAGAGGGACCCGACCTGGACACCGAGGAGGAGGAGCCGGAGGATGCCGTGAGCCAGGAGCCTGCCGGGAGCCTGCCCAGGACCCAGGACCCCCGAGGAACCCCACAGACCACATCTCCTGTGTCGTCCGAGGCAGGGGAGGCCTCCACCTGTGAGTACCATCATGCTCCCCTTATGTGTACAGGGGGGTGGGGGGAGAGGGAGCCCAGGGACTGTGCGCCTGGGCCTTGCCCACCATGGAGCAGCAGCTGGGTGTCATGCAGGGGCCTTGGCCTTGCAGAGGGGGGCTGGGTTTCACCCACCTTGTCCCCAGGGAGAACTGACCGCTGCTCTTGTTTCACCACAGCCGCAGCACCTGGGACTGCAGGGCGCACCACCCCACCTGCAACAGCCCGGGCCAGCAGGCGTGCCAGGAACCAGGAGGAGTATCAGCGGCGGCACCTCCGGTTCATGGAGCAGCTGCTCCGCAACCAGGAGCACTGGGTCCGGGAGGACCTTCGGCTGTGCCAGTGGAGTGTGGATGTGCTGGAGGAGCAGGGCCGTGGCCTCAGAGGCCACCTCCAGACCCTGGTGGACCGGTTCCTGCCTCCTCCTGATCCGGCTCCTGCGGCTGCCCCAGCTCTCGCTCCTCCTCCCACCCCTACTGCCCCTGCTCCCTCTGCTGCCCCTGATCCCTCTCCCACTTCCTCTGCATCCCTCGTCCCTCCTGCCCCACCCTCCACACCCGCTCCCCCCTGAGGCCCCCGCACCCGCAGTGTTGCGAGATGGGAGAGCCAGCCGGACCCCCAAGCCTGAGCTTTCCCTTCCCTTCCTCCCCTTCTACCCCCTTCCAGCTCCCTCCTCCCAGGTTTCCCCCTCCCCTCTCCCAACCTCACTCCTCCCTCCCCCCACCCCAGTTATGTAAAATAAAGAGAGGTTTTTTGTCCAAAACAGGCGTCTTTATTTGACATTAGGAAGGGAGGTTAGGGAGGGGAAAGGGGAAGGGGGGGAGGGTGGAAGAAGGCCCCAGTGGGGCATGCAGGGAGAGTTCAGTCCTCCTCCTCCACCTGGAAGCTCTCCCGCAAGGCTTCCCAGATCCGGACGGCCCCCCGCTGGGCTTCCCGGACGGCGGTGGTGCGGGGCTGAGCGTACTGGCCAGCCATGCAGTCAGCCTCAGCCATCCAGGCTGGCAGGAAAGCCTCCCCCTTCCTCTCGCACAAATTGTGCAGCACACAACATGCTGCCACCATGGGAGGGATGTTGTGCTCGGCGAGGTCGAGGCGGGTGAGGAGGCACCTAAATCGGGCTTTCAGTCGCCCAAAGGCCCCCTCTATCATGATGCGGGCCCTGGTCAGCCTCTCATTGAAGGCCTGGCGGGAGGGGTTGAGGTGCCCTGTGTAGGGCTTCATTATCCAGGGCTGTAGGGGGTAGGCCGCATCCCCCACCAGGCACACGGGCATGTCCACGTCCCCGACCCTGATGTGGCGGTCGGGAAAGAAGGTCCTGGCGTAGAGCCTCTGGCACACGGAGGAGTTCTGGTACACCCTGGCGTCGTGTGCCTTGCCGGACCAGCCCACATTAATGTATGTGAACTGTGCCCGGTGGTCACACACGGCCTGCAGGAGCACGGAGAAGTACCCCTTGCGGTTGACATACTGGGAGGCCAGGTGTTCCGGGGCACGGATGGGGATGTGCGTCCCGTTGATGACCCCCCCGCAGTTGGGGAAGCCGAGGGTGCCGAACCCCCGGATGATGGCGTCCGGGTCGGCGAGGCGGACCACCCTGCAGAGCAGCACCCGGTTGATGGCCTTGACCACCTGCGGAGAGACACAGCAAAGCGCGAATCACTGGGGCGCCCGCGTGGCTGGGAGTGCTCGTGCCCTGGCAGTGCCCCGCGCCCCACTCCTGGGAGCAACCCCCGCCGGGCGGCGTGTAGTATGGCCGGGAGAGACCGGCCCCTCCGGTGCGGGGCACTTTTGCCTCCTCCCCCCCCCCCCCCGTCACCCCGTTTTCCCTGGGGCGGCCCATCCCCTCCTTGCAGCCCTCCTCACCCCCGGCCCAGTGGCCGGTGAGTGCCATACCTGCATGAGCACCGCTCCGACAGTGGATCTCCCCACGCCGAACTGGTTCCCGACGGATCGGTAGCTGTCCGGCGTGGAGAGCTTCCAGAGGGCGATGGCCACACGCTTCTGGAGGGGGATGGCGGGCCTCATGCGAGTGTCCCTTCTGCGCAGAGCATGGGCGAGCCACTCGCAGAGCTCCAGGAAGGTGTCCCTCTTCATCCTGAAGTTCTGGGTCCACTATTGGTCTACCCAGCGCTCCAGGACGATGCGGTCCCACCAGTCGCTGCTGGTGTCCAGACGCCAGATGCGGCGGGGCACGCCGGCGCCTGGGCACCGCCGCAGCTGTGCCATGGCCCCCATGGTGGCCAGGCGGAGAGGCAGGGGGCTGACGTGCACCAGGTGGAACCAGGCAGCCTCCAGCCATTGCTGGCAGGTTTGTAGCAGCAAGTCCATAAACTGCACCACAAAGTGCAGGGCGAGCTCTGGCTCCATGTTGCCACCTGTGGCGGCGTCCCCGAAGGGTACCACCGACACAGACGGGCACAGAGACCAACGCTTTGCTGTCCCTCGGCGAGGTTGGAAAGCAAGCAGGAAAAGCTGAGAACCGGCTGTCCAGGGTGGGTCCCTTTAAGCACGAGCCTCAGATATCCTCAGACAGCAGCCACACAAAGCAACTAGTGACCTGATGCCCTGCCAGAACCGGTTTCAGCTGCCCTTAAATGCGCCCCTGCGTCCAATCAGTGTGGATGCGCTAGTTCGAATTAGCAAAACGCTAATTCGAAGTAGTTTTTAAGTCGAGATGCGCTAGTTCAAATTAGCTTAGTTCGAATTAACTAATTCGAACTAAGTTAATTCGAATTAGCGCTGTAGTGTAGACATACCCTGAGGTGCCCCAGGACCACTCGCCGCTTTTAATTATATGTATATTATTTATAATTGTCCTGGAGTTAGGTCCAGATTATTACTGGAATAATTCTATTCCTGGAGGCTCCCAAGGCACACCATTAAGTGTGTACAGGGTCAGCCAGGTAGAGGCACCACCATTGTATATTCTTTATGAGCCAGGGACTGCAGCAAGGGGGTGGATAGGGAATCCACAACTAAACACCATCACCACTGGGGTACTCAGGATCTCCTTTTATGTTAAAAACATCAGGCGCCCAGGCATACCTGTGAGTGTGACCTGCTCCCAAGTAACCCGGGGAGGAAAAAGGGGGTTACATAAAGAAACACAAAAGTTGTCCCTGTCATAGGGTTCTGGGCTTTTTCACAATAACAGGTGACACAGCCGTGGAAAAAACACCCGTTAAACTTAAAGGCTGTGCGCACCCCATCAACATCGGCGTAACCATCTAAGAAGTAGGGGCCTACCTGTAGTTCCCCACCCTGTAAAGCATGCCATAGCTGTATATTTTCTTTGTGAGAGATATACAACAGCCACTGAATAGATGGAGTTGAATATCTCTTTTTCTGCCTGTGGTAATTGTCTGGAGGGGAAAGCAAAACATAAATCTGGGCTCCAAAAACATAAATCTGTACATCGCCATGCAGACGGATGCCAGTGTTATGTACTGGAAAGGATCACTATATGGTTTTATCTTGGTGAGTTTACCAAGGCCTCTATCTGCTATATCTCCCATCTCTGTCATTTTCATAATCTTTTCTCTGTACACCATACAAGCCTGTCTCAAAATTTTAACATCCTGCTGAGAGTAATATGCAAGCTCTTTCTGCAAGTCAAAAGTCTCATTTCCTTGGATTTTTCTTTCTCCCCGGGCATCATGCTGTCTACGCCATAGTGCTCCACATTGGGCATAGATCCCACATAATTTTGATTTTCTAAAGTGTTAAAAAAATGGGAAATACCCTTTGTACCCTTCAAACCCCATCGCCTGTGGGAGCTTGCTAAGCTTCATGGGCAAGACTTTTAAAGAGTCTATAAAACAAATGCCCAAGGCCCTAACTTCCCCACACATTAGTTTACTGCCCTGAGTGATCAGTTTTGCGCCCATCTTTTCCTTCAGTAACTGTCTCACAACAAAGTACGCGTTGTAACCTTTGGAACTGTGTGCTATGAATGTGTAGTCCCGGAACTCTTTTCCAATAAAGGTCTTAAAGTTAGAAAGACACTCATTACTCTTAAATTCCCAGGTTTTTTCCGGATTTAGGGACATGGCAAAAATGTAATTGGGTATGTGCAAACCAGTCTCCTGCATGCATTCAAAATCATAAAAAAATTACTTTTTAATGTGATCCATAAAACATGGGTGGCTGTCTACATCACTGACACTCAAGCCCCGACACTGTTTACAGTGCCGCCCTTTACACTTGTGCTGCTTGTTCACATAAGACTGACGCTCATCGCACAAAGTTTTAGATGGGCATTCGACTAGTTTTTTCAATGTACAGTCTACATGTCTGTCTAAACACTCTTTGGATCGACAATATAGCCTACAGCTAGGACACCTCACCTTCACACCCATGCAGTCAGAGCACCTTACGCTCAAGCAGAGGCGGCAACGATACTGGCAAGAGTGGTCGTGACTGTACACCATGTGGCAAAACTCACTAATTTGTCACACCAAACAACTTTTTCACATCCCGTAATAATGACCATAGTGCAACAGCATGAAAAAAGTATTGGTGTACACTGGCCCCCCCTGTTTAAAAAAGCCTCATCCGCCTTTTGCAGCATAAAGCACCACCTGTATGCTGACGCCTAAATGTTGCTCAAACACTACTACGTCACTGAGCATAACCTTTTTTTGATCTGACCACCCCAATTTCTCATACAGCTTTCTCGCCCCCTCTAACAATTTCACGTCCGTAGGTTTACAGTCAGACATGACGGCCAAGAGCTCACCCGCAAAACACAAACTGGTACCGGTGTAAGTCTGGTCTACTAAATACTGTCTCTTTTTATGGGCGATTTGACTACTGAGGATAGAATTTAAAACTCTATGACCACCCCTGCCCATTTTTTTTACAACCATCACAAGGTGCAACGTCCCGTTGAGGTGCAGCTCTCTATTACTCTGTAAGGGTACGTCTACACTACAGCGCTAGTTCGAACTAACTTAGTTCGAATTAGTTAATTCGAACTAAGCTAGTTCAAACTAGCGCATCTAGAACTAAAAACTAGTTCGAACTAGCGTTTTGCTAGTTCGAACTAGCGCGTCCACACTGATTGGACGCAGGGGGGCATTTAAGGGCAGCTGAAACCGGTTCTGGCAGGGCATCAGGTCAGCAGTTGCTTTGTGTGGCTGCTGTCTGAGGCTATCTGAGGCTCGTGCTTAAAGGGACCCCCCCTGGACAGCCGGTTCTCAGCTTTTCCTGCTTGCTTGCCAACCTCGCCGAGGGACAGCAAAGCGTCGGTCTCTGTGCCCGTCTGTGTCAGTGCTTCCCTTCGGGGGGGACCGCCGCAGGTGGCAACATGGAGCCACGGCTCGCCCTGCACCTTCTGGTGCACTTTCTGGACTTGCTGCTGCAAGCCTGCCAGCAATGGCTCGAGGCTGCCTGGCACCACCTGGGGAACGTCAGCCCCCTGCCTCTCCGCCTGGCCGCCCTGGGGGCCGTGGAGGAGCCGCGGCGGCGCCCCGGCACCGGCGTGCCCCGCCGCATCTGGCGTCTGGACACCAGCAGCGACTGGTGGGACCGCATCGTCCTGGAGCGCTGGGACGACCGACAGTGGACCCAGAACTTTAGGATGAGGAGGGACACCTTCCTGGAGCTCTGCGAGTGGCTCGCCCCTGCCCTGCAAAGAAGGGACACTCGCATGAGGCCCGCCATCCCCCTCCAGAAGCGGGTGGCCATCGCCCTCTGGAAGCTATCCACGCCGGACAGCTACCGATCCGTCGGGAACCAGTTCGGCGTGGGGAGATCCACTGTCGGAGCAGTGCTCATGCAGGTACGGTGCTCGTCAGCCACCGAGCCGGGGGGGAGGGGGGGTGCGAGGAGGGGATGGGCCGCCCCAGGGACAAAGCGGGGGGGCGGGAGGAGGCGAAGGCGCCCCGCACCGGAGGGGTCGGGCTGTCCCGGCCGTACTACACGCCGCCAGGGGGGTTGCTTCCGGGAGTGGGGCGCGGGGCACTGCCAGGGCACGAACGCTCCCAGCCACCCGGGCGCCCCACTGATTGACGCTTTGCTGTGTCTCTCTCCGCAGGTGGTCAAGGCCATCAACCGGGTGCTGCTCCGCAGGGTGGTCCGCCTCGCCGACCCGGATGCCGTCATCCGGGGATTCGGCGCCCTCGGCTTCCCCAACTGCGGGGGGGCCATCGACGGGACGCACATCCCCATCCGTGCCCCGGAACACCAGGCGTCCCGGTACGTGAACCGCAAGGGGTACTTCTCCGTCATCCTGCAGGCCGTGTGTGACCACCGGGGACAGTTCACGGACATAAATGTGGGCTGGTCCGGCAAAGCACACGACGCACGGGTGTACCGGAACTCCTCCGTGTGCCAGCGGCTGCAGGACGGGACCTTCTTCCCCGACCGCCACATCAGGGTCGGGGACGTGGACATGCCCGTCTGCCTGGTGGGGGATGCCGCCTACCCACTGCAGCCGTGGCTCATGAAGCCCTACACGGGGCACCTCAATCCCTCCCGCCAGGCCTTCAATAACAGGCTGAGCAGGGCCCGCATCGTGGTGGAGGGGGCCTTCGGGCGACTGAAAGCCCGCTTTCGATGCCTCCTCACCCGTCTGGACCTGGCCGAGCACAACATCCCTCCCGTGGTGGCGGCATGTTGTGTGCTCCACAATTTGTGTGAGCGGAAGGGGGAGGCTTTCTTGCCAGCCTGGATGGCTGAGGCTGACCGCATGGCTGGACACTACGGTCAGCCCCGCACCGCCGCCGTCCGGGAAGCCCAGCGGGGGGCCATCCGGATCCGAGAAGCCCTGCGGGAGAGCTTCCACGTGGAGGAGGAGGAGGACTGACCTCTCCCTGCATGCCCCACCGGGGCCTTCTTCCACCCTACCCCCCCCCTTCCCCTTTCCCCTCCCTACCTACTGTCAAATAAAGACACCTGTTTTTCAAACAAAAACACTGCGGGTCCGGGGGCGTCGGTGGGGAATGGTTGTGGAGGGGGGGGCAGAGAGGACAGGGGGTGTGGAGGAAGCAGGAGCGGAAGCAGGAGGAGCAGGGGGAGCAGGGGGAGCAGGGGGAGAAAGAGGGGGAGCAGGGGGAGGAGGAAATGGAAATCGGTCCAGCAGGCTCTGGAGGTGGCCTCGCAGGGCACGGCCCTGCTCCTCCAGGGCCTCCAGACTCCTCTGGCGCAGCCTGAGGTCCTCCTGGACCCAGTGGTCCTGGAGACGGAGCTGTCGGTCCAGGAACCGGAGATGCCGCCTCTGGTAGTCCTCCTGGTTCCTGGCTGTCCTGCTTGCCCGGGCGCGGGCGGCTGCTGCAGGCGGTGTGGTGCGCCCTGCAGGCCCCGGTGCTGCAGCTGTAGTGCAAGAAGACCAGCGGTCAATTACCCCAGGGGCCCAGGTGTGTGAAACCCAGCTCCCCTCTGCAAGGCCAGGGCCCCTGCAGGATCCCCAGCTGCTGCTCCGTGGTGGGCAAGGCCCAGGCGCACGGTCCCGGGGCTCCCTCTCGCCCCAGCCCCCCGTACACATAAGGGGAACACGAGGGTACTCACAGGTGGACGCCTCCCCGGCCTCTGACGATGCAGGCGAGCGGCTCTGTGGGGTGCCTCGGGGGTCCCGGGTCCTGGGAAGGCTGGCGGCAGGCTCCTGGCTCTCAGAGCCCTCTTCCTCCTCCTCCGTGTCCAGGAGCGGTCCCTCTGCCCCGGGGTCAATCACGTCCCGGGGGGCAGGGACGGCATGAGGCCCCAGGATGCGGTCCAGGGCATGGAAGTAGGGGCAGGCCTCCGGGTCGGCCCCTGGCTGGCAGGCCCGGGAGTAGGACTGCCGCAAGTCTTTAATCTTGCAGCGCACCTGCTCCCGGCTGTGCTGGTGGCCCCTGGCGGCCAGGCTGGCAGCCATGCGGCCGTAGACAGCCGCGTTCCGGTGGCTAGTGCGGAGATCGTGGACATTGGAGGCTTCCCCCCAAACCTCGATGAGGTCCACGATCTCCGCACTTGACCAGGCGGGCGCCCGCCTTTTGCGCCCCCGGGCAGGCTCCCGGGAGCCGCCAGGCTGGTCGTGGGGAGCAGTGGAGGGCTGGGAGCCCTCGGATGGCTGGCTCATTGTGTGGCAGGTGCAGGCTGTGCAGGCACGGGTGCTTGCAGCCTTGCAACTGGCACAAAGTGAGTAGCCAGCCCGTGGCCCTTTAAGGGCTCCGGGGCTGGGAGGGGGGCAATAGAGTTTCCCTGGTGTTGGCCAGAGTGGCCACCAGGGAAACCTGGGAAGCCTTAGCCTCCCACTAGTTCGAACTAAAGGGCTACACAGCCCTTAGTTCGAACTAGCTAGTTCGAACTAGGCGTTAGTCCTCGTAAAATGAGGTTTACCTAGTTCGAACTAAGCGCTCCGTTAGTTCGAATTAAGTTCGAACTAACGGAGCGCTAGTGTAGCGCCTAGGAAAGTTAGTTCGAACTAACGGATGTTAGTTCGAACTAACTTTCTAGTGTAGACATACCCTAACAGTTTTGACGTTTGATTTAAGAAATCCTCAGTAGACAGCTCATTCCTAGTTCTTCTGACTGAAAACAAAGGGTTAGTTAAATTATGGCTCTCTAAACGTAACTGAACAAAATCATTAGGGCCTACCCTCCCATTAACGTCATTGAGAGCTAACTGTATCCCCCTATGTATGGCTTCAACAACCTGCTGAGCTGAATTTATTCACTCAAGATTCACAAAACGAAATCCCTCACAATACACCGACCCTCCAAACCTAGGTAATTCGCATTGCCAGCTTCTCACTGGGTGTGTCTAAACTACATGGCTCCATCGATGGAGCCATGTAGATTAGGCTGATCAGCAAAGGGAAATGAAGCCGCGATTTAAATAATCGCGGCTTCATTTAAATTTACATGGCTGCTGCGCTGAGCCGACAAACAGCTGATCAGCTGTTTGTCGGCTCAGCGCGCTAGTCTGGACGCTCCCGTGCCGACCTGAAAGCCCTTTATTGACCTCCCCGTTATGCCTCGTAGGATGAGGTTTACCGGGGAGGTCCATAAAGGGCTTTCATGTCGGCAGGGGAGTGTCCAGACTAGCGCGCTGAGCCGACAAACAGCTGATCGGCAGAGCGGGGCAGCCATTTAAATGTAAATGAAGCCGCGATTATTTAAATCACGGCTTCATTTCCCTTTGCTGAGCAAACAAATCTACATGGCTCCGTCGACAGAGCCATGTAGTCTAGACGTACCCTTAGTGCTCAGCTTGACCCGGTAGCAAAGTGTTTCCCCCCGTGTCTTAGAGCTGTGGCCGCAGCTGCTGTACTATTAGAAAAAAGTCAATGCCTGGTATTGGGTCACCACCTAACACTTGCTGTACCCCATGCAGTGCAAGCTTTGTTGAATAAGACTAAGACCCAGCATTTGTCAATGCAAAGACTGACTAACTATGAGAAAGCCCTTTTAGGAGCCCAGAATGTCTCTATAGTACGCTGTTCTACTTTAAACCCTGCCACCCTTTTCCCTAACCCTACTGATGGAGAGCCCCATGAGATGGAACCCCACGATTGTTTGGCATTGGTGGACCTCACTTGTACCCTGCGATCCGATCTAAGGGACGTTCCTTTGTCAAACCCTGATTTAGTGTATTACACTGATGGGTCATGTAAAAGGGATGAAAGGGGAAACCTAATAAGCGGGTATGCTGTTGTTTCTGATCATGCAATAATTGAAGCTCATTCTCTTCCAGGGATAAAAAGTGCACAAGCAGCTGAACTTACTGCTCTCAGTCGTGCCTGTATTTTAGCTACTGATCAATCTGTTAACATTTATACTGACTCAATGTATGCTTTTAATATCTGTCATTCTGTAGGTCAGATTTGGAAACATCGAGGATTCTTAACGTCCTCGGGAAGTGCCATTTCTAATGGATCCCTTGTTAATGACCTCTTGCTTGCTATTCAATTACCTTTTGCTATTTCTGTTATGCATTGCAGTGCTCATACTGATAAAACTGATACTGTATCAGTAGGAAACAGACGGCAGATTTTGCAGCCAGGAATGCAGCTGCCTGTGGACCTCCAGCTCCATTTCAAATCCTGGTTGCTGTTTCTGTTCCCCTGACTCTAAATGATTTATCCCTGTTGCATTCTAGGGCACCTGAGAAGGAACAACACAACTGGTACAAAGCTGGGTGTCGTCTTCAAGATAATAACATTTGGCTTTCACCAGATGGACGACCTGTGGCTCCTTCTACGTTGGTGTCCCAATTGGCTACCATTACCCATGGATTAGGACATATGAACAAAAGGGGGGTAGCGGACCAGATTCTGAAGCATTGGTATGCGCCCGGGATTCACCAAGCTGCTACTAAAATCACCAGCAATTGTGCTACTTGCCAAAAGTTCTCTACCTAGGGTGGAGAAAAGACTACTCTGAGTGCTCATACTTGGGCCTATGGACCCTTTCAATATTTTCAGATTGATTTTATAGAGTTAACCCTTTCCTGTGGGTTCAAGTATTGTCTGGTTATTGTATGTGTGTTCAGTGGTTGGGTGGAAGCTTTCCCTTGCCGCCGAGCGGACGCCACTACTGTGGTGAAGAAATTAGCTACTGAGGTGGTTCCCAGATTTGGAATCCCTTTAAAAATTGACTAGGATAAAGGAACCCATTTCACGGCCAAAATCCTGCAAGATCTGTGTAGAGCCCTCCACATAGAACAACGGTTCCATACTCCATACTCCATACCATCCCCAAAGTTCAGGGCATGTTGAAAGGAAAAACCTCGACATCAAACGGAAGTTAAGCAAGATTATCTATGATACTGGACTAAAGTGGCCGCAGGCTCTCCCGACATATCGCCTCCTACTGAACCTGTCAGCCCAGAGCCAGAAGAGAATGACTTTCTACCGCTTTCTGAGAAAGAAATTGAATCACTTCTCCTGAACGAGGGATATACATCATTGGAAATCAAAGACCTGGACCTCGTTCACTACGCTCTCACTACAGGCCAGATCCCTTCTGGTCCTACTAGTCACATTGACATTCCACAAAAATCTACACCCGACCTTGCCATTGACCCTACCGGCACTCTGTCAGAGGACGGTGGGTTTTCTGAAAGCTGTTTTCCTTCCTCTAGATTTACTTATAACCTCCGTCCGCGCAAGTGCTGAAAGGATTACAATCCCTGCAGAATGGCTAAACTCTTGTTCCTCCTTTGTATAGGCCTTATTTGGCTCCAAGGGGGGACTGGTATTGGTAGTAACACCTTTCTGCAGTTGGCAGAAGGTATGGCACGAGCCGCAAACAAAACTAACTGTTGGGTGTGTGCCTGGGCACCACAAAGCGCGCATAGTGGATACCCAATAGGTGCCCTTCCGTTAAACAAAACTGGACTAGTAAGTGATGCATTACTGGAACAAAATGACCAAACTGTGTGGTTCAACCAGACTGGGTGCATCCAATTATCATTCAGTGGTACAAGCCCCCTATGTAGGAATCTTACAGGTACCACCTTTGTCGGGAAATCAAGCTGCACACACATTCTAACAAAGGCGGATGGGACACATGTATGGCATAATGGTTCCACTATGTCTACCGCAAACCTTTGGTGTATTCTATTCAAACCAGAAATAACAACCATATGGGGAGGGACCACTAGTACAGACCTTTGCAAGGAAGGTAACACCACCTTTGGGAACCGAGCCATGATGATATATCAGTCTGACTCATGGAACATGTATAATTATTGGTGGATATGCGGTAAATTTGCCTATAAAAGGCTTCCGCAGAATGCCTCAGGGTTTTGTTACCTCGGTCTTGTGGCACCAGCTATGAGGATTGTTGACACTTTGCCACCAGGGCATATCAGGAACAAGCGGGACGGGTCTTGGGAGAAAGCATGGAACTGGATAGGACAAACTGCCCTTGCAGTAGCTGAAACTACCATTCCATGGGTAGGGCAGGCAAAAACAAATCATGATTTAAAAACAATGTCCCTGCTTATGGAGAAATTCATGAATACGACAGAGGGGGCATTAGGTGTGGTACAAGAAAATTTAAATGAATTGCGAATCTTTACCCAGCAAAACAGACTGGCTCTTGACTATCTACTAGCAGCTCAAGGAGGGGTATGTGGATTAATAGGCCCAGAGTGCTGTGTTAAAGTTTCTGATGTGAGTTCAAACCTAACCACAAGGATAAAGGAAATCCAAACATTGTCCGTCCAGAAAAAAACATTTAGAGAGCAGTTGCAAGACTGGAATCCTTTGAATTGGTTGGGAATAGAGTTAAGCGAACTCATGAAGAAAGTGGTGGGAGGAATATTGATATTCCTTGTCTTAATATGCTCTATATACATAATGATACAGCTAGCCTTATGCTGTATTAAAAGGTGCTTACAAAAGATAGAGAATGTAGCAGAAAGCAAGGTACAACAGATGCTTCTGCTAAATGTACAGAACCCTCCCGAGAAAGACTACAAAGACACTTGCACGTTTGAGGATGAATGGGAAAGGATGCTTAAAATTAATTGTGATCCACAAGTGGATCAAAGGGGGGAAAGAAGGATAAACTTAACTGTTGTCAGTATGACCCCTGCTGTGACCTGGGTGTTAAGTCTGGTCTTTGTAAAGAGGTACGTGCTTGAACACAGGTATACAAAAGGAGGGGACAGGTGAAACTGGTTTGAACCTGTTGTAAGGCCTGCAAAGGGACTGTGAGGGGAGAAATAATGATTGGAGGGAATTTGGTGCAAAGGGGCATGACCTGTATATGCATGCAATTGTAAGTGGTCAATGAAAGAGGCGTAATTACCATGTAAGAAAGTACAAAAGACCTTGCCTTTTGTTTGGGCAGTTGCAGAAACTTTGCAGAAACTTTTTTTTTCCTGAGAGTATCCTGGAGGTTTTTGCCCTGGAATGCATTCCTGAATAAAGCTGGTTGCTTAAGAAGGGTGTCTGGAATTGATTTGGTAGGGGGTTTGGGCCCCCATCCGAACCCTCGGTCGGCAATCCTGCTGTTAAAAAGAGTCGGCCAATAAATCATCTCTTTTTATACCCAGCTGTTCTTTTCAAAGTATAAACCGCCGGCCAGTCTGGAGGGAAGAGACTGGTTCTTAGTCTATAAGCTTCTGGCGTGGAGGCAGTTAAATCCACCACCAGGTAGCCATAAGGTCTTTTGGTAGCATCCTCAAAAGCTTCTAGAAGGAATTGAGCCTTTCCGGGGTACATTTGCTGAGTGAGCGTAGCGATTTGTAGTTTATCCCTGGGCTTTTTAACAGAACCATGCACTTAGCGTTTATAATAATCGTACGGCTCTTTTTTCCCTAACAAAATACATTCTGGACTATATACATAATGCTCTGGTTCCTGTGATGCATGTACTTGATAAAGGCTTTCTCAATTTCATCACTTTCACAAGCAGAGTTCATCAGATCATCTATGATAATCATATTCACTTTATTGGTAGGAAACAAACGGTCATCATCCAAAGCATCAGGCAGCCCTTTCACAAAATTTATAAAGGGATATTTAAAGAGCAGTTCTTTATACAGAGGTTGCCAGCAACTGTAACACTAAAGAATGTTCTCGGGTGTAACAGACAACATTTGTTCAGCATTATCTAACACATTTTTTATAAATAAGTTTTCCCGCAGTTGCTAGGTCCTGCGAGAATGACAGAGAAGGGGTGTTTCCACCTCATATCCATTTTCCAAAGCCACAGGGCAGTGTTTTAAACCCTTCTCCTACGACCCTCTTGCTGTAAACAACTTTCTGTGTTTTCTTAAGGGTCTTTGTTTCTATTTGCCACTGATTTTTGTTTCTTACAATCGAGGGTTGATGCACCTCTATCTTATTTGGGGTGTTCTCCCCCAGGGCTCAAGACTAGACTGTTCAAACTGTCAAAGTTGATTTTTTTCCACAGTTTGCTACGTTTAGGGTAATCCCTTTGACTTTCATATACGCCTTTCCTCCTGACAGCTTGTACCCGCATGTTTTCGGGCCTGCTGACGCAAACTCAGTGATGTGTTGATCTGGTGGGATCTCACTTGTAAGGTCCTCTAAATTATCCCCCAGAGGGGAATTCCACTCACTCTCCCTTTTCACAAATACCACTGAAAAAGAAACGCATGCTCATAAAAATGCTGTCTAATAAAAGGGTCTCACATAAAGGAAAGAAGCATCTGGTGAAGCAGTCTGGGGGGGTTTATCGGCCCTCTGTTAAGTTTTGCTAGCCCTCTGATAAAGAAGCTTTTGCGTAACTGATAATGGAGTATGCAGAAAAAATGTACCTGGTGCCCAGCCACCAGTTGGAGCAATTAAGGGCTCCCCCTCCAGTGGAGGAAAATATCAGAACAACCATAATTTACTTACTGGATGCTGAAATGAAGTCTGTAATTCAAAGGACTGACTTAGCCGAATATGAAAAGGCTAAATTTTACAGCACTGTGCTTCAAAGGTACCTAATGTATGTGAGGCAAAGCAATGCAGATAAAGGGAAAATAAGTCTGTTTCTACCAAAACAGAGTGTGATGGCCAAGCCTCCAGAAACAGCAAACACCTCAGACTCTGTTGTTCAGGAGGTGTTGGATAACGTGAATAAGCATTATAAGAAAAACGCCTCAGTGTTGCTAAATAAGCTGGGCCAGGATAAAACTCTCTTCCTGGAATGATAAAGGAGCGTTTGTGTACAAAGGCTCAGTGGTTAAAGGTTCTAACATGCTTGACTTAGTCAGAGCTGTCACCCATATGTGTTCTGTCCCTAGCAGACATGTACCTAAAGGGTGGGATATGTTTATGAATGTCATGGCAGAACTAAATGTCCCAGCTTCCATCATGGGCAGTGCAGACAACAGAGATCTTTTGGAACGCCTGAAGGCCTCAGCTGCTGACGCTTGGGTAAATCGAGAAACACCGACCCCTTTTTTGCCATCTAAAAAATTAAAATTGGCTAAACTATATAAATGGCTGTGTGTGAGAAGTTTTTCATCTTCTAAAAATAATTTTGAACCTGATCATGTTTTGCTTTAAATAAAAGACGTCTATACTTCAAAAAAATTCTGTGTACTTTTTTCTGAATTGGTCACTGTTTTAAGAATAAAAATTAGGAAAACAAACATCAATTGCCTTTAAACCCCTCACCTGGGGTGCTTTATTGAGCAACATGACTATGAAAGTCATTGCACGATACACATGTCTGAGTTTGCTGAAACATGTTTTGAGCAAGACTAGGCATGCCCAAGAATTTAAATTTATTTTTTACAAAATTCATCACCATCCATCCGGTCATTTTGCATTAAGTCATTAGAATACAATTTTAAAATCTGGTCAAAAGATTAACCCCTGCTATGGTAATGAAAGAAAAACACACAGTGATAGCCGCAGGCAACAGAGAGGGGGGCCCTGTAAATGTTGGTGGCATTTTTGTTTAAAAATTTCATGATGCTTCTAGGAAACAACGCACTATTCAGGGGATGCCTGTACGAGTCAAAAAACTCTCCACGGTTCCACACCACCAGATATAAAGGCGAGCCAGTGTTCTCCTTGTTGGTTGTACGGGTGCGTGTTGACCACCAAACCCAGGGGGCTCTGAGGCAGCCTGCCACCAAGGAGCCAATCGCAAGGGAACACATCTAAGAAATTTTCTTTTGTATAAGGGTCTGTTGATAAGACACATGTGAGCTGCACGGTGTCCATCTTCACATGTATTCAAACAGAATGTTTCTCCTCTGATTTATTTCTATAACGTTGTCAAAAACCCCATACACGATCATATTGATGGTGACCGTCAAAACCTTCCCAAAGTGTATTTCTGCTCCAAGGTTCCCAGTTTTAATCAGGGAATAGTGATCGGTGCATTCCGAGTAGGGAGACAGATCAAAGGCAAACAAGATGTAACCCCGTGCAAATGCCTCACAGTCAGTTAACAGAGAAGGATCTTTCATGCGCTTGCCAGCTGTCTGTACCAGATTCATGTACACTCTCACACAGCGTCCGGCCTCAAAGTCTGGTTGCAGAGGCTTGGTTGGTATCTGTTCTCCATCCACATACAGGGCTACAAAATTAATATCATAATGTTTAAAATGGAAGGGGTTTTTAGCATAACTTCCGCTAAAGGTGTCATTATCCACAAACCCTAGGACAAGCATTTTGGGTAACTGTCCCAAGAACAGGTTCACCTGGTTACTGACCCTGCTGTCCATGGGGATGCTAAACACTTTCATTCCCACATGGTCCACCGGGTACTTAGCATTAGTCGTAAGCAGGGCCTCCGCATGCCCCAGACGGACACCTGGGGCCACCTGCACTTTCTTCACAAAGAGGGACACTGATACAATGTGCAGTTTAAAGCCCCCAGCCGTATTGCCCATTAAGCAGAAGGCATTTTTACTGTGCGTCAGTTTCATTTTCACATCCACCCCGTTCAACAAAAGTTTTCTTGAAAAAACAGGTCGCTGTGTAGATGACCCAGTGACTCTACTGTCCTGCTCTGGGCCGTCCGCCTTGCACGCCTCACAAATCCTAGATTCTCACCATCCAGCTCTGGGTTTTTTGTGTGTGTGTGTTATCCAGGAGTTTCTTTGTGAAACAGGCTGGTGGAAAATTGTGTAGCGAGAGTGTTGTCGCTGTAATTGAGAACCGATTCGATAAAGGCCCTGTAAGGGTAACAGTTGTTGCTTTGGCTTACTAGGTGGTCTCCCAGCGTAACATCCAACTGACGGAAAACAGAGGCCACTGGATAATTCACCAGGCCTACCACGGCATCCCTGGGTAGTGCAGTTCCATCTCCTTTTACTATCTTGCAACAAAGGTACAGTAGCGTGTTGTTTAAATCCATATAATCTATGCTATTTCCTGCTATAAAAAAAGTTGATGGGGGCAGCCTCCGTCATGGCTGACAGAGGTGGCACCTTGATATAGATGCTTTTCTCAGTGCTGGTCTGCGTAGGGGCTATTTTGAACAAGTCGAGTTCGGATTTGGTGCACTCTTCAGACCCGCAGTGAACCAAAGCCATGTTGATTAAAATATATCTCTTTTACCAGGTACAGAGCATGTCCTCTTTCGCCCTGGCTTCCTCTTGGACTTTTGCTTATGGCCAGTCCTGCATATCAAAGCTCTTCTTTTAAAGGGTTTCAGGTGCCTGTGCATCGCAGATATGACGCATTTTTCGTTCTCTTCTTCCTTTTAATATACATCAGCCCTGACCCCTCCTGTGCAGCTGGATTCCCCACCTTCTCCAGAACAGCATGGGAAACGTGACCTATCACATCTCTAGCTATGTTTTGAGTGGCTGTTTTTACGTGGGGTTTAATAATCTCTAGCCCCCTCCGCAAAAGCGGTACGGCTTTTTGAAAGAGACTATGGAATATTCCACCCATGCCAGCCCCGTACAGCACAGGGCCCCCATGACAACCAGGAAGGGCATATCCAGCCTGGACTTTGTAATTGTTGCTGTGTAGACTTTGGGGTCGCCGTAATTTTTTATGATCACCATAACAGTGTTTTGCTTTTTTGGAAACCTCGTTTTCTCCGGGAATGCAGGTGCAGCTTCACAATCACCTTACTGAAGCAAAATGAGACGTGTCTGTTCTGATCTTTTTATTTCAATGGTGATGGTGTCAATGTGGTGTTTACTGATGGGTACGTAATGAAGCTTATCGTAGGTGATGGTAACAAATGCATTGTTATTTCCTCTGATGGGGACGCAGCATAACAGGGGAACAGAAAAGTCCCCCACAAACTGGTGTTCTACAATATCCGTGTATAGATAAAAGGAGTTGAAACCCCCTGTGATGTCTGCTGAGAAGGGGCTTTTCTGGACACTGCGCCTGGAGGCCAACCCCAGAATGTTAGCTAGTTCCCCAAGAGTAGAAAACGTGTAAGTAACATCGGTGGATTTAAGTCTAACTTTTCTACCCACAGGGTCATAGTGCATGATCACCTCAGGTGGTCCAGAATGATGCACCACAACGCTGTTCATATGTTCCAATAATTCGTGTATGGCTGAGTAATAACCTCGTCTCAGGATATAACTCCATGTTTTCTCTCCAAAGGTGATTTGGAAAGGGGTCCCCTCAGTACTATTCTTCCAGCTGTGCAGGTATTGTATTTCCACTAGCCCCACCTCCCAGGCACCCGGGAGATCCGAGGGCTTTATTACCTGTATTGTAAAGTTTGAGCTGGTGTTTTGGGGAAAAACCCCAGAGCTGGCGTTGCTGGGCAAAGTGATGTAAAAGCCACCGTCCTCCATTTCTTTCTTTGCTTTCATTCATGCCTAAATGTTACAGAGTTGAGAAGCTTCTACCTAGCTGTCAAACTTGCTGGGCTACCCCAACCATTTTACCAATAGCTGCTTTTTTCTCCCTTTCCCTGCTAGAACTTTCTCAATCCTGTAAATCCTGTCTTGTTTGGGGTTTACTTTTTGTAATTCTTCAGGGTAAAAAGACCCTGTCACTGTCTCACCCCTGTAATCTATTAACCGGTAGACAGGTCTCTGGCCCCTGGTTAAGGCTTCATCCACTATGAATATCTCATCGGTAAACGTCCGTTCATCACCTTTTTCAAAAGCTCCTTTGGTTTTAGATAGTCTCACATGGTCGCCTTTTCTAAAAGGGGCAACAACCAGTTTTATTTTAAAACCGTCTCCATAAACAGTTTTCCACACCTTCAGAGAATTCAAGGGGTTAACGTCAGCTGGTCTGGTATATCTAGTTCTGTGAAAGCTCCAGTTGTAACTCTTTATAAACTCAGGTAACACGTCAATGTAGTGAAAGGTATTGTGGGCTGTAAAATATCTCCACAGCCTAGATTTTAAAGTTCTGTTAAATTGCTTCACAACCCCTGCTTTGACTTCATTGTTAGTAACAAAATGGTGGACACCATGCCGCTTTAACAACCACTTAAAGGTTTGTTTAAAAATACTTTTCCCCAATCAGTTTGTAATTTTTGAGGCACGCGACCTTCGCTGAAAATAGCTTTAAAGGCCTTGACTACCTCACTGCCCGTCTTGTCCTTTAGGCCTAAGGTCCAGGCATATTTGGATAGAATATCTATCACTATTAAAGTGTACTTAAAACCACTGTTGTGTTTGGAGAACAGGTGCATATCCACCAAATCTGCTTGCCATTGTGCATCCACAGCTGAGACAATGGTCTTGTTTCTTTCCAAATGTATTTGAGCTGGTTTGTGTAAAGCATAAGCGTCCTGGTCTGAAAGCCATGATGTTACCTGTCTTCTATTCAGTGTTACTATGCTTTTTGGCTGCTTGAAAGAGAGGGTTGACCCTACCAAAGCTCTCAACTTCCCCAGGGCTGTAATATATTTTCTTTAACAGAGCCATCTGAGTAGACATGACTGTCACTTGTGTTAGTAAAAGACATTATAAGTACAAATTTAATAAAGTTTTATTAATCACATGGTTTAACATGTGCTTTTACAGCCATCTGCAACATGGGCGCCATGACACCCACCAGCATCACCAATAGGGAGTCCGAGCTGATTCATTCTTCCACTTTGTCCTTTAGTCCTCGAGATCTATGCATTAGACATGAGCAAAACCAGCTGACATGAGATAGATTCACTCCTGCAGGACTACCGATGTGCAATTTCTCTAAGGCCTCTAAAAAAGCATTGTCGAGCTGTTGAGAGATTGTCAAAAAAAGAGTACGCTCCTGCTGCTGGTTGTTAGATTCACACAACCCCCATTATGCCCCAACCTCAATCATTCATTTACCTGTCTGACTTCTTTTCCATTCACCTTGTTCTCTGGAGATTCCTGCAAGCCGCAGTTGCCTTCTTCCACAGAGGTGAACAATGAGAGGCTCATTGGGCTGCCCTGTAAACGGTTGGGTTTGGAGGTTGGGTTCCGGCATCTCCAATAACAGCGGGGTAAAGGGCCCCTCTTCGCCCCTCCTTCCTCCTTGGAACTGTTGTTGATGTAGTGCTTTCTCTGCATGCGGTCCAAGGCCCTCAACGCTAAAACAATGTCTGAAGTTCTGGAGGGGGTGGTGAAGGAGTCCATGTTTCCTCTCAGCGTTTCCACGATTTCTGAAACATGCGCTCTTGGAACAAGATGGCCTCTTTTGTGTGGCGCTGGAACTTCTGGGGAAGTGCTACACTCTGATTGGTAGAGGGAGGTGGGGGAAGTTCTTAGGGAGTCACACGACCCTGTAGTAATGTAGGAACAGGTTTTAACCCACTGTGATAGTCAGCAGGCCCTTAAACTATGGTCTCAGGCCAACTGAACAGCAGGCCTCTAGAAAGTTTAGCCAAAGACCCATAAGGCCTAGCTGGCCTGACTAAAGCCTTGAGTTCAGTGGGAACACAGGATGAGCATAAAAAGCAACCCTGCCTGTTTATCCTAAAGTAGAAACCAAAGAAGCATAATATTAAGTAGGGAACCATAACTAAACTCTCATATCATAAGTTTCACACACCCATGCAAGGCCAAAGCCCTGGAAGGGGCCTCAGAGTCTGGGCCATTCTCCTGAGAAAGAAACAACAGCCACCTTTTCAAGGTCAGCCATGAATCGTTGCTAAGGAACTAGAGATAGCGCCCCCATTCACAAGACCAATTTGCAAATCTATCAAAGGTATACTTTAAATAATTGCTTGCTGCATATCTCATTTTGTTATGTTTTTTGCTCTATACCCCTAGACAAGCACCTATGGACCATACCTATCACCTATTGGGGAAACACCGTTACCACTCCTACGCATCCCAAGTGGAATGTAACTACGCCTCGCACATTTTGGGGGGAGGGTTGGGGACATATACTTGTGTTTAGCAATTGTGTTAACCTGAGCTGTGGGCGGAGTTACTAAGTAATCTTTTAGCTTTTTTGGCTTATTGGCTCATAATATCTTGCTGCTAGAACCTATCCAGGGGTATGGGAACGCCCCTCTCTGTCGTTTCTCTCCGCCCATCAGCTCCCTTTATAGTGTCTTGTAATCATTTACTTGGCAGTGTTCGCTGAGCCCAAGCGGCAAGGTGACACTCCGCCAGCGCTGTGTGTAATAAACCCTCCTGCTTGAATCTACACAGTGTCTACATTTTTGGTTTCCAACAAATAAGATGAAGGCCTAAAACATAAGCCCATGCAGCACAGGACTGGTCTGAGGCCTGAGGCCTAACTAACAATGGACAAAACATGGCTAACATAAAGCAAAGCTAAGCTGTGAGCAAGAGGCAGGCCCCTGCTCACAGAACTTGGCACAAACAGGGCTGAAAGAGCAAAATACTAATTGGTGCTAGGTACCAACTGCAGAGCAATAATTGGTACTGGTCATAAGTTGAAATCACATGGTACCACCAGCTCATTAAAAAAGACCTTGGTACCCACTCCTCACAGATACAAACCCAGGTTCAGGAAAGGGTCTAAAATGACAGCATGATGGATAGAAATTATCTAATCAAACCACGAGGTACAGAGTGATGGGTGGTATCTAAGTTGCATCAGAGGGTGGTAACCTGACAGCATCAGAAGGTGGCAACCTGATATGTCAGCAGTGAGCTGTGACTTGTTGTACCTGTATATGAGGTGGTGTCTTGGGGGAACAGTCTTTGGATGACCTTGCATTAACAGGTGTGTTGTTAGCAAGACACGAGAAGTTATTCTTCCGCTCTACTCTGCGCTGGTTAGGCCTCAGTTGGAGTATTGTGTCCAGTTCTGGGCACCGCATTTCAAGAAAGTTGTGGAAAAATTGGAGAGGGTCCAGAGAAGAGCAATGAGAATGATTAAAGGTCTAGAGAACATGACCTATGAGGGAAGACTGAAGGAATTGGGTTTGTTTAGTTTAGAGAAGAGAAGATTGAGGGGGGACATGATAGCCGTTTTCAGGTATCTAAAAGGGTGTCATAAGGAGGAGGGAGAAAACTTGTTCATCTTGGCCTCTGAGGATAGAACAAGAAGCAATGGGCTTAAACTGCAGCAAGGGAGGTTTAGGTTGGACATTAGGGAAAAGTTCCTAACTGTCAGGATGGTCAAACACTGGAATAAATTGCCCAGGGAGGTTGTGGAATCCCCATCTCCGGAGATATTTAAGAGCAGGTTAGATAAATGTCTATCAGGGATGGTCTAGACAGTATTTGGTCCTGCCATGAGGGCAGGGACTGGACTCGATGATCTCTCAAGGTCCCTTCCAGTCCTAGTATTCTATGATGATTCTATGGGCCATGGGATTAAGGTGGAGTACACGCTGGCCCATCGGGGTTCCTCACCATCAACAGGTCTTAGATGGTCCCTGGGCGTGGTTCAAACACATGATCCAACCCGACCAGACCTACACCATCTCGGGCCATAGTATCTTTGATAATTTGTACTTGGTCCGGGATTTTCCTAGATTTCGGGTGTAGGGATGGTCTGTCGTTCGCCCTCCTGTCCCTGGACCAGGAGAAGGCGTTCGACAGGGTGGACCATGGGTATCTCCTGGGCACTCTGCAGGCCTTCAGGCCCTGTTTTCTGGGTTTTCTCCGGGAGCTGTACCCCCTGGGGTTTCAAATAATGTGCCCTGCTCCAGGAGAAGGAGGAGGGTGTGGTAGCTGCTCCTTGCGACGAAGAGTCCTGTGGCACCTTATAGACTAACTGAAGTGTAGGAGCATAAGCTTTCGTGGGCAAAGACCCACTTCGTCAGATGCATCTGACGAAGTGGGTCTTTGCCCACGAAAGCTTATGCTCCTACACTTCAGTTAGTCTATAAGGTGCCACAGGACTCTTCGTCGCTTTTGCAGATTCAGACTAACACGGCTACCCCTCTGATACGTAGCTGCTCCTTGCCGTCCTGTGCTACAGGGCACCCTTCCCTCCCTTTTTCCCCAGCTGCTCCTGCTGCGAGGAGCCCTTCCTGTCCAGCTCTCCCCTGCGGCTGCCTACCTGCCTGCCTTCCTGTTGCTGGGCCTCTCCCTCTCAGGACTGTTCCTGCTGCTGCCACCCACAACTTGCTGCTGTCTGCGGGGGGGTGGGGGGGCTACTGATCCCCCCTCCCGGAGTGAGAGATGAAGAGGACCCCACCATCACCCACCATTGAGAGGCCCTTCCTTGGTTGGCTACCGGCCGCCTGCTGCTGCTGTAATACCTGCGCCCCATTGAGGAGGAGAAAGAGGTGGACCACCACTTGGACTTGTGGAGGGGGTTTTCTGGGACTGAGTTTTTAACACCTGTTCTCCTGCGGTGATGGTAACTTGAGTTGCTGAGAGAGGGGCTGGGGGAGAGGCACAGAGCCTTCCTCCCAGACCAGCTGTCCCCCCTTCCTACTGCCACCACCCCCTTGACCAACACACTTGTACCACCAGGACCTGCTCTTCGCTCCTCAGCAGGGCTAGCTGCTCGCTCCCTTTTACACCTTGAATTGTTTGCGCAGTGGGTGAGAGACAGCCCCACAAGCGCTTGTGGGTGCACTCCCCGCCCCCCCAACTTGGCCCCCCTCCCTCAGCTACATTTGTCTGCGGGGCCTTCCCTCACCCCTTACTTTGCCCCCCTGCTTCCCCACCACAGCAGATGGCCTCCCTACTGCCTTCCCCGCCCTAGCAGCCCAGTTTGTTTCTTCTTCCCTCCCTGCTACAGCATCCCTGAGACTTAGTTTGTTGCCTGCCCCACCCAGCCCTGAAAGTTTGTTTGTTTGCCTGCTGCTTAGTTCGAACTAGGTAAACCTCATTTTACGAGGATTAAGCCTAGTTCGAACTAGCTAGTTTGAATTAAGGGCTGTGTAGCCCCTTAATTCGAACTAGTGGGAGGCTAGCCCTCCCCAGGTTTCCCTGGTGGCCACTCTGGCCAACACCAGGGAAACTCTTCTGCCCCCCTCCCGGCCCCGGAGCCCTTAAAGGGGCACGGGCTGGCTACGGTGCCCGTGCCAGGTGCAAGCCTGCCAGCACCCAGCCAGCAGACCCTGCACCTGGCACGGATCGAGCCACCCACCCGATGCCCCCCAGCCCTCCCCCTCTTCCCGGGACCAGGCTGGCGGCTCCCGGGAGCTTGCCCGGGACCGCAAGAGGCGGGCACCCACCTGGTCCAGTGCGGACATCGTGGACCTTGTCCACGATCTCCGCACCAGGCACAGGAAAGTGGCCAGCTAGGGCAGGAGAGCTGCCAGCCTGGCCACCCAGGAGCAGGTGTGCAAGAGAATCAAGGGGGTCCAGTGAGACCCCCGACCCTGAGCCCTGAGCTTACAATGGCCGTACTGGGTCAGACCAAAGGTCCATCTAGCCCAGTAGCCTGTCTGCCGACAGCGGCCAACCCTAGGGACCCTGGAGGGGATGGACCGAAGACAGTGACCAAGCCATTTGTCTCGTGCCATCCCTCTCCAGCCTTCCACAAACCTTGGGCAGGGACACCACTCCTACCCCCTGGCTAAGACTACTCCATGGACCCAACCTCCATGACTTGATCTCACTTCCCTTTAAACTCTGTTCTAGTTCTAGCCTTCACAGCCTCCGGCAGCAAGGAGTTCCACAGGTTGACTCTTTGCTTTGTGAACAACAACTTTTTGTTACTAGTTTGAAGCCTGCTACCCATTCCTTTCCTTTGGTGTCCTCTAGTCCTTCTTTATGGGAACTAATGAAGAACTTTTCTGTATGCACCCTCTCCACCCAACTCCTGCTTTTAGAGACCTCTATCCTGTCCCCCCTCAGTCTCCTCTTTTCTAAGCTGAAAAGTCCCAGTCTCTTTAGCCTCTCTTCATATGGGACCTCTTCCAAACCTCTGATCATTGTAGTTTCCCTCCCCTCTCCCACCTCCTTTTCCCAGTCTCCCCCAGTTTTGTTCAATAAAGACAGATTCCATTTTGGAAGACACGTTATCTTTATTTTGTACATCAAGAAGAGGGGCTCGGAAAGGGTAAGTGGCAGGAGGTGAGGGAGGAATGGGGCACGAGCCCCCGATGGGGAGGACTGGGCTGGCTCTGTGGGCTTCTGGGGGTGGAAGCTCTCCTGCAGCCCCCCAATTGCCCCCTCTTCCCAGATGGCAGCCTGCGGCAAGAGCAGCCGGTCTGATGGCCGAGTGCTGTGATGTGCCCAGTGTGGGTACTCCGGGCAATCCAAGCCAGGACTGCTTTGCAAGCGGGGCACCCCTGAGAACTGTCTGTCCGGGGTGGGGGTCGGGACCCTTTAAGCACAGTCCTCGGCTAGCCTGAGGCAGCAGCTCCATGCTCTAAGTCCTCCTCTGATGCCCTGCCGGCACTGCTTCCGGCCATCCTTAAGCCTGGCTCAGGGTCCACTTAATGTGGACATGCTGGTTCGAATTAGCAAAACGCTAATTCGAACTAGTTTTTTAGTCTGGATCCGTTAGTTCGAATTAGTTCGAATTAGTGAATTCGAACTAAGCTAACTTAGTTCGAATTAACGTTGTAGTGTAGATGTACCCCGTGTCTTGACCTCTAGGACTGGGGTCCCTTCGTGGCGGGCAGCCAACAGGCTGACAGACGCCCCAAAGTTTGCAGGGAGAGCTTATTACACCCGTGTCTTTACCTGCTAGGACCGAGGTCCCTTTGCAGCGGGCAGCCTAGGGAAGGCTGAGAGATGCCCCACGGATCTGTCCCCTGGAGGCGACACGATCCAAATGCCCAGCTCTGCCTGTATCTGTCCCTTATGACCGGCTGGAGTTCTTTTAAATTGTGCTTGGTTCTGATACAGCAACTGAAGGAGTCAGGTTAAAGCTTAAACAGTTACAGGTTTATTAAAGAAGCTTATAAATCATATGGTTACAACGGCTATTGCTCTATTTCTTAAATGCTAGCAAATATAGATCTTAAAAATGGTTACAAAGAAAATAAAGATAGAAAATAGAAATAATGGTACCAAGTGACAGCTTAATCTTTAAAGAGCTCTAAGTCTATGTGTACACTTAAGACAAAGGACACATCCAGGTAAAATTTTTACCCCCTTCTGTGCCTCTCAGTCCCAGCGTGTCAGGCCAGGGCCGGTCTCTCAATTCCTAGGAAAGACGAATACGAGGTGGGCGTCCCCTTGGAACCTCAGGAGGTCAAACACCTAACCCGACCAGCAGATACATGGTAGATTGACGCTCAGAGTAAGTGTGCTCTGAACCCATCTTTATACCCTTGGGGGCCCGTATCCTCTTTCTTATCTAAGATGCCAAATTGTGTTGGTCTGTCTTTGTGGCGCCAGTTCTTACAAGGGAGTTTCAAGTTAATTTACACTTGCAAGAGAGAGAACTAAATTGTTAGTACTGGACATTCTTTACTGGGCGGGAGATTCCTCCCCGCCCCCGCGAACGGCTGTGTGTTCGTATCAATATAGGTGCCAGCCAAGGCAGTTCTCGCAGCCTCGAGGTCAACAATTGGCGTATCTCGGTTTACAGCCATCCAGGGTCACTGTGAGCTAGCATATCCGGGCCTCCTGTCAAGGCTTCAAAGACTATGCTGATTTTACTGCTCTGTGTGCCCTGTGTGCTCCAGGCATCTCAGAGAGGGGCAAGCAAGATGGATGTTACAGGTGGGGGTTCCTGTCTGGCTACACCTGCCCTGTCCCATCCGCATGTAGTTCCCTAGTCTGCCCGTCCCCCACCACTGGTCAGTTTGCTGTGATGTTCATAGAATAATAGAATCATAGAGTTGGAAGAGACCTCAGGAGGTCATCAAGTCCAGCCCCCTGCTCTAGGCAGGACCAATCCCAACTAAATCAACCCAGCCAGGGCTTTGTCAAGCCGAGACTTAAACACCTCTAGGGATGGAGACTCCACTACTTCCCTAAGTAACCCATTCCAGCGCTTCACCACCCTCCTAGGGAAATAGTTTTTGCTAAGATCCAACCTGGACCTCTCCCACTGCAACTTAAGACCATTGCTCCTTGTTCTGCCATCTGTCACTACTGGGAACAGCCTCTCTCCAGCCTCTTTGGAACCTCCCTTCAGGAAGTTGAAGGCTGCTATCAAATCCCCCCTCACTCTTCGCTTCTGCAGACTAAACAGACCCAACTCCCTCAGCCTCTCCTCATAGGTCCTATGCTCCAGCCCCCTAATCATTTTGGTTGCCCTCCGCTGGACCCTCTCCAATGCGTCCACATCCTTTTTGTAGTGGGGGGCCCCAGAACTGGACACAATACTCCAGATGCGGCCTCACCAAAGCCAAATAAAGGGGAATAATCACTTCTCTAGATCTGCTGGCAATGCTCTTCTTAATGCAACCAAATATGCCATTAGCCTTCTTGGCTACAAGGGCACACTGTTGACTCATATCCAGCTTCTCATCCACTGTAACCCCCAGGTCCTTTTCTGCAGAACTACTACTTAGCTGGTTGGTCCCCAGCCTGTAACAATGCTTGGGATTCTTCCGTCCCAAGTGCAGGACTTTACACTTGTCCTTTTTGAACCTCATCTGATTTCTTGTGGCCCAATCCTCCAATTTGTGTAAGTCACTCTAGACCCTATCTCTGCCCTCAACCGTATCTACCTCTCCCGCTAGCTTAGTGTCAAACTTGCTGAGGGTGCCATCCATCCATCCCCTCATCCAGATCATTAATAAAGATATTGAACAAAACTGGTCCTAGAATCGAACCTTGAGGCACTCTGCTAGAAACCAACCGCCATCCTGACATCGAGCCGTTGATCACTACCGGCTGGGCCCGGCCTTCTAGCCGTCTTTCTATCCATCTTACTGTCCATTTATCCAAGCCACGTTCCCTTAACTTGCTGGCAAGAATATTGTGGGAGACCGTATCAAAAGCCTTGCTAAAGCCAAGGTATATCACATCCACTGACTTTCCCCATGTCCCCGGAGCCAGTTACCTCATCATAGAAGCTAATCAGATTGGTCAGGCACGACTTGCCCTTTGTGAATCTATGCGGACTATTCCTCTCTTCCGAGTGCCTCAAAATGGATTCCTTAAGGATCCTTTCCGTGATTTTTCCAGGAACTGAGGCAAGACTGACTGGCTTATAGTTCCCTCCATCACGCATCTTTCATTTTTTGAAGATGGGCACTACATTTGCCTTTTTCCAATCATCCGGGATCTCTCCCGATCGTCACGAGTTTTCAAAGATAATGGCCAAAGGCTCCTCAATGACATTTGCCAACTCCCTCAGTACCCTCAGATGCATTAAGTCCAGACCCATGGATTTATGTATGTTTAGCTTATCTAAATAGTTCCTAAACCTGTTTTTTACCCACCAAGAGCTGTCCATCTTCATCCCATCTTCATCCCATCAGTAGTGACAGATGGCAGAACAAGGAGCAATGGTCTCAAGTTGTGGTGGGAGAGGTCCAGGTTGGATATTAGGAAAAACAAGTCCGGGAGCCCACCTTGTCCGTGAACACAGAGGCAAAGAAAGCATTGAGTACTTCAGCTTTCCCCACATCATCTGTCACTAGGTTACCTCCTTCATCCATTAGGGGCCGCACACCCTCTCTGATCACCTTCTTCTTGTTAACATGCCTGTAGAAACCTTTCTTGTTATCCTTCACATCCTTTGCCAGTCGCAATTCCAATTGCGCTTTCGCCTTCCTGATAACCCCCCGGCATTCTTGAGCTATACATTTATACCCCTCCCTGGTCATTTATCCAAGTTTCCACTTTCTGTAAGCTTCCTTTTTTTCCTTCAGTTCACCAAGGATTTCCCCCGTAAGCCAATCCGGTCTCCTACCATGTTTGCCTCTCTTGCTACACATCGGGATGGTTTCTTTCTGTGCCTTCAATAAGGCTTCTTTAAAATACTGCCAGCTGTCCTGGACTCCTTTCCCCTTCATGTTAGCATCCCAGGGGATTCTGCCCATCAGATCTCTAAGGGAGTCAAAATCTGCTTTTCTGAAGTCCAAGGTGTGTATTTTACTACTCTCTTTTCTTCCTTTGGTCAGGATCCTGAAATCTACCATCTCATGATCACTGCTTCCCAGGTTGTCACCCACCTCTACTTCCCCTGTTAGTTCCTCCCTGTTTGTGAGCAGATGGTCAAGCTGCACACGGCCCCTGGTTGCATCCTTCAGCACTTGCACCAAGAAGTTATCCCCAACATTCTCCAAAAACTTCCTGGATTGCCTGTGTACTGTTGTATTTGTCTCCCAACAGATGTCAGGGTGATTAAAGTCCCGCACGAGAACCAGGGCCTGCAATCTGGAAGCTTCTCTCAGTTGTCCGAAGAAAGCCTCATCTACCTCATCCACCTGATTCGGTGGCCTGTAGCAGACACCAACCACAACATCACTGCTGTTGTTTGCACCTCTAAACTTAACCCATAGAGACTCAACAGGTTTTTCTCCCTCTACATTCAGTACTGGAGTTCTGAGCAATCATAGTGCTCTTTTACATATAGTGCAACTCCTCCTCCTTTTCTCACCTGCCTGTTCTTCCTGAACAGTCTATACCCTTCCATGACAGCGCTCCAGTCATGCGAGTCATCCCACCAAGTCTCCGTTATCCCAATTAAATCATATTTCTTGGACTGGGACAGGGCCTCCAGTTCTTCCTGTTTGTTGCCCAGGCTTCTTGCATTAGTGTACAAACACCTCAGTTGATCGCCCTATCTTCTCCATTCGAATCAGGGGTCCTCCTTTCTTGCTCGTTCCTCTTTGCATTTCTTCCCGGTATCCGACTTTCCCACTCCCCTCAGGGTTTTGGTCACCGTCCCCCAACGAACCTAGTTTAAAGCCCTCCTCACTAGGTTTGCAAGCCTGCCCGTGAAGATGCTCCTTCCTCTCTTGGTTAGGTGGATCCCATCTCTTCCTAACAATCCTTGTGCCCAGAACAGAGTCCCATGGTCGAAGAAACCAAAGCCCTCTCTGCGACGATCCCTGCGCAGTCCTTTCCCTTCAACAGGAAGGATGGACGAGAACACCACTTGCGCTTCCAATTCTTTGATCCTTCTTCCCAGAGTTACATAATCCGCAGTAACCTGCTCAGGGTCATTCTTGGCCGTATCGTTAGTTCCCACGTGGAGAAGCAGGAAGGGGTAGCGATCCGAAGGTTTGATCAGTTTTGTAAGCCTCTCAGTGACATCCTGAATGCGAGCTCCCGGTAAGCAGCACATGTCTCGAGATTCCAGGTCCGGACGGCAGAGGGATGGCTCAGTCCTTCTTAGGAGGGAGTCCCCGACCACCACCACCCGTTGTTTTCTTTTGGGGGTGGTGGCCGTGGAACCCCCATCCCTAGGACTGCGCATCCCATGCCTTCCAGTAGATGGTGTTCCCTTCTGGTTTCTTCCTTGTGAGGTCCCTTCCAAAGCATTCAGCACTGCAGAGCCTGTGGAGAGAGCCTGAAAGCGATTACTTACATCTATAGCAGTGGTCCCCAACGCTGGGGCATTTGTGCGCGCCCGCCGACAACCTGGGCCGGCCCGCCCCCGGCGCACAGGAGGCGCCGGCCCCAGGCGCGCAACACGCACCAGCGCTGGGTGCACAGTGCTTGGGCGGCCTGAGCCCCAGGGCACATGCGGGCGTGCGGCACTCGAGCGGTGCCGGTGCTGGCCCCAGGCGCGCGGCTCGGGCGGCGGCGCCGGCCCCACGGCACAAGGTGCTTGGGCAGCCTCGGCCCCGGGTGCAAGGCGCTCGGGCGGCCCCAGCCCCAGCCCTGGGGCACATGCCAGCGCCGGCACTGGGTGCAAGGGCATCCCCGTCTCCTGGCGTGCCCCCAGATGCACGGCCCTGCCCCCGGGCGCCCGGCGCGTGAGTGGCCCCACCCCCCAGGCGCCTGAGAGCCTCTAAAGGTTGGGGACCACTGCTCTATAGCATTGGGGGATTCCTGTGCTGGCCTTTTCCCCCTTCTAGAAGTTACTTGCTGCCAGTTGTCTTCCTGGTCGCGTACTGCCTTCTCTGGCTCTTCCGCCTGCCGTGCTTGCAGGATTAAACGCTGCCTTCTATCGAGGAAGTCTTCATCCTCTCTGATCGAGCGTAGGGTCGACACTTGGGCCTCCAGTCCTCTAATTTTTTCTTCCAAAATGGCGACCAGCTTGCACTTAGTGCAGATGAAATCCATTCTCTCTTCTGGGAGGAAAACAAACATGGCACACGCTGTGCAGGTAACAACAGCAGACCCATCACCATCCATCCCTGCTGTCCTGGAGAAAGGATTTAAAAGAAAAGTAAGAGAACCTCGCGCCCTTCCCAACTCCCTCTCTAAACTCCCTGTTAGCATTCACCTGTTCGCAAGCTCTTTGGTCGCTTGCTCACTGCTTTATAAAGCCCTGGACTGCCTGAAAGTCCCTCTCTCTACCAAGGCTCAGCCAATCAACACAGGCTTCTACAATTCAAACTTTAATTAGAAGCCAACAGTTTCCACCTGCCAGTCAGAGCACACACTCTGTGAAGGGGAGGGGGAGGGAGAAGGGGAGGGGAGGGGAAAAAAAGCCTCACTCACAAGCACAAGCTCAGCCTTGCAGGGAGGAGCAGTTGCCTTTCCTGCCTTTCCCCTCAGTTGCCCCATTCACGCCCTTCCTCCTCCGACACCCTCCCTCCCTTCATACACTCTAGTGGGAGGGAGCGGTTGCTCTCCCCATCCCCAATTGCACACCCCACCCCCTTGTGTCCCTGCCCTTCGCTCTAGCGCCCTCCTCTTCTGCCCCCAGCCTTGCAGGGAGGAGTGGACACTTTCCCCTCCTTCCCAGTCATGCCCCCTCTCCCCATGCGTCTGTACCCCTATCTCTAGTGCCCTTCTCCTCTGCCTCCAGCCTTGCAGGGAGGAGTGGTTCCTGCATCCCCCCTTTTTCCCTCGGTTCCCTCCACCTCATTTGGTGCCCTCCTCTCCGGCCTCCAGTCTAGCCAGGATGAGTGGCTGATATTCCCTTTCCCTCGGTTGCCCCCTCACTCATTGCGCTCATCCCTTGCCTCTGTTTCAGTGTGCAGGAGTGGTTGGCCCGCCTCACTTCCCCTCCTACCCTTCCCTTCCATTGATGCCCTCCACCACTGCCTGCTGCTTGGTGTGGAGGAGCAGTCGACCTTTACCCCCTCACTCACTGTCTTTGCCTCCTCCAACCCCTCCCGTTGTGATGGAAGAGGTCCCTGCCCCTTCCCCCACCCCTGCTAACCCCAAAGCCCCCGTCACCAACTACCCCGAAGACCACTGCGGCTGACCTCCCAACCCCTGGTCCAGACTCTGCCACTGCCATGGCCGACGCCCCCGATTCAGGAGGAGCCTCCAGCTCAATCAGCAAAAAGGGCCTGGGGAAGAAGAAGGGCAAAGGCCCGGCTCAGAAGGCCAGAACCCCCACGGCTGAGGCTGCCTCACCCATTGTGACCCCGACACCTGCCGCACCCCTCCTTCCCTTACTGATCCCCCCACCAGCTCTGGGGGTATTCCACCTGCAGCCCCCAGAGCGTATGCCCAGGTTGCTGCCGCCGCCCCCCCATCCACACATTCCACCACATCTACCCCAACTGCTGACTCCAGCTCCATCCCTGGTGACTGGGGCCCCTTCTCTACCCTGACCAGGAAGCAGTGTCTGCTGCCTCCTGGTCGCCACCTCACCCCTCATTGAGACATACGTGTGGGCAATAGCGAGTGTGGTGGGGTCCTTGGCCGTGGTGGCATGCACATGCCCCTCGAGCCGCTGGAGGACCTGGGCGTATGGGTAGTTCTTACCTCCGTCCCTCCCTTCCTGCCCAACGTCGCCCTGTTGCCTGCCCTCTCCACCCTGGGGAAACCTATGTCAACCATCAGCCCTCTCCCGTTGGGCTGCGAGGACCCCGCCCTCCATCACATCCTGTCCTTCCGCCAGCAGGTACAGCTGCAGATGCCACTGGCAGTGCGTAACGGGGTGGCACTCAAGGGGTCCTTCTTGATGTGCTGCCAGGGGGCCCTATACCGGGTCCACTATTCCTCCAGGGAGACCTGGTGCTTCCTCTGCTGGGTGATGGCGCACATCTGGAGGGACCGTCCCCTGGCTTGGTCCAAGGAGGCATCCAGGACCCCTGGGGTGCAGGAGGGCACCGGTCCCAACACTGCCGATCCCCTCGGCAGTCTGGCCTCTGTGGCTGCTCCTCCTCCTCCTGCCAATGGCTCCTCATGGGCACTGGGGACACTCGTCCCAGCACGCCCTGACGAGCAGGCATGCCTCACCTTTGTACAATCTGAACTGGTGGGGCCCTGGGTCCAGTTGAGAGGGTGGCGTGGTTGTCACCAGGCGAGAGAGAGGGCTCACCCTAGGAGAAGTTTTCCCTGCCTCTGTTGTTCCTCCCTTGCCTCCTCGACCCCCTGGAGTATCATCTGCGCCCCCCCCGCTCTGCCCCTGCTGACCAGCCCTCCGCCTCGGAGGACTGGATGCTTGTCCGGGGGAAGCACAGGGCCCGTGGTTCATGGGCCGAATCTCCCCCCTCCGATGACGAGGGTGGAAAGGCCCCACACAAATTACTGAGGGGGGCCAGCACTGCTGACATCTCCCTCAATGAGCATCAGCGGACAGCACTGGCCGAGGACGCCATGGCAGCAGAGGGGGGTGCCCCCGTCCCCTTCGCAGAGTCCATTCCTGAGGAGGCCTCGGATGGAGCTCCCCCCGGCTCCTCTACCATCTGCACCCCCTGCCGCTATCACCAAAGCAATTGTTGCCTCAGTGGCCAGGAGGGAGGACTGTGGGGATGGACTTTAGCTCCATCTTTGAGGAGATCGAGGCCCTGGCGCTGACCCCGCTTGTTCAGGGGGATGATGACACTTTGCCGAAGAGCCTCAGTCTGGGTGGCGACTTAGCTGTGCCGCCCCCTCCTCCTTCTCCTTCCCCCAGGCTCCCTCCTCCTTCTCCTTCCCCCAGGCTACCACCCCCACTCTCACCCTTGGGGCATCCCTAATACTACCCGTGGGCCCGGCTATTAGAGGCGCTCCGCCTGAGGCCACCAAGCCCCTAGTGGCGACAGTTGGCACCGAGTGGCTGGGTCCCCGGCCTGTGAGCACCCCCCCCACCTCTGGAGTGGAGCGGTCACCCTCCCTCTAGCTGGTTGGAGGCCCACCAGCTTTCACCATTCTAACTGACACCGTGGCTTCTGACATGCGATCCACCCAGCCATCCGAGCCCAGCGTCGGTGGGGAGTTTTGGGGGTTTGAAGGGGGGTTGCATGCAGAGGGGGCACACAGTGCCCAGATGTTGCTGGTTAAATATTACAAGGGGGAGGCAGTTTGTTGTTTCAGAGAACAGCCCAGAACTGGAGTCTCATAGGGTATGTCTACACTACTACCCTAGTTCGAACTAGGGTGGTAATGTAGGCAACCGGAGTTGCAAATGAAGCCCGGGATTTGAATTTCCCGGCCTTCATTTGCATAAAGCCAGGCGCCGCCATTTTTAAATGTCCGCTAGTGCGGACTCCGTGCCGCGCGGCTACACGCGGCACGGACTAGGTAGTTTGGACTAGGCTTCCTAGTCCGAACTACCGTTACTCCTTGTTTCACAGAGGAAGGCAAAAAACCTCCAGGGCCTCTGCCAATCTACCCTGGAGGAAAATTCCTTCCCAACCCCAAATATTGCGATCAGCTAAACCCTGAGCATGTGGGCAAGACTCATCAGCCAGACACCCAGAAAGTTCTCTATAGTAACTCCTATCATCCCTCCAGTCCCGGGATCTGGTGCTCGGCCGAGCCCACTCAGAGGACACAACCGGTTCCGGCCAGACGAAAGACAATGGGCTGTAGAGGGGAGACCTCAGCAACCGACCCAGCTGGTTCTAGCCAGGGGAGAACATTGGATGGAGGAGAGGAGAGGCAGAGAAGAGAGGGGCCCATGCGACTCTGTAACCTGGAGAGAAGACAATGGACAGGGCAGGGGCTGTAGCTGGGGGATATTGGAGGCGCTGCTGGAAGACCGTCTTCTGATCTGGACAGAGAGCAGAGCAGGTAGAGCCCATCTGGCTGCAGGGAAGACTGACGCGTTGTGCTGGGACGGGGTAGGAGGAGCGGGGCAGGCTTACAGGCCTGAGAGACCCATTGCTGTGTTCAAAGCTCAATAAAGCCTTCTGTTTTGTGCTGGCTGAGAGTTGCTCTGGTCTAGAGAACAGGGTGGCACTATTCCCTCCGGGAGTGGAGGCCCCGGGGGTCCAGAGGGAGTGGGCCCACCGAGGGGGCTCACGGCAGAGGCAGGCTGAAGGCCCTGAGAGGCATCGGCCCAGAGGCGGAGGGGCAGACCCCCCAGGTGAGAGTGGGCACCCCACGACAGGGTCGCCACACTGGAGTGGACCCCCTGATAAAGGGCTGTCTCACTGCTGCTGGTGTGGAGTGGGCTCCCTGAGAAGGGGCTGCCGCACTGGAGGGGGGGGGGGGCTGCCTGGGGACCAAGGGGCCAAGTGTGGGCATGACCTGTGAGCCGAGACAGTCGGTGCAGGTCCCCTCCCCACCTCCATCCCCTCAGTCCCAGATCCCATTCGGGAGACACCGCAACCCAATGGCCTAGGCCCTAGGGACTGTACCCTTGCCCCGTTTATAAGCCATGACCCTTCTCCCTATCCTGACCCCTCCCCTGCTCCCGTCCCTACCCCTGGTCCTGCTCCCATCCCTACTCACAGCCCCAGTCCCAGTCCCACCTCCATTCCTACTCCCAGTCCCACTCCTATTACCACTCTCATCCCCCCTACTCCCACTCCTTGCCCGACATCCGCTCCCCATCCTGACCCTACTCCTCCTTTCATCCACACCGTGATGCCCATTTCCCCCCCCCCCCCGACCAGCACCCCATCCCAACGTTATTGCCACCCCCACAAGGGCTGTTTTGTTTTCGCTACCCGCGAGCGGCCCTCGAGGGGTGGTTTTCATTTCCCCCTATCCCTAGTCCCATAGTGGCTTCCCTCTCCCACCGGGGATGGAAACAGACAGCACGACGCCGCTGCTTTTGGTGCTGTGCCAGGGATCTGATCCCTGTTTGCCTGTCTCCATGACTCACAATGTCAGTTCCAGGGGCCCAGCCAGAGAAAAACCTCATGGACACCCGCGGGGCCAAGGACAAGGTGCAGCTCGCCCTTCAGCACTGGGGGGATCTTAACTGTATCCTCTGGGCCACAAAGGCCCTTTTGCAGGAGGGGAGTGGGACCAAGAGTCAGGCCATTGCAGCCTACTGCCAGGCCCCAAAATTTTGTGACGCTCTCCTGGCCTTCGGGTCAGGGAGTGGTCTGCAGTGGAACCTGCGGGAGGCCAACGATGACCCTGCCCACGAGGATCCACCCCAGCACTCAACATGCAGTATACCATCTTAGCGACATTAAATGCTCAGGGCTGTAGGGCCAGTCTCTGCAGGAGCCGGGTGCTCTCTTTCTTTCGGGAGGGGGGGGTATGCGGTGGCATTTCTGCAAGGAGACCCACATGACTCCAGCCATCGAGGCTGGTTGGCAGCTGGAGTCGGGGGACGGGGTGTTCTTTAGCCACCTTGGTGTCCGCTCAGCCAGGGTGGTCACCCTGTTCCCCCCGCCCTACAGCCCGAGGTTCTGGGGGTAGCCGAGGTTGTCTTGGGCTGCCTGCTGCACATCCAGGCCCGCGTGGTGGGACTGATGTTGAACTTGGTCAACGTCTACGCCCCAAATGCAGACCCAGACCGGGTAACCTTCTATCAGCAGGTGGCCACCTTCCTCAGCACCCTGGATCCTCACAAATACCTGGTCAGGGACTTTTCAACTCCTGAGCGATCCCAGTCCTCAAGGGTGGTTTTGAACTGCCAGGCTGCGGCAGATGTCCTCAGGGAGATTGTAGACCACCACTCCTTGGTGGACGTCTGGCATGACCACAACCCGGATGACAACACCACCTTCACCTACATCTGGGTGGAGGACAATCGGTCGTGTCACTCCCGGTTGGACTGCATATACTTTTCTCATTTCCACCCAGTACGGGCCAGTTTCCACCCAGTTTCACCTGCAGCACCAAGGCTCAGGTGTGTGCCAAAATCCCTGGGGAAGATACTCTCCTCTTGGATCATTTCATTGTCAGGTACAGGCCAATTAATGCAGCAAACCCCTCTGCAAACATCTCACCAAGGAGACATGAGGTCTGGCAGGCACCTGTTCAGCTGGCTGAGATGCGTGCACGACTCTGTGGGGACATGCCACGACAGTCACAATCTGCTGTCCAGTGATGAGTTGCCACCACTGGATAGCATACAATCACTTTGGTCACCCTGGCAGCTGGAGAGCTGCTGCCCACCTCCCTACAGAACCATAAAGAGCAGCAGTTTCTCTCTGGAGACCAGAGAAAGAGCATCTCTGTAGCTCAGCTGCTTTTCAAGGTGCTCTTAGCTCAAACCAGGCTCTACCTCTCACTGCTTTTACATTCCCAGGTTTCACCCCTCAGCTCAACAATGCTGCCTCGTCTGTCCTTCTCTCCCTGTGCCTGTGAGGGCTGCATTAGAAGTAGGGAGAGCTGTCCCACCCCCCATGCCACCCAGTCACTTAACTTCCCGCTCCCCTAGTTGAGTTCCTGGTGTCAATGAAGTGTTGAGGTTCCTGTCTCCCCCAGTGCTTTGCTGTACACTTCACCAGGATTCGGCAGACTCCCTACTCCTTGCACTATGCTCAGGGGTGGATCTAGGCAGAGTGCCCACAGCCAGAAGCATGTGTTTCTACAGGTGGTGCACATCTGCACATGCCTTGGTGCACATAAAATATATTCTGCACATGGATGGAAAAAAATAGAGTGACCATTGCTCTGGAGCAGACTCTCCACCCTTTGGTGGAGTAAGGGATGAGATCCCGAGGCAGAGATTAAAATCTATGAACTGAGGGAACAACGTGAGTACAGCAGCAAAGAGTAGGTGCCAGTGGTTATGTAGGCTTGATAATGTCACTGGAACAAAGGGAATCCTGCCAGGTCTCTCACTGCTTGGTGGCTAGGACTGGAACAGCATGTGTAGGGGAGCCTGGCTGTCCCACACTGCCCAGCCCAGGCTCACCTGGACACTGGACTGCTATCCCCATTCCAGCCGAGCTGAGCACAGAGACTGGCTGCACTGGCTAATCAGCAGCCAAACAAGGACAAGGAAGAGAAGGGCCTGAAGGACTGAAAGGGAGGAGGGACCAGTCCCTCTGCTGTTGATCAGAGTGGGAAGCAGAAGGTGGTGTGATGGGGAGGATGCAAGCAGCTGGCTGAGAAAACACCTGCAGGGCTACGTCTACACTGGCATGATCTTGCGCAAGAACTGTTTTGCGGAAGCGTTCTTGTGCAAAAGCTCTTCCACAAGAGAGCGTCTACACTGGCATGTGCCTTTGCGCAAGAGCATCTATGGCAGTGTAGACGCTCTCCTGCGCAAGAAAGCTCCGATGGCCATTTTAACCATAGCGATTTCTTGCACAAGAAATTCATGTTGCCTGTCTACACTGCCCTCTTGTGGAAGAGCTCTTGCGCAAGAGGGCTTATTCCTCGTGGGGAGAGGAATAACTCTTCCGGAAGAAGCCCTGTTTTACAACGCTAGACTGTAAATTTACTTGCACAAGAACACGTGTGCAGTGTAGACAGCCAGCAAGTTTTTGTGCAAGAACATCTGTTCTTGCGCAAGAAGCTTCCAGTGTAGATGTAGCCCTTGAGTGTAGTGCAGCACTGAATGCAGCAGCAGCATTCAATAGGGGTGGCTGCCACACAAAGCCAGACCCGGGTAGAAGCAGCCAGGATGGAGGTGCTCAGTAGGGGGTGGTGATGCTGCTGGGCCCAGCCCTGCTCCTCCCATAGTCTAGACATGTTTAGAAAAATCAAACTTATGCAGCTAAATTTGGTCTAAACTTCCAGTGTAGACCAGGCCTGGGAGATTTGCTGATTAGGTGCCCCTCCTAATCCTGACAGGTTGAAGCCAAGGGTAGGTAATACATACAGCCCTACTACATTCATGGTCTTTTTGGTAAATTTCATGGTCACAGTATTTTTTACATTTAAATATCTGAAATCGTGACATTTACAATATGAAATTTCACAGTGTTAGAATTGTAGGGGCCCTGACACAAAAAGGAGTTGAGGGGATTGCAAGGTTATTGTAGGGGGTTGCAGTATTGTCACCCTTATTTCTGTGCTGCTGCTGCTGGTGGCTGCACTGCCTTTAGAGCTGGGCAGCTGGAAAGCGGTGGCTGCTGGCCAGATAGCCAGCTCTGAAGGCAGAGCTACCACCAGCAGCTGAGCATAAGTAAGGCTGGCATGGTATGGTGTGGCCACCCTTACTTCTACACTGCTGTACGCAAAGCTGGGCCCTCAGTCAGCAGCCACCACTCTCTGGCCACCCAGAGCTGAAAGCAGCAGTACAGAAGTAAGGGCAACATGGGTAGGGTATTGTCACCTTTCGCTGCTGTTGCTGGTGGGGTGCTGCCTTCAGAACTGGGCACCTGGCCAATAATACAACCACCACTCTCCAGTTGCCCAACTCTGAAGGCAGAGCAGAAGTAAGGATGGCAAAACTGCACCCCTCCTCAAATAACCTTGTGATCCCCATGCAACTCCCTTTTGGGACAGAAACCCCAATTTGAGAAATGCTGGTCGCCCCTGTGAAATCTGTATAGCATAGGGTAAAAGCAAACAAAAGGCCAGATTACATGGGAGGGCACTAGATTTCACGGCCTGTGATGTGTTTGGCATGGCTGTGAACTTGGTAAGGCCCTAGTAATGCAGCAGTCCCATTGTCAGCTGATTAACCCTTGATCACTCCATATCCTATCTGGAACGATTGTCATTCAGGAATACTGTACTAGCAGTATGGTAAGGTGGCAAACATTCAGAACTCAGAAAGTGATAAACTTGAGGTTGTCTGCACAACCTTAATTTTCCCCTCTTCTTTGTGTGTGTATATATCTATCTAGAGTGTTTTCTTCACTCAGTCACATTAGTTTTTCATGGGTATATAATGTACTCTATCAATGTCAAGGGAGTCGCTCCCTACTAAAGCCTGCAGCTTTAAGTTATATGATTACATACCATTTCTCAAAAAGATCTATTGTATTATTTATTATAGCAAAAACTGTTTTCTGTGCAAGATGTATTGTGCATGAGCACCGAGTGTTATTTTCATCTGGCCATAACCCAGTCGCATCAGAAACAGCTTCCACTGGAACACTCGAAGGCACTTTAAAACTCTCTCCTTCCACATTTCAGCACTAGGTTTGGGTTTGTTTTTTTTTTAAATAAAAAAAACTTTCAGAATTTCTTTGTTTCTTATGGGAAAGGGATTTTTTTTTAATGCTCCAAACTAGGAGAATATCAGCCAGAAGAGGAAAGTTTTGGAAAGGTAAGAGCAACTGAAAAGTGGGGATGGCGTGGAAACGTTACATCCTTGCACCTGCTACTACTACTATAATACATGTAGGCTGTGTCTAGACTGCATCCCTTTTCCGTAAAGGGGATGCAAATTAGACACACCGCAATTGCAAATGAAGCGGGGATTTAAATCCCCCCACTTCATTTGCATAAACATGGCTGCCGCTTTTTTCCAGCTTATTTTAAGAAGAATAAGGGATCTTACAGAAAAGGCTTTATTTTCCGAAAGATCCGCGTCTAGACTGGCACTTTTCTCCGGCAAAGCTCTAGACACAGCTGTAACAAAGAACCTGAACTGTAATTAGGAGGTGTGCACTCTTGATAGCAAATCACCCAGATACATAAATGTCTGTAAGCTCATCCCCTGTGAGCAACCACATAAAAATACACTGATGGTCACACTGATGGCCTTAGAATGGGGAAGGCACAACCACCTCTTCCATCAGCTGCCCTGGGGGCTGCTGCAGTATTAGATCTCCATCACACCAGGTCAGAAGATTGCAGAAGTCCTGCTACCAACATGCCAAGGCCACCTGACACACCAGGCATTGGAGATTGTTGATGTTGGCGCAAGAATCCTAAAGAAAGTTCTTCCGACCTCAGGGTTTGGGCTCATGAGTTTCGCAGACCTTCTCCCAGGCCTGCTCTTAAGACCCAGAGATAGGAAGTTCCTTAGGGACACAATCTCTCTTCCTGCAAAGGTGATAGGAAAGTGAATTTGGCATGTTTTCTGTACGGGACTGGGCAAGGAGAACTTTCCATAGCTCCTCTGCTCACACCAATTGTGAATACACACTCAGGATATGTCTACACTAGCTCGTTAATTCGATCCAGGTAGGCAAATCAGGCAACCGGAGTTGCAAATGAAGCCTGGGATTTAAATATCCCGGGCTTTATTTGCATGTTCCCATCTGGCCGCCATTTTTGAATCCCCCTTAGTTCAAACGAACTGCCCGCAGCTACACGCGTCAGTTTAAAGTTAATCCGAACTAAGTCCTCAGTTCGGATTAACTGTTACTCCTCATTCCACAAGGCCTTCAAGACCACTAAATGGTGGTCCGAGAACGGGGCCGGCCGAATGCTGGAGGAGTGGGCCCGGAAGAGATGATGACGAGACAGATAAACGCGGTCCAACCAGGAGTGAAAAGCCCAACGGCCCACCACCCGGACGTAGGTAAATACAGTTTCCTCATCCAGGTGGAGGTCTCGCCAGACATCATAGAATCATAGAACTGGAAGAGACCTCAGAAGGTCATCAAGTCCAGCCCCCTGCTCTAGGCAGGACCAATTCCAACTAAATCAACCCGGCCAGGGCTTTGTCAAGCTGAGACTTAAACACCTCTAGGGATGGAGACTCCACTACTTCCCTAGGTAACCCATTCCAGTGCTTCACCACCCTCCTAGGGAAATAGTTTTTCCTAATATCCAACCTAGACCTCCCCCACTAACTTGAGACCATTGCTCCTTGTTCTGCCATCTGTCACTGCTGAGAACAGCCTCTCTCCATCCTCTTTGGAACCTCCCTTCAGGAAGTTGAAGGCTGCTATCAAATCCCCCCTCACTCTTCGCTTCTGCAGACTAAACAGACCCAAGTCCCTCAGCCTCTCCTCATAAGTCATATGCTCCAGCCCCCTAATCATTTTGGTTGCCCTCCGCTGGACCCTCTCCAATGCGTCCACATCCTTTTTGTAGTGGGGGGCCCAGAACTGGACACAATACTCCACATGCGGCCTCACCAAAGCCGAATAAAGGGGAATAATGACATCTCTGGATCTGCTGGCAATGCTCCTCTTAATGCAACCTAATATGCCATTAGCCTTCTTGGCTACAAGGGCACACTGTTGACTCATATCTAGCTTCTCATCCACTGTAACCCCCAGGTCCTTTTCTGCAGAACTACTACTTAACCGGTTGGTCCCCAGCTTGTAACTATGCTTGGGATTCTTCCGTCCCAAGTGCAGGACTCTACACTTGTCCTTGTTGAACCTCATCAGATTTCTTGTGGCCCAATCCTCCAATTTGTCTAAGTCACTCTGGACCCTATCTCTGCCCTTAAGCATATCTACCTCTCCCCCCAGCTTAGTGTCATCCGCAAACTTGCTGAGGGTGCAATCCATCCCCTCATCCAGATCATTAATAAAGATATTGAACAAAACCCGTCCTAGAACCGAACCTTGGGGCACTCCTCTAGAAACCGACCGCCATCCTGACATCGAGCCATTGATCACTACCCGCTGGGCCCGGCCTTCTAGCCATCTTTCTATCCATCTTACCATCCATTTATCCAATCCAAAATCCCTTAACTTGCTGGCAAGAATATTGTGGGAGACCGTATCAAAAGCCTTGCTAAAGTCAAGGTATAGAACATCCACTGACTTCCCCACATCCACCAGGGAGTGATGGTCTGTCATGGCTCCTTCCCCACTCTGGCATGATAAATGCAGAAGTGGGGGCCAGCAAGTGTACCCCAAAGCCTTATCTACCAGGCTTTGGTATAAACTTCCCCCCAAGATCTTAAAAACCTAGATCTTGGGAATAAAACTTCCGCTGCCACCACCCAAATGTTGATAAAGAAATCAGGGGAAAGATCATTTGGGAAATCTTACCCCTAAAATAAAAATCAAGGCACACAATTAACCACTGCCAGGTTAATAAAAAGAAAAGAAAGAACCTTTATTATTACAACAATATTCCTGTTGCAAACATAATGACTAGATAGGGAGGTAACAAAATATACTAATGGAGAAACTCCATGGGCCTAGAACTTAGTTACAAAGAAAAGCCAAAACATCTTTTAAGCAGTGCCAGATCTCAGATCCCATACCCAACCCTTAAAACAATAAAACCTAACGAAACTACCTAAACTTTACCCTACTTACAGAAAATGAAGAATGGTGTCTTGGAGAGAGAGAGACATGCTTGTCCCTCTCTGTAGCTGCAGAGAACTCACTCAGAGAGACAAAAGGGAGAAAAAAAGAAAAAAAGAAGCCCAAATTCCTTTGTCCCAGTTTGAAAAGTCCCACCTACATTCTTATTGGTCACTCCACCTGGCTAGGTGTAGTTAACCCCTTAAACCCCAGGCTGCTGGCTAACCCTCATAATCATGACATGGTCTATTATCTCCCTGAGGACGTCCGCGGCGGCCTGGCACTGCTCGGGCCCTGGACGGTCCAGGTCCTCGAGGGTGCAATTGAAGTCCCCGCCTAGGACCAGGCACTCGCGAGGATCCAGAGAACCGAGGAAGGCAGACACCCGCTGATAGAAGCGGAGCCTCTCCGAGGCGGACGACGGGGCGTAGA